>NC_017844.1:2836864-3158506 GCF_000002495.2 Pyricularia oryzae 70-15 | reverse complement strand
AAAACTTGCCAGCGTATGAAAAATTAGGTTGGTTCGAGCTAACGTATACACTGCTGTTCGTATGTGCAGCTGATATTTGTCGCGAGTTGAGAGATGACACAAGTTGCTTCGGCACAGTGGGAAACACAACCATCTTGGAGGACCCTTTAAGACCGGACATGGATTTGCCATAGTGGGCCTGCTTCGTCTTGTTCAGATGGTCAATCAGTGTTGCGTAGGTTTTGTGAGCGAGACTGAGAGCTTTGTCCTTGAACTGTGCGGGGGTAGACACGTCGCCTTGCAGGCCGAGATGCCCACCGTTGGGCGAAAGCTGGTCCAAGACACCCTGAGGAGACGGCAGAGTATTTTGAAGCTGCTGCGCCATGCTAGGGTCCGGATCAAATCCGGACAGTAACGACCCTCGCATTGACGAGCCCTGGCCGAAAAAGTTACCCATAAGCGGGTGGTGCATCGATTGCTGGCTGGGCATGTAGGCGGCATCGACAACTGCATTCTGGGGAATATAGCCTAAGTTGGACAAGGGGACTTGGCGACTATAGTCCGAGACTCCCGTGTCCCTCCACACGGGCGGGGGAGTGAACCCAGCAGGGTTGAAAGCGGTGCTGCCCATTTTCTGCTGGTATGCTGGCCTAAAAACATTTTGTAACCTTGGATCGCAGCCGTATAAATGCTGAGGGTAGTAAGGCACCGAATTCCCCTCCGCCAAATGGGAGCCATCGGGCTGTATTGCCTGACCCAAATTCCATCCCGCAGGCTGAGAATCGAAGTTGGTTGGCTGGTTTTGTGGTTGATAATGCCAATTCGAGGCAGGCAACAACGCCATCTGTCTATTGTTGATGCTGGCGGGCTGTGAACAGGTCTGCACGAAGGCCGTAGGGTAGATTTTCGAGTTAGCCGGTATTATGAGCTGTTTGAGCGGTGGTGGCCCGAACGTGCCGGCCGGTGACCCATCGTAACCCGCATCTATCGTGCCGCTCGGAGTTTTCCTCCGTAGCTGGTGTTGGCTATGCTCCGCCTGGCGCTGGGTGTGGTCTAGATTAAATAAACCTGTCGGCTGGCTATGGTACGGTGACTGGGCAGCCTGCGAGCTGCGTATGGGAAACGTGGTCGGGGCCCGGTTGGCATTCGGATACTGATTAGATGCCCGCGGTTGTTGACGCTGGTATGAGCGCTGGGCCATGTAACCGGGCCTAATGTTCGATAAGGGCGAGATCTGGTCGAGGTGGTCGATATGAGGATCGAGGTGAGGCGGCGTGGGCACCATTTGGTGCATCTGGACTAGGGGTAACATGATTGTTCGGGGGTATCTTGAGATTCAAATGAAGGTGGAACAGCTAGACAAGAAAAAAAGCACGATGTCGTATTCGGCGGAATTGGCGGCTTCCGACCAGAATGTCGCTTCTGCTTGGTTAGAGCATGGCCGAATTATGCAGACTGTCTGTTGAACATCTGGGCCTTTGCGGCGGCGGACCGGAGTCGGCGCCCAAGCCAGAGAGAGCGAAAGCGAGCGAAAGATACAGAGAGGGAAAGGTCGTCAAAACTGCTTGCGCAACAAAGTATCTTTGCCCCGCTGCTGCTGGTCGGCGACGGCTTGAAGAAATCACCGAAACTGCCTCGCGCCCTGTGGACTGGAAACTGAACCTGACTGAACAGTACCAGGCAGCCACGGCGACGCCAGAGGCTCCACCACCCGGGAGAGAGTAAACAATTACAAGACGTCGTCTGTCGATACTGTCTTGGTAATTTAGTTGAATTTGCCTCGGGACCGGTCGGTATCGGTCAGGTGTCGGTAGGAATCGCGAGAAAGATAGATCAATAACGGCGGGGCTACAGCAGGCGATGGTTATGTTTAGCGGGGACCACGAGGTTTACGTAGTAGTTAATAGACAACAAACTGAGTCCTTTCGAAGTGGACCGCTCGGGTGGCAGGCGAGTGGAAGGGAATCGATTAGAAGCTGTGACTCCGCCCGCTATAGAAGGTGTATGCAGTGACGGTAGGATCGATCCACAACAAGTCGGCTGGGGCGGAGGGGCGGGCTGGACTAGTGGGTTTTAGCGGAGTTCCTGACACCGGGAGCCACTGGGCTGCAGGGCAGAGTGACAGGGAAGCGTCCAACACCTAGTGCATCGACTAGCGGTGGGTTCCAGCTGTGACCAAAACTCAATTTAAGATAGATACCTACCTACCTAGGTACATACAAGTCTTTCTGCCAATACGGTCGGGCGGCAATCAAACAATCCACAAAAATCACCAAAAGCAGCGTCGCATCAAATCAAGTGAGTGTGTGCTTGCTGTGGGGTGTTGTTGGCACCAACCAAGGCCCGGGACGGGATCGCTACGTTTGATTTTGGATCTTTGGGAAAACACGTCGTTTCTGCGGCGCACGCGAGCTATTAAATGTGCTGTGTTTTATGTACCTGGTAGGTATGTGTGTGTGGGTGAGTAGGTGTGCGTCTGACGAATGCGTTGCCCTGCATATAACCCAAGTCAATTTACGCCAGTAAACTACAGTGGCAGGAACATGTCGGTTCGCGCGTGGGAGGCTGCAGGATTAGTGTCGCTGGGGGCTGCAGGCCAAGTACCAGTCATTTCGTGTGGCTCTTAATCCCGGCCCTCCCTGCGGTTGCACTCTCCGGAAAGTGTGGATGGGATTGCGTGGCAGGTATTAGCAGGGCTTGCAGGGCTTACTACTGTACTATCCTGACTGATCCGCCGT
This sequence comes from Pyricularia oryzae 70-15, assembly GCF_000002495.2. NCBI lineage: Eukaryota > Fungi > Ascomycota > Sordariomycetes > Magnaporthales > Pyriculariaceae > Pyricularia > Pyricularia oryzae. The sequence goes on along the minus strand of NC_017844.1, from coordinate 3,155,789 downwards.
CTCCGTACGAAATGGAAGCAGAGCCGACGACTGTGGATTTTTGTCAGAGGCTAGACTATCCCGTGGGACGGTGGGAGACGGGTGATCCGCACTTTTACGATGGAATGAATCTTGGGACTCCATCTGGGTCCATATCCTTTGCATCCTAGTCAGTCAAAGAAAGAGTAAGACCAAGCAACCAAGGCATTATGACCTGGTACGGCCTGTCAAGGCTATGCATCCGCATCTGTGAATATCTATTGAAAAGTTTATTTTTTTTTATAAAAAAAAAAATCTACGTGTTTATGCACTTTTTGTTTGCTTCGAGTCAGAATATCATAAACGATTAAAGTGCACAGGTAGGAAGTTGTTTTGCAGAGTAATTGATTTTCATCTAACGCTCAAATGAACACGACGATGGCTTGGACGAGGCGGCAAATGCATCCCTAGCAAAGTCATAATTCGGCAACGTGCATCAGGTGCGTGAGACAAGACCACCGGCCCCAGCAGGCATGCCGGCCAACGGGATCGGGGTCTCGAATAAAAAGTAGGAATGGCGTGCCCGCGGGTGCGTGCCATTTCAGCCTCTGTCTCAAGCCACTCTTCTACAAGGAAATATTCAATACGGAGTACGGTGATCAAAAACCAAAGGTAACAACTACACAGCCAAAATGAATGGCTTGATGCATAATAGCTCCCGATCGATACGGAAGTACGGAAGTCGAAAAGAAAGAAGAAAGACAACTACAGACTAAAACTTTTCAACCACCATCCGTTGACGCTGAGACTTCCTCATGGCGTACGCTCGACAAACAGCCCACAAGCAAGCGACATAAAATAATAACAAAAAAAAAAAAAAGGCCCGGAGAAAGAACAGCCATTCGAGGTGGTCGCAGCCATCAGGAAGCAAGATCCAAGTAAGATGTGACCAGAACAGGAATTGGTGTGACAGCGCCCCCTCGCAGGACGGCAGGGTTCACTTTGATTCGGGTGGGCTAAAGTGCGTATTGCAACGGCTTGGCTGCCGCCGTTATCCTGCAGCCAGGATGGGGGTGGTCCAATCACACGCTGACCACCAGCTTCCAACCACTGGGCTGATTTCTATATTCGTCGGCAAGCAGCGCAGCGAGCGGTCTTGAAGGCTCTTTCGGTTTTCGAAGTGACACAGAACACATTGGACATCACCCTTGCCGACGATATCTGCATGTAAAATGTGCCAGACGATATAAAATTGCGCCGTTGAAAGGGGGGGAAACAGGTACAAACAGGACCATGTTGAGACCGATTCCACGGTTGCCAAATCCATAAGCGCCAAAGGGGCCGCCAAATGGAGATGTGCAGTTCTCGACCTCCAACAAACGAGGGGATCTGGCGCAAAGTGGACCACAGTTGAAAATGCCCAAGTGATCGACGCCCCACGGATATACAACATTTGTAAGTTCCGTCAAGTAATTAATATTAGATCCAAGGTTATGCATCCTGGGTTGTTTTCTGCTCGACATAGGCTAGTTATGTAATACCAACTGCTACCTTTTTATCTTTCGATTCTACTAAAATATGCTGACGATCATTCAGCCTGTCGATCTGGACTAGATTTTCTCACAATACCGTATGAATTTCGAATTAAGGGCTGCATGGATTCACTACTACATAGCAAATGCATTTGCAGACACGCAAACAGCTACTGGGATGTTCTGCTATCGTTCTCGCAGCGGATAAGTCGTCAAAGAGGATCTGACATAACACCGTCGGAGGAACAGCAGGATTCACAGTGTTGTCCTACCAAGGTTATATGACTGTATATCAGAGCGGTTTAGCAAGAATTGTGCTAGTCTAATCCACATCCCTTAACCTTCCCCCACTTCCCGGCCAAACAACCCTGTTCGACCTACCGTACCAATTATGCCATCGCCAAAAGAACCAATTCTAGATAATAACATTCTGTCGGCTGCTGAAAAGGACCATCATCTCCACTGCCGTAGCCAGGTAGTCACGGTGAGTAGGCGAGCCGGTATCATCAATCTTCCTAGGCACCAAAATTGAGACAGCAACGGGAGAGCTTTCGCTGTTTCAGAGTGTAGGCCAGGTGAGGGGGATTTTTCAGGAGGCGGAATCAAAGCACTCGGAACCAGGTGAGAAGACGGCACAAAAACCTGTCTGGACCAGGTCATGTTCTGTTCAGCATTCGTTATTTCAGAAACCCGAAACGTCGTGAGGAAACCCATTTTGTTTGCCGCGGCTGGACATTTCAGTCCCAAAGCAAGCCCGAACTCCAACCGATGCCCTAGAAAAAAACCAAGTCGCCCATGTCATAACGCTTACTCCTCGGGGACTGCAGTTCATTGTCAGTGTCGACTCGATGAAGGCCACTTGAGCAACATGAAGGGAACTCACTATCAATCTCGCCAGCATTGATGGCGTCGGTGATCTCACGCGGGCTCTTTCCGTCAACCTGGCAACCGACACTGTAGGCGGTTCCGAGAATCTCCTTGACGACACCAGCAAGGTCCTTGGAGAAGGACTTGAACTTCATCGTCCTAGCGATCTCAATGATCTCGTCGAGGGCGACCGACTTATTGTGCTTGATGTTCTTCTCCTTCTTACGGTCACGTGGGGGCTCCTTGAGAGCCCTGATGATGAGCGACGAGGCGGTAGGCACGACCGAGACGGCGGCCTGACGGTTCTGGATGGTGAGCTTGACGGTGACACGGAGACCCTTCTGTATGTTGGGCAACGGGATTAGTCGGTTAGCGCAGTCCCGTAAAAAGCAGACAAGAAAATGTGAGCTATAGGAGATTCCGTACCCAGTCGCCGGTGGCCTTGGCAATATCTTCTCCGACCTTCTTGGGCGACAGACCCAGAGGACCGATCTTGGGAGCCAGAGCTGATGAAGCACCGACCTCACCACCAGTGGCCCTAAGGTGGCTGTTGGTTTCCCATATCGCTAGTCAGTATCCGAATGCCTAAGCAATTCGTTCGTACTGCCGCCCTCAAGAGGCTACGCGAAGGGTCGTTTCGTACATCACCTTGACCTCATTGGGATCGAACTTGGGGGCTGCAGACAAGCAGATGTTAGTTGATGAAAGTAAAACATTGAGGTCGCAATCTATACATACGCATGTTGACGGTATTTTTGGTGGTGATGTGTTTGGTGTTCACTTGTCGCCGGGAGAGTACGAGGAAACGACGAACCTTTGTTAACTGAAGCTCGAGACACAATTTTTCTACTTTTGCGCGACTGTGTGGGCAACAAGGGCAGAATTTCGAGTGGGGTTGGACAATCACACCGCCACATAGCCACAGTGGCTCAACTATTTGTGGAATTGGACCTTAGCATCAGCTTATCGTGATCTCATCAGGTCTTACTGATAAAATCACATGAGACCATGTGACCTTCACATTTTTCTGTCCACATCTCTTTGCGCAGCACTAATTGCTTGTCATTCAATTCAGTGGTTAAGGTCTGTGAACTTAAATGCGGACGGACAGTTTGGCAAAAGTGATTTAGATGATAGAGGTGAAACGGTCAAGAAAATTCCTTATACAATTGTGTTCATATTATGCATTCATTGTTCACGCTCGTTAAAAAAAAAACGGAGGTATTTCATGTACAACATCTGCCAATAAAAGATAAAAGTTGGAGCAAAGTAAGCACGGCTCCTAATAAGACACGTATATTTCCCTAGACCAAACTCCGCTCAATATCATTATAAAGACGCCAATAAACCCTATCCAGCAGTCTGACTTATTGATACGGTCGAAGCTAAGAAAAAGAATAAAGTTAGCTCGTTTTTTCCCAAAAGAAGCTAAAGCGGCATCCAGGGACAAAGCACTTACATCCAGAGTCATGGTTCTTGAACTATTCACGTCCTGATCGCGATAAACACCGACCAAGCTCTCACTGTCCTGGAACAAACCAGGCTTGAGTGAAATAACGATGAACTGCATGCCAGGCCCCGCATGTTCCCGAATGTACTTTTTGATCTTGTCGACATTTGCATTATCCAGGGCTGCATCAACTTCATCCAGAACAAAGAAGGGGCTGGGCTGGAAGCTGTGGATGGCAAACAACAGCGCCATGGCAGCCATGGTCTTCTCACCACCAGATAAATGCTCCATGTCTCGGAATCGTTTCAGGGGCGGCATTGCATGATACTTGATACCAGACAGATACGGCGTATCCGTGTCCTCTTCGATGTCGAGGTAAGCCTGTCCACCTAGTGGGTACGCGTCGGAGCGCGTAAGTTCTTTGTAGACGCTAGATATTTGCTCTTGGATGTGTTTGAACGCCTTGTCAAACTTTTCGAAGCGAAGGTTCTTGATTTTCTCGAAAGCTTCATGGGCATTCTTGTATGCAACCTTAGCATCCTGAAACTCGGTGTCGGTTTGCTTGAGTCGCGTTTCGACCGTTTCCAGACGCTCAACTGCACGCATGTTTGGATTAAGCTTTTCTAGCTCAGTGTTGAGTTCTGAGATCTTGCGCTCCAGTTGCTCTTCAATACCATCTTCGTCAGACTGTTAAGGAGATATTTGGTCAGCGTGTCTCTTCTAGACAGCACAGAAAATGGTCGTGGCTTACATCTCGTAGGTCCTCTGGTAGGCTGTCGTAGTCGATTGCTATTCCATGATCATCCATAGCAGCTTCCATCGCACCATCGTCATCATCATCCACATCCATGGCATCGGGGTCCTGGTTTAAGATCTCATCTTCGTCTGGAAGGTCGTCAAGAGAGCCCTCCTTGAGGGGTACTTGTATCCTCTCGAGCTTGCACCTCCGAAGCAAGGAGAACTTTTGGGCACTGTTCTTCTGTACCTCGGTCTCTAGGGCATCTATCGCTTTCTGTCTGGCATCAATGTCTTTAGTCCTTGTTTGGACTTCGGACCTGGCTTCTTGAGCTTTGACGACCTTCTCCTTGTGCTCCCCCTTGAGGCCCTCGAGGTTTTCTCTCAGCTGTGCCAATTCGTCGTTCAGCGTTTCAATGTTGTCCTTGATGGTCGCCTCCTCCTGGCTGTAGGTCTCAATGTTGGCCTCTAACCTTTCAACCTCGCGCTGTACCCCTTGTAGTCGCTGTTCAGTGTTAGCAAGCCGCGACTCCTCGAACTTCAGCGTCGTGGACAGCTTAGATTGCTGGTCTCCGAATTTGCTGCGCTCTGACGCAGCTTGGGCCTCCAGATTGCCTCTCTGCTCCTCGTACGCGCGAATATCGTTGTATCCAAGTCTTTTGCAGAAATCGGCAAAAATCTTGTCTTCCACATCCGCAATGGCCTTTCGGAACCTCTCAACAGCTTTGCGAGCGGTATCAACCTCGCCAGATTTGTCCGCGGCTTTACTCTCCCAATCGGCAAGCTGTGCTTCCGCGTGTTCCAGCTCCCTCTGCTTGCTTTGAAGGTTCTTTTTCAAGGCCTGCAACTCCTGCCGGTCGCCCCTCACGCTCCTCTCCAGCGCGGCCAGTTCCTCTCGGATGCCGTCCCTGTCGCGTAACTGCATGTCGCGCTGATACAACTGCTCGAGCTCGCTCCGATACTCCGAAGCTTTATCCTTCAGTTGCTGCACGTCGACATCTTCAAATCGCCGCCTGTTACCCTTGTTGTCCGGCAAGCGTCCACCTGTCATCAGACCGCCCTTGTGAATGAGCTTTCCATCAAGAGTGACGGCCTTGACAGCTATCTTTTCGTCGTAGCAGATTGACTTGGCAATATCGAAAGTGTCACAGACTATTGAACTGCCGCAGGCGTAAGCCATGGCCCGTTCAACAGAGGGATCGAAGTCGATGGTGTCGATAACTAGGCGAACTCCAGCCTTGCCTTTCAGTGCCGCAAAAGGGGTGCTGGCCTTGATGTTGTCCAGCGGGATAAAGTTCATGCGTGGTAAACGCTGCTTCTTGAGGTAATCTAGACACTCATCGACGACTTTGTTTGTCTCCACCACAATGGTGTCAAAGTCGTGACCGAGAGCAATGACAACAGCATCGGTAAATTTCTTCTGTTTTGGCCTACAGAGATCTCCGACACGGCCCTTCACTCCAGGATATAGGCGCTTGAGGTTTGATATTGTTTCCTTCATATTCCTTTCCTTGGCGGTCTGACGTTGGCCAGCATCGGCTTCTTCGAGCCTCTTGAGGACTTCTCGTAGCTTCTCCTCTGTCTGAGTGCGCATCTGGTTGATCCTGGTTCTCTCGGATTGAGCGTTGTTGAATGCTTTCTTTTTATCCTCGATTTCCACAGTCCGCGCTCCCTCAGTCTCTTGCAGATCTGACAGAGATCTCTGGAGCATCTCAATCTCCGTGTTGAGCTTGTCCACAGTTGTACGCGCCTGCTCAGTTTTCCGAGCCAGGATGGCGAGGGTTGCTTCGTCGTTCTTGAGCTGTCTGGTTAAGACGTCTAATTTCGACTTGTTTTCCGCACTCTTGATGTCGGCTTGTCGGCGCAGGTCGTCGTACTCCTTACGGTCTTCGTCACTTAGCTCCTTGCCCTGGTTTTTCAGCTTTTCCTTCCATTGTGCCTCGAACCGTTGCTGGGCCTTTTCCACTTTGGCGAGCTCTTTTTTATACTTCTGGACATTCTCAGCGTACTCATCACGAGTTTTTGTAATGCTGTCCAGTTGTCGTTTGCGAGCCTCGACATTTTGGGAGGTTTCTCTGATTTTGGTCTCGACAGGGATCAAAAGGCCCTCCTCATCCTCGACCGCCTTCTCCTTCTCCTTGATAGCTCGCTCGACCTTGCCAACCTGTCGGCCGACAACTGCCTGCTCCCTTTGTGCAGCCTCCAGCTCTCTCTGGTATGCCTCCACGTTCCGTCGGAACTCTTTCAAATTCTCCTGGTGCTCGTTGATCTTTTCGTTGGACTTGTCCATTATGCGCTGGTAGTGGTACAGCTTCCAAAGGATCTGGGTCACCACTGCCTCGTCACGCTCTTCGGTCTTTCTCTGAAAGGCCTCGGCCTCTCGCTTTTGCTCCTGGTACTGCCTGATCTCCGAGTTGATGCCTCGTCTCCGATTCAGCATGAACGCCTGATTCTCGGCGGCCTGCTCGAGATCAGCTTTGAGTTTCTCGTACTCTGGTTTGTGTTCAAGACTGCCTGATATTTGCTCGATTAACCTGGTGAGGTCTTGAGGGGACTGGTTGGCGATGGCCTCCACGTCACCCTGGAACACGAGAAAGTTTCGGGCCTTGATCAATATATTCTCGGCCTCGAGCGCCTCATTGTATGCCTGAGAGGTCACAACGCGCTCGTTGATGCGATATTCGCTGGCACCTTGGCTGGTGATCGAACGCTTCCACCTCTGCTCGTCGCCGGCTTCGTCCTCATACACCGCCATTACCCAGGCTGTCTTCGGGTCGGTTCGTGTCGCTGGCTGAGACTCGTCATCGCCGTTCTGCGCGCCATTTGTGTGTCCGTTGGTGTCGGGTGCCGCAGCCGAGCCATCTTCGTTGATCTTGGACGTCTTCATGACGCGACCACGGTATACGAGGTCTTTTAGGTGGGTGGAGCGCAGGTGACTCGACTTGATTCCCAGAACGAATGAAATAGCATCCATGCTAACCATTTGTGAGCAACACAACTTATGCGCAAGCAGATATCAAAGTCTGGAAGCACGGGGCCACTTACGAATTCGACTTGCCAGAGCCATTGGGGCCGATAATAGATGTGAAATATGAGTCGCCAAAAAGCAATGTATGATGCCCTTTGTAGGACTTGAAATCTGTTTGCAATTCATCAGAAATAGTTCCATGCTGGGTCGGGGCTATGGTGGCGATGGCGACACATACTGAAAAGCTCAAGTCGCAGGAGCTTCCCCATCTTGGCGGTTTGTTGTCGCGCCGGCGCGCGACCACGATTAAGGTGAAGGCTGATGGACTAAAAAACAAAGCACCTTCATGCGCAAAGCACTGCGCAAAGAAGAAGTCCAATTATACTCTTTCGGGATCACCAACGCGTCGAGTAAAGTGGTTGTTGATGTGCATGGATGGTCAAGCGGTGGATTTGTCGAATCAATGCCTGGTATCATGCACTGCAGACGCGCGAGGCAGCCAGAATTTACGCGACGACGCCATTTCTTAGTGGAGGGGAAACTCTAGCTCTCATGGGTCCTGGAGCAATGACCAGACGTGTCGGGGTGAAAGCACGCACGGGCCTCATTGATGAATCTGACGTACCGACGTACCCTTGGTACCGTTGCCAAATGTGGCTTGCCCAGTGGTTGAGCCACATATGACCTAGCGTCAAGGTGGCTGACTAGGCCGCTTAAACCTTCGAGCTGAATCCTTGGATCTTGCTTGCTGCAAGTGGAATTTGGATGAATGATCTCATCACCATGTGAAAGACATCTGCTAGGGTTCGTCCACGAGGACACGATTTCTCGAACCTCCCCGAGGAACTGGTTTGGCATTAACTGTCCCATAAGCCACTGAGAAGATATTTATTAACAGAACCTTAAAGATGTCACGTTTTTCCAATTTTGTTTCCGGAACGTTGTGGTAGTTTTTTTTATCTGGACCAACCAGAATACACGCTGTGCACATGCATTTCCTTCCCAGCGACGATTGTAGCGAAGCGTGGCCGAAGACGCCCAAGCCCCTGTCACAAGCATCCATTCCCTCCTCGCTTTTGAAGTAGCTTCATTTTTACCACGTCACCTGGCCACTGCGCTCGCACCAACTTTGGCTCGAATCATCTGGCCCTTTTGAGATCCTTAAATCTGAAATCTTTAAGGACTCCCCAAACACATTACCTGGGCTAGCTATAACTACGAGTGCAGCTAGGTTGCAAACGCCAAAAAGGGTGTCTTGCAGGAGAACCCTGATAAAGCGCCAAGCTGCATTCCTCCACACCGTTGACTCCCCCGACCTACATCAAGCGTCCATCTTGCCCAACAAACTCTACGGTCTAGACTAGACTCCAGTCGACACTTGCATATGTACCAGCACTCGTGGTTTCAGCCGATGTTAAATCATTCAAAAACGATCTTACGGTCTCATACTCTTTCGTATTCTACTGTACCTGTCACCATCTACCCTTAGAGAATTCAAAGGTACGTTGTTAAATGTGTTGCAACACTAGCAGCTTCATTCATGACCCTGAAGATACTTTTAGTGGACCCCTGTTTTCCGTTCCGCACTCTCCGCAACTATTGCACAGAGGCGGTGATATTTGATTTTGTTGAATATTCTCCTGAGTTGGTAGTTCTATCAGAGAGAAATCTTGGGGCTACAACCGCTACTGCGGAAGTGCTAATCCTATGTTTGTCCACAGTAACGCCAGATTTCCGACGCAACACTGCCGACGCACTTCCACGACGTCATGGCGGATCCGGACATGAAGCCCGCGCCCATTCCGAAATCCAAGTCGACGACGACTCTGACGTCCGACAGCGAACCCGTCATGACGCCAGAGGACAGCACTGCATCTCCTTCACGGTCTCACCCAGATTCTTCATCTCCACACGACAATGCAGAAGAGACTTGTGCCATTCTTCCCGAAACGCCTACCCTTAGCGCAACCACTCCGAAAAGCCCTAGGCTGTCGCGCAACCCATCTTTCTCCGGTAGTAGCTCGTATCAGGAGGACTGGGAGGCTCTCCCGCCCCTGGACCGTCTTACGGTCCTTGACTTGCTCGATAACTTCGCTCTTCCCCACCAACTCGAACTTCAACTCGGCAAGATTCAAAAGGGCTTGAGCAAGTCGCGGCAGGCCATAAGAGCCCGAGGGCAGGTTGCACGGGATCGCATGGTCGAAGAATGGCGGCAACGCATACCAGCCGATGAACAGCTTGACCGCTACAGGAAGCGCATGCGAGACAGTGTAGAGAAGCTCGGCCGGCGATGGAATGACACCAAGGTCGTGACGGCCCGCGAAAAGGTCTCGTTTATCTGCGGCGTCATGAACATTTTCATCAGCGGCTACCTAATGGGTGGCTTGCCTGAGTACATGCACTGGTGGTACACGCTGCAGATCTTTTATTTCCTGCCCATCAGGTACTACACCTACCATCGTAGGGGGTACCACTACTTTCTTGCCGACTTGTGCTACTTTGTCAACTTCCTCCTGGTCTTGAGCATATGGTTCTTCCCCAACTCTAAACGGCTGTTCACCGCTGTTTACTGTCTGGCTTTTGGCAACAATGCGGTGGCTATTGTCATGTGGCGCAACAGTCTCGTCTTCCACAGCTTCGACAAGGTCACCTCGCTATTCATCCACATAATGCCGTGCGCAACACTGCATTGCATGGTCCATCTTATCGACAAGGAACTTCAAGAGAAGATGTTTCCAGCGGTGTACCTGATCAGACACTCACCTCCCGGCTCTCCCACTGCTTATGCCAATGTCATCTCCATGCTCAGCTGGTCAACTATCCCCTATGCAGTTTGGCAGTTGTCTTACTACTTCTTCATCACTGTGAGGAGGCGCGAAAAGATTGCCGCCGGTCGGCCAACATCCTTCACCTGGCTGCGCAAGTCATACTCCAAAACCTGGATTGGGCGCATTGTTTTAGGGCTGCCAGACGTGCTCCAGGAACCGGCATTCATGTTGATACAATACTCATACGCCGTTCTGACGATGCTTCCCTGTCCGATCTGGTTCTACAGCCGCTACGCGTCCGCCAGCTTCCTGATGTTTGTCTTTGCCTGGTCCGTATACAACGGTGCCACCTACTACATAGATGTCTTTGGGAAGCGGTTCCAGAAGGAGCTTGAGGCGATGAGGGCTGAGGTGGCCAAGTGGCAAAGCCATCCTGATCTCGGCAGCTCAATGGGTAGCCCCAGCATGGGACCCAGCCATGAGTCGGCAGACGAAGCCGAGGATGAGGCGCTGTTGTCACCCGAGGCGACCAAGAGGCGTCCTCGCGATTCCGTCAACTCTATTTCGTTGCTCAGTGGTGATGCGGAGATTTTGGCAACGGGTGTGGATAGCAGTGCGAAAGACGTCGCTCGTGAGCGGAAGTGATGTATGGTTGCTGTATTTGGGGTTTGATTTGTTCAGCTCTGTTTCATTTTTCGCTTAAAGGGCGTTTGACTGTGCGTTATTTTGACTGGCATTGGCGTCTGATTTGGCTTTCCTTTATGAGCTCCAATACTTTCGCTTGAGATGGTTCCACCATCTTTTAACACCCTCGATAAGCCGGTGACATTTGGACCTGTGACTTCAATAATGGTTGCCGGTCCTCTTTGCAAGGTTGTCGTGACACTGGAGATTCCTAGGTTATTTGGTATCGCAATTAAATATGGACTATCGGAGCTTCATTATTATTCAGGTCTTTTACAATATACCCAATATCTTGCTTCAACTTATTTCTCGTGACGCTTCTCTGCAGACGTTGGGAGCCATGATGGTTTGCTCTCTGATATCAAAAGGGTTTACATGCGGACGTAAAGGACCAACGCTTGACGGAAAGAAGATGGCATGCCTGGCAGGTAAACACCTCCATGCTTCAAATTGTCAGGTCAGGATTGTGTTGGACTTGACGCACCACTTGTTCTCTGCCAGACCTAAGGAAACCGGTTGTTCAAGTTAGCTTTAATCCTGGCATACTCCATATACTGCAAGTTACACTCATATCACAGAAGAGGTCGCATGGAAGGTTGTAAAAATGAATGTAAAGAAACATGGTATAAAGCAACGCTATGTATGCTTCCGTCCGGTACTAGACTAATGGTATCTCATCTGATCTCAGAAAACAAAGTGAGACGATGCTTACACAGCCGCGACAGCAAGCTGTTTAAGAAAAAAAATAATGGCTGAAAACAAAATGATAGCAAGTAGAGGAAATTCTCCTTGCATCCCGTCACACTACCTGACCGTGGACACATGCCGCCGCTTCGTGATAATCAGCGTATGATGCCCCAGTCTGACAATCGTCCCCCGCTGTCGTTGTCCTCTCTTGCTCCTGGTCTCCTCCCAAATAGATTCCAGAATCGTAATGTCTCGTCGCCCGCACCAGTGACCACTACCCTTCCATCGGGGCTCATCGCCAAGTACAGTACTCTATACGTGTGGCCCGTAAGGCTGGCGACTTGCGTCATGCTAGGATACTTCCAGACTACTATTTGATTCTGGGAGTAACCGTGCGTAGACACGATCTCGTTTGAGTTTTTAGACCAGGCAATATTGCATACCTGGCTACCCGTGTCAATCTCATTCACGACCGTCCCGCGTAGCGTATCGTGAAATATAATTCGCCGATCGGCCGTACCACCGCCCGAAGCCAACAGCCCTCGCTGGTGAGGGGACCACGCGATTGCCTTGACCGCTGCTGTATGGTCTGAAAACTTCCAGAGGGGTGTGTCTGAAAGCCTGTCCCACACCATGAGTTTATTGTCGTTTCCTCCGCTGGCCAGTTGCCCGTCTTCGCAGTTCCACTTGAGGCCGCAAACTTCCTGTTTGTGACCAACAAGTTTCCTCATCCACTGGTCCGGTGCTCGCACATCGCGGTGGTATATTAACCGGTCCCGGGAGCCTGAGGTAAGAATGTGCGTGTTCCAGGCCAGTGACCCGACTCGCGCAGTATGGCCAGTCATGGTCCTTAACCTCCTAGACTTTTCGGCATCCCAAATCTGAACGAGGCCCTTGCCAGTTCCAATGGCAATATGCGTACCTTTTTGTATCCAAGATACGCTAGTGACAGTGTCGTCTTCTAGAGTGCACAGCTTGTTGACGCGACTTGTCTGCGCGTTCCACATATAAACGCTTGAACCAAGTCCCACGCCGAGGACATTTGCACTGCCCCAGTCGACCAGGTTGAGATAAAAGTCGTCTGCTAGATCGGGCGCGTCAAGGACTTTATATGGTACCTTACTGACGGCCCTGGGCTGCCTGCGGGGACTCAGCAACATTTGTTGGCTGCCGAATCTTACCGGTGACAAGCTGTATATTTCGGCCCGCGTGTCCATGTTGGGCCCGTGCCTACTTTGTGGAGTGCGGTTCGGAGTAGGATGTCCACCAAGACTGCTGTGATGTCGAGGTGACATGTATGAAAAAAGGTTTTTGTGAGGAGTTGATGGTGTCAGGGAGGCAGGTAGTGGTGGCGGATTGTGCGGGGGTGTCTGGGCTCTCGTGCCGTGGTGCACATTGGAACCTCTTGAAGATGCCTGGTCTGGAGAAAGCGCTGTTGCTGCCTGAGGGACAGAGTTCTCAAAGATCTCAGCACGTAGTAGGGTGGAATAGGTACGGTTTGCCTCCTCGGCTATTCAACGAGTGTTAGTGCCAAAAACCAGATGATGAGTGGGATGTGATGGAGTACCTACTTTTCTGAAAATGTAATTCGCCATGGGGAGTGCGCTTCTTTTGTTTGGATGGTGTTGCAGGTGAACCGTCCTCATGAAGAAGATTGAAACTGGCATGTAGGTCTTGTCCAGAGCGAGTTGGAATAAACCTGAATCAACATAACATCAGCATCTGACCTGCATTCCCAAGTGTTGCCACCGAAGCATGGAGCGTACCTATCGCCTGTAATACGCTGTCGCTTCCTATGCGGACTCCCATTTGGCGTCGTTTCTCTTGACTGCCGACTCAAGACTTCCCTGCGAAGGGCGTGGTTCGCTGCGTCTAGATCCAGGTCGTGACTGCTGGCATCACTCAACCTCGCCCCATTGCGGCCCCTACGCCCGCCTTGAGAGTCCCGATGATTCCCGCCATCAAAATGATTACGGTCGATGGCAGGCGGGGGAGTGCTAGCCCTGGCCCCGACAGCGGGACTGTTGGAGGCTCGGACTGTGCGTTTAGACGACGAAGCCAAGCCTAAGCTGACTGCGGCATCTCCATTGACGCCCATCGTGAGGGCAAACGTGTTCGGTTCGGTGGTATCAGGGGAAGTATTCTGGTCGATTGGCTGATAATGCTGCTAGGCTAACGATATCGTCGATGCGAGTTCAGAGCTCTGTAATCCACGCCGACCTGTGGTACATGTGCTGAGAGCGATCTAAAAAAAAAAATCCAGGGTCGGGGGCGTGGTTGCCTTATTCCTAAGTATTGTAGGAGATGAATGATCGTATTGTTGCTGTGTGCGGTGCGCGACTATCGTTGTCCCGGTCTTGTCTAGCTCCTATCGCATGTACATCGTTTCCAGCTCGATCGGAGGTGGTCCAGGTCCAGGATGCAACGGTCGGAGAATTCGTTGGTATTCCGATGTCGTCGGGGCGAGGACAATAGTAGCACTTTGAAGCCTTGAGGAAGCAAATCTTAGGTATCTAGGCCATATGTGTGCTAGGCAGGTAGGAAAACGGCGAGGTCGAAGTTTGTTGCGATGCACGTTGTTGCATGTGGCGATGTTGTTTTGAGAGGTGTAGGCAATTCGACGATGGCGGCGGGAGTTGGATAAAGCGACGGGGCACTGGGCACGGGATTGGGGAAAGCTGGGAAGCAGGCGCGACTGCGAGGAGGGCGCTAACTTTATCCGGCTAGCGCGATTGTACAGCAAGCGTGTCTTGCCTGCTTGGCCGCCAAAACACAAGGGATCCACTACCCGCCACTACATTGCCCAAAAGACACGGTGGGCTGGGTGCCGAGCTCCTCCCTGTTGACGATGCAGATCCTCGAGGCCAACCCCATGATTATTATGATAATTTAGGTGAGTAAGTGTATTTTTGACCCTCATCTTACATTTTATAACTCAAAACGGTAATCCTATTATGCCATCTTTAGTTTGAATACTTCGGTGACTACCTTACCTAGTTCAATCACAGCATTGACCTAATTCCCCGCCAATTGAAAGAAAAGCACTCGCACTCAAACATATGGATCGATTTGCGTAAGCATCGGGAGGCTGGGCTGAATGACCGAACGTGCACTTGAATCTCCACCTTGTCAAGACAGACCCCCGTAGCATCAAAGTTCACGACTAGGAGAGATGAACAACACAAACAATTTGTTTCTGCATTCGCTGGTAGACGGAACCCCAGGCCCGGAAGAGGGCGGGTAGTGGCGCGCCTCATCAACAAACAAACCTCAAAGGGGAGGGAGGGGTTCACGATGTTGTAATTACGCCTGTCTGCCCTACCATCTCCCGATAATGGCAGTTAGCTTACTTGATGTAGATTCTTTTTATTAGTCTGTTCTATCTAGTTCTAGTCCAGCGGTTATCCCTGACAATATGAATTTGAGACCGCGCATAGTGTGTACACTTTTTCGTTGCTGATGAGGGTCAGAAGATGCACTTTTAGCAAGCTCGTCGCGTAATTATCTGCTGGTTTTCTGGGCAAGTTTTGCTGGGGTCAGTATGTACCATAGCATGTCTGATGCGAGGGGTAGGTCGTTGTTTGTTTTGTTTTGGTGGGTGAGGCTTGGGTGAACAACATGCGACGCCTTTTGAATTGGAAGCTGGGTCTCGACGCGTCCGACTGGCCAGGAGCCACGCCGAGCGGGAAGTGTCAGGGGTTAGCAGCCGGGGTTAACTGCAGCATGATTGGGCCAGAGACTCTTCAAGGGCCCGTCCGTTGGCCCAGTTGCGCGCTTCAACCGGCGTTTGTTTTGTGTTTTCGCGTGTCGCATTTACCAATAGAACCCAGTCGCGAGTTGGATGGTGGTGGCTGAATGTTTACCTCCATATGTTGTCGCGCATTCCAAAATGATTGGGTCCACCGCTCCCAAGAATTGAAAAAGTAACCGGTGGGTAGCTCGATCTGGGCTTTATTTAGTGTACGGTACGACAACATTCGCAAAATGCCGGCGGCAGCGGCGCACTGCCCTGAGGCGTTTCGGGAGGTCTCCCGTCCCTTCATCCACATCTCAGAAAAAGCAAGCAGGTTGTTTTCTTGTGTCTTGTCCAGACGCGCAATGCCGCAAGATGCATCACGAGTCATCGAAAAGTGCCTTTCAATTAGGTTTGCAATTGGAGGGTTTCCAAAGTTGAGGCGCAAGGCAGTTACCAAAAGTCAATTCTATCTAATAGAATTAACCCGGATTTGAGCAGGCCGTTTTCCAGGCAAAATCAATCAATCAGGTTTGCGGTAGGTACTCCTCCAGGTGGCAGGTGCAACCTTCTGCCAAAGTACGTTCATTATCGTAGTTTCCTTACAACCTCGATATTGTTGAAGCTGTTTCGGTATCTCCAACAAGACAAGAAGAATGGTCTTTTTTTTTCTCCTTCCTCATCATCTCTACCTATACGCTACCTACCTAATGAGCGCGATTCATTTGGCCTCAGATTTTCTACCACTGGGAAGACCAAATCTGCATAACGTCCTTCCCCCTCAAATCCATGTCGGATTCTGGGTGCATGTTACTATCATCTGCCTGCTTTACTTCGCCTGGTCAGCAGCATCTGAACAATCAATCATGTTCTGGTGCAGAAGATAAGGCTGTATCTTCAGGAAGAATTTAGCTAGTCTTTGTACGAATATCCAGCTCTGCGATCATTCTATAGCGGCTCAAGCACGGCTACCAGACATCCCATGAACTGGACGGAAGGCAATCTAGCTCGGCACTCCCGAGGTGGCCGTTGCAAGGAGTTGCTCCAACGACAGAAGCAACATTTTGCCAAGGTGAGGTCCGGATACTTCAACTACCAAAAAGACTCCCCAAAATCCATCCGCGATGAGATCAGATCGCCTACAGACCACCGGGGTCGGCATGGTCAAAGACCTGAGCCGCTTGTCTTGAATGAGGCCGGCCGAGGTCAAAAACGCACAAGGGCCTCAGAAACACAATTCCGGGATCCTCCTGGGGTCACTACAGAAGCCGAACATTCTCTCAACCTAACATCGTTTGACCTATTACCAGTGCATGTTCAGGGATCTGCAGCAAAACGGCAGAGGCTGCTTAACATTCAGGATTGGACGGGTTTAGAATTGCAGAAGTCGGCCCACCTGCAATCTAGTCAACGCAAGCAAAATAGCCGTTCACCCCCTCAATCCAGAAAAGAATATCGCCGCCAGCGTCCGCAGGTGCCAATGCGCCATATCTTGGGCGAACGATACGATGCACTGGTGAAGGGCAAACGTCTTCCTGTCGGGACTCCGCCAAAGCCGGATTCTATCCGCATCAGGATTGGTAGCCAGGATATGCGCATTGGTGGGAGCTCTGCGACAGTCCGGCCAATATCCAAAAACTGTGACGCAACAGCGTCTTCTCGCCATAGCAGCGGGCATCGAACCAACAGTGGCCACTCTATGTCTTCTTCTGGTACGTTAGCAACTCCCCACTGCCGGTTTTCCTGCTTATGCGGTGTGTTACAGCGCGCGAGTCCCGCTCCAGCCGTGTCCGCCATGCAAGATCTAGAAGTCAACACTCGACATCCACAAACCTCAACGGCGGCAAGACGTATTCCCGTCGTGGTGTGAAGCTCGGGGCGAACTCCTCATCCCCATCCCCGAGGATTCTGCAACCTATTCCATGCCGAATGCACAATATCATTTTGGATCCACTTCTAAGAAGTTGGTCACCAAACTCAGATGCTGACGACAGTCTGATAGCCCAGGTCGGCCGGGCTCAACCGGCTGTTTTTCACGAGCTGCAGGAAGAAAACAACAAATGGGTGCAGTTAATGTGCCCATCTGACAGCGGACTGTCTACTGATGCGTCGAGGCCGCCCAGACTCGCGGGATTGAATGTGAGTCCAGGTGTAAGCGCAGACGGTTTCAATATAGCTTCGCCTCAAGAACATTGCACGGAAACTAGAGCTTGCGAAGGTGAAAATCGGGATCTTGTGACATCTCAAGCTTCTCAGCATCGGACTTTGCGGGCTGAGCAGGGAAACACCCCAGGTTTGTCATCCGAGGCAACGGCTGCACCCTCACCTGGGCTCTCAATATTGGAACCGAGACGCTCTCCAGAGGCCCAGCCTAATGGGGCCCAGGAAACCAATGAGCCGTCAATTTCCATTCAAATTAGCCCAGGGTTGGGGCATCGAGCAATCCCTGCGTCCTTAGAGAGAGAAGAGCAACAAACGTCTGCTTTACTCGACTGTCGACAAATAGTGCTGCCTCTCGCTTCGGAGCCTGCTAGCCTACAAAGACCTCTTATCAACGATCGCAAGAGTGAATACGATGCTTGGATCAAGTCATTCTTGTCTTCAGAGGATAGTGATAGTAGCTTCAATCAACAAGCTGTTCACGATGCCCGGCTTTATGCAGCACAAGCCATTCAATGCAGTAGGTTGAAGAAAGCTCCCTCCGCAGAAGATTCGCATGAGGCACTCGTCTTCAGGAACCCGCTGGGAGCAGCTGTACCCTCCGTCAGAACCGCGGCGAGCCATATAGCAACACATGGCTCAATATACTCCTCGACGGAGCCTGATCCGGTGCCTCTTGATAGCGCCTTTTCCGAGGAAATAAGGGAATGTCGGCCCTCCGCCAGCATGCAGACCAACAGATCTATCTCCACTTATAACTCGGATAGTAACCCTGAAAACCATGGGCAGAAGCACTCTAGGCCGTCGTTCTATACCAAGCTGAATTCTTTGGCAAATGAAAGCCATTCGGTACAAGGTGATGGCGGTCACCAGGAGTTCGAGGCGATGTCTGACGCCAGCATAAGAGGTAATGCTCCGGCCTCAACCATTCACCTTATACAAAAGCCATTGATTCGTGGGCCAGCCTCAGGCTATGACATTAGCTCTGTTGTCGCCGAGCCGGCGCAGTCAAGTTCTTCTGAGGTTCAAAGTTCTGCGTTCAAGTTCGCAGCTCCGAAGTTATTTATCGGCAAGCGTGCAACTCAGTCGGTCTCTATGACACCTAAACCGGCTATTGTTACCATTGGGCGCGGTCGAAAGGGAAGATCTCGAGGTGATAAACTGCGTATGAAGAACCACGAGAGAACCAGCATCCGTCACCTTCCGAACTACTACGGTGATCCTATTGAAGAGTTCAGTGATGAGGTAGATCTCATTGTCTGTCCAAAATCATCACCATTGTTTGGAACATTGCAGACTGAGTAATCACTTGGTGGTACTGGTCAATTCTGACACTATTTTCAATGATGTACGCAAAAAAAAACCCCCCATCGAACTTTGCTCGAAGAAATTGTGGCTGCGATTTCGTATGCAAAGTTGGAATGTTTTTGCTTCAAATTGACCAAGGCCAACAAGAACTTGTTGTGCCTGATGATACTCTTTTTATGAGATACAGTATCTGTTAACAACCAATCATTAGCTTCGTTGCCCACTGATCTGCAGTACTCAAGCTACTATACTGCAAGACTGGTCCCACAGTGGACTGCTCACAGTTCGTCTCCCACTGTGGGAATAGTCCTCTGGCTTCACAAACAACCAGTCAGAACGCCATGATATAGAAAGGATGTCCACACTTGGGCTGTTATTTGAGAGCCAAGGCAATGTCTAGTTGTAACTTATGTCAGATGGTTTCGTACTTGTTACCTCATACTCAGGGGCGGCCATATCTCAAGTGGACACCAGGGACCCTGATAGCAAATGGACGGGGAATATGACACGGCAAACGGAACTGTCAAACGAGGGCGGCATTTGCCATCGTGGGTGTCGCGACCCCCACAAAAAGGCATCAGGTCCTTGTGAATCTATATAGATCCGGTGACACCTGATGGCGCACATTGATATGAACAGACGATGCTTATCTTGATGATCTGCTACTGAGGAGGCCCTGGCCTGGGCTCAGTGTCAGCCCTGCCTAATCTGTACTTGCGTTGACGATTTGTTTGTCCTTGTTGAATGAAATGGACGTACTGCCGAGGAAAATGAATTGTCCAAGTAACGTCATATAGAACCCCGAAATGGACACGAGCTGTTGGGCCCAACCAATGAGAGGGGCCTTGCCCCACGAAACTGGGCCGATCCCTGCGTCTGAGCGTCATAGCCTTCGATGTATGTTTTTTTTTTCTTAACGTTGGGCTCCACATCTCCGACCCCCCTAAAGTCCGGCCCCTAAAAATATCTACTCAGCCACATCAACCCTTTGTTTTATTTTATAAATATCTAGACGAATTTTTCACTTTAGAACTTGATTTTTGAAGATTCTTGCTCCAAACTTTCCAATGAAACAGTACACTGAAAATCAGCTTCTTGCTGCCATTTCTGACATAAGAAATGGCAAATCAGTTCACAAAACCTCGCAAAAATGGGGTATTCCTCGGAGTACCCTTCACGATCGTTTAAAGGGGGCCCAGTCAATTCAACAAGCGAAAAGATTTTGTCAAAGGCTTTCACAGGAGCAGGAAACCTATTTGGCAGATTGGGTACTTGCGCAGGCCGCGTTAGGCCTTCCGCCAACGCATCAAGAACTACGCTATTTTGCGGAACGAATTCTTCAGGCCGCCGGAGAAAGAAAAAGCCTTGGGAAACATTGGGTTAGCCGTTTTATAGCCCGATAT
Source organism: Pyricularia oryzae 70-15 (assembly GCF_000002495.2). Taxonomy (NCBI): domain Eukaryota; kingdom Fungi; phylum Ascomycota; class Sordariomycetes; order Magnaporthales; family Pyriculariaceae; genus Pyricularia; species Pyricularia oryzae. The sequence goes on along the minus strand of NC_017844.1, from coordinate 3,135,536 downwards.
CCAATTTTGAAAACCCAAAGACCCCGGCGAATAGAAAATGCCCGGGTTAATGGGGCTACAACCGAGGTAATTAAATCTTGGTGGTCCTATTTGAAAAATCCCGTTGTCGATACTATAAAACCGGCCAACCGTTGGAATATGGACGAAACAGGTATAATGGAAGGCAAAGGATCTAATGGCCTGGTGTTAGGGCGTAATAAAATCCGGCCATTACAGCGAAAAGAGCCTGGAACGCGGGGTTGGACGAGCATAATCGAATGTGTATCAGCTACGGGGGCTGTTATACCTCCCCTCGTTATATTTAAGGGGAAAAACGTACAGCAACAATGGTTTCCAGCTGATTTAAGTCCTTTCGATACCTGGCAATTTCATGCAACCGAAAACGGGTGGACAAATAATGAAACAGGTATCGAATGGTTAAAAAAGGTGTTTATTCCGTATACCCAACCTTTAACCCCTGAAAAGCGGTTATTAGTTCTGGATGGCCATGGATCACATATAACGGACGAATTTATGCTTCTTTGCTTGCAAAACAATATTCAACTCCTATATTTACCCCCTCATTCGTCACACGTTCTTCAACCGTTGGATTTATCGGTTTTTGGGCCGTTAAAGGAAGCTTATCGACGTCACCTGGGATTTGTAAACCAGTTTTGCTGTTCAACGGTTGTTGGGAAACGAAACTTTCTACTTTGCTATCGAAAAGCCAGATCAAAAGCATTTATAGCAAAAACCATTCAATCTGGTTGGCGTACGACGGGGTTATGGCCGGTGAACTTGGCAAAACCACTTTTAAACCCTTTTTTGTTAGAAAATAGCAACGCCAACGTCGAAAAAGGTAAAAATAACGGCTTCCAAAGGGATAAAACACCTGAAAGCCCAACCCAAAAAATTAACGACCAGTCTTTACTTATTTGGAAAACCCCTAAAACGACCCGAGATATTCGACTTCAACTACAGGAAATTTCCCGGTCCGAAAAAAGTAACGCCACTTCACGGCTTTTGTTTGCAAAAGTCCAAAAAAGCTTCGAAACCAAGGATATCTTATTGGCTGAAGCTCAGCAAAAAATCAGTTTGTTAAACGCAAAATTGGAGGCGGTACGGCCGGTCAAAAGGAAAAGGGTAATTCCGGATCCCAACGAGCTTTTGGTCAGCAAAAAAAACGTTTATGAAGCACAGGAAAATAATAGGGACTGTTTAGAAGCTTTGAACGATGGAGAAGAGGTTAGCGAACCGGGAGAGCCTGACAATGATTGTATTATTGTGCGTTGATAGTTTTACATTTAAATCGGTTTATAAAAGGGGTATTTCGTCGTTACATTTTTCAAGGGGGCCGGACTTTAGGGGGGTCGGAGATGTGGAGCCCAACGTTACTATTTCCGCAGTTTCTTTGTAGATTATCTCTACCGTACACTCTACCAAGAGGGAGAAAAAAAACAGCAATAGCACTAGTTGCAGTTCACGTCACGGACCACAATAATCTCAAAAGATAAGGGAAAGCCGCTTCGGCAATGTTGGAATCAGTCCATTGTTATCGGATGCCATGGCTGCTCGTGACAGAGCGCCAAGCCGGAATTCCTAGGCGCAAGGCGTCAAGGCGACTGGCAAAGTTTCTAAATGAAGTGAAAGCCCATCCGTCCGGGGAAAGATGGTTACATCAGATTGTTTGTCGACGCCTTCCTTACTCTGACCCGACCCTTGGGCCCGAAACGGTTTCGATGGCAACAGCCTACAGTACTGTACGGGAGAGAGTGAATAGCAGCGGGGGAAAGGGCCAGAAAGAAGCCATTCAAGATCTTGGAATCTCCACCAGAAAACCCAGACTGTACTTGCAATTGAATATCCACAGTTTGTTAATACTAATCGTGGTTTGGCCACTCGGATTGGAGTATTTCAGTATCGCCAGTCCAACTCAGCCACAAATCGGACCTTGCATGGCAACACTGTTGCTTGGAGGCTCAGCCTGAATGTGGATTTGCATAGTGCAGGTTTGGACTTTTCTGGTTCTGCATGTCTTCTTCCAGTCTTAGTTCTTGGCGTGGGGATTCATGACAGGGTCTTGAAAGGGTCGTGTGAGAGACAATATTTGCCGTACGTATAAAAGCCTTGGGTTCCCTTTCCCCTAACATGGTATTTTCTGAATCATCTTCTGTATTAAGAATCTGCAAATACCATCCAGTCAGTCTTATTATCCAAAGCAATTGGCTTACTATATTTTGGCCCAAATACCCTCACCTACTACTACATCATCTCAAGTATAGATCTCACAAAACCAAACGATCGCCAACACTTTACCTGACGCCAGCCGCTAGAAGCAACCATCCTCCTCGCTCCATATTACAACTTTATTATATCTCTGAGACATTCAGACCGTCCCGCAAAAATGGCGACACAACAGGTATCATATGTCCAAAATGTAAGTTGGCCCATCAAACATCATGATTATCCCCTAGCAGAGTCTAGCTCCAGGGTCCAGTGGCTAACATGGGCCCGAAATCGTCTGTCAGTTGGCAAAATACATGTCACTGGACCAAAAGGGCTCCATTATGGCAGAGTACGTCTGGATTGACAGTGAAGGTGGCGTCCGCTCAAAATCAAGGGTGAGTCAAGTTCTCGTTCCGCTATCTTTTACCCTTTTGAAAATATGATCAAGGACCCAGTTCCTACGCTGCATTTATACACCCTACCCCGTTACCATTTCGAGAACAATTCCACAAGTTGTGGGGTGTGAGGCGATAAATATTTCGCGTCTCCGCCTTGACCTTCACAAAAAACGTCCATGCCAGTCTTCAGAGATGGGCTGATCTGGAGATGGAGCAAAATGCTCCTTCTCTTGTATTGTGCCTTTCCAAACTCTTGAGCTATATCACGCTTCGCCTTTTTTCTTCTTCTTCTTTCTCTATATTATATCAGCGGCGGCTTTGCAGCAGAGACTTTTACAGTCAGATCCGAGTATCGCCGCTGAAAACCGAGTGGAATACCCCGGCATTCCCATTACCTAAAGTTCCCCACTTAAACGCCGTCATCCCCCGGTCTTGCACGCCGAGATGGCAACCCACATCAAGTTTGTCTTGACGGTGAACCGGGCGATGGGAGCATTTTGTCCCCCTCGGACTCATCGCTCAGACCCCGACACACCTAAGAAAATTTCAGCACGTCATACATAAACAATCTAGACCAAGACAAGGTCTTGGTGTCTTCTTCATCTCTACACCTTGATAGCGTTGTGCCCCGGAGGTAGCTCCATTCTTAACATTGACCAAGAGTCATAACAATTCTTGGCCCAAAGACCCTGAATTATGCCGTCACCTGCTTCTTTGTGAGAACAACATCGGACTTGAATTCCCCGGCTGACATCTTGCTGTCCACTTTTCCCACAACCAGACCCTCAAGGAACAAAAATATGAGCCCAAGGACCTGCCCACATGGAACTTTGACGGCTCCTCAACGGGCCAGGCGGGAGGCGACAATTCGGACGTGTTCCTCAAGCCCGTTGCCGTCTACCCGGATCCGTTCCGCGGTGAGCCCAACATCATCGTCCTGGCCGAGTGCTGGGACTCGGACGGCACACCGAACAAGTTCAACCACCGCCATGAAGCTGCCAAGCTGATGGAGGCCCACGCCGAACACGAGCCTTGGTTTGGCCTCGAGCAGGAATACACCCTCCTCAACCTTGAGGACAGGCCGTTCGGCTGGCCCAAGAATGGCTTCCCGGCTCCCCAGGGACCGTATTACTGCGGTGTTGGTGCCGGCAAGGTCGTCCAGAGGGATATCGTCGAGGCACATTACAAAGCGTGCTTATATGCGGGTGTTAAGATTTCGGGAACAAATGCCGAGGTCATGCCGGCACAATGGGAGTTCCAGGTCGGCCCATGTGAGGGCATCGAGAGTAAGCCATGCTTTGATCTGAGCCCCCTTTGCCGCTGTTTAGATTTCATTCTGCTTGACAGCCGAACGCTAACACTTCTTCCTCTTCCTCCTCACAGTGGGCGACCACCTCTCAATAGCACGCTTCCTCCTGCACCGCGTGGCAGAAGAATTCGGAGCCAAGGTTTCGTTCGACCCCAAGCCCATCCCGGGCGACTGGAACGGCGCCGGCCTGCACAGCAACTTCTCCACCAAGGAGATGCGCGTCGACGGCGGCATGAAGCACATCGAGGCCGCCATTAAGAAGCTCGAGGGCAGGCATAAGGAGCATATTGCCGTTTACGGCGAGGGCAACGAAAAGCGCCTGACGGGCTCCCACGAGACGGGCAGCATCGAGGAGTTCTCTTACGGCATCGCCAACCGCGGCGCCAGCATCCGCATCCCCCGGGAGTGTGCCGCAAAGGGCTACGGTTACTTTGAGGACCGCAGGCCCGCCAGTAATGCTGATCCTTACCAGGTGAGCCTTATTTGAGATCAATCATTCTCCGGCATATCCGGACGGCATGGGTTATTAAGAGCATATAACTGACGATTTTTTTTTACTCCTGCATAGATTACCGGCATTATCATGGAGACCTGCTTTGGTGCAGTGAACTAACGTAGATGTTAGCGTTGTTTGGTTTCTCGTTTACATGTTTAGGGCAGTGAGGTTGCCGTAGGACATCTTTTTTTTTTTTAAAAAAAAAAATAAGACATTCTTTAAATACATTGTTACCCCAAGAAACATCACATGATTCATTTTCCATTTTAGTCGATTTGTTTCTGGTGGATCATGAGCAGTACCCCTTTGAATAATAGTTATGATGATTTATACCAAGCATATGCACGCAGTAATATGTTACGCCTATCAAATATAATCATGAGATGTGTTGTACTTCGATAAAAGGTCCCTATCGATGAGTTTGGTTCCATAACCTTGGCGTCTGCTTCAGCGCCTGAGTGTGCCAAAAATGGGAATACGTCTCTACTTCTTTGTCGGATACTTTTCGACGTTTTAGTAGAGGTATTGAACCGGTTCAACTAGTTTAAATGACTAAAATGTTAAAAATGCTCACGATTATTCGGCTAAATACCATAAATACCGTCTCAGATAACTTGCTCCAAAATATGCATCACGCCAAACTCGTGTACCCAAGCGCCTATCTACTCCTAAGTGGTAATGAAGACGAATAAGACGGCTGCCACGCCTTCTCCTGCAGACCTGGCTGTAGTGAGCCTGACTGCTTCTGCAAATCTCGCTCCACGTCCTTCTGCCCCGGAACAACCCGGTGACACCATCCACACCAGCTTCTGACGGTGCCCGAGACCTCACGTCCCAGAATCTGCCCGCGCGCCAGCTCGTCTTCCCACTCCGGAACGCCTGCACCGACTTTTACCATACGTACGAGGACAGTTTTCACCCGGCCACCGATACCCTCAACCTCGTGGCGTGCATATCCCGGACTCTTACTGCCTCCACTACGCGGTGATTCTGGCGTCCCGGGCGTGCTGCTGCCGGAGGCCCAGGCGAGGTGACTGTTGTGATGCAGAATAGGACTGCTGCCGGTTGGTGGGGAGTGCTGTTGCTGCTGCAGGAAATAGTTGTCTGCCGCGGCGTCAGCGGCGTCACAGTCGGTTTCGTGCTCGCAACCCTTGGCGCCGTGGCACTCGCCCTCACGGCCGCACGGAACCCCACGATCGCCATCGCCAATACCCGTGCCAAGCCCGCCCAATCGTTCGCCATATTGACCACGCCACTTCCAAATACTGTGCGGGGATATTGCGTCAGCCTCTTCGCGAGGGGTAAGTAATTATAAGGGGTATGAACAAAAGACGAGCACAAACTCACGCCTTATAATCCTGATCGCAATTGCGTATACTCCTACCGCAAGGCTGACAAAGCCAGACCCCCTCGGAGGCACAATGGCAAATCTTGTTCTGCATGATCTCCGAGGTCAGGGGTGTGGTCGGCTGTAGTGGTGGCTTGACAAGCTCGGTTATGGGCGCCTTCGTGCAAGCCGTGCAGAGACGCCGATGTCTGTCGCGAAGCACAACAGATGCTGGCGGTTTGATGGCACAATTCTGGCCGACGAAGACGAACGCCAATGTTAGTCTATTTTGGCCAGCCCGTTCAGGGTCGCCAGACCATGACTATCCATTTAACATGCGGTTGGCTGTTGCTGAGCTTACCCGGCATACTACAGTGCTGCATCGCCGGCACTCGGAGACGAGATCTCGCGCACAGCTACCCGCTTTCCCGGCATAGCTAGTGCGGCTAGTGTCTTCCATATAGTACCAGTTGCCGGCACGAGCGCGGTACCGCAGTGTCTCCTCGGGATCGACCGGGACTTCCTCATTGCTGCAACGTAGAGCCGATATCATGAGGATTTTGCGGTATTGCAACAGGTCTGCGTGGACCTGGCGGCAAGTTCGCGAGAGGTTATCGAGCGAATTGAGATCGAGGAACCGGGAGATCGTCACGATAATACTGGTGCAGACAAGTTCAGTTAATCTTGGACAACCATGAACGTTGGCTCCATTTAATCAAGGGGAAGTGTCATTCGGGAACACATGTCTGAGTGTAGGCCGATGGGCAGTTCTGGCACTTGAATGATACACCAGTAATCGGCTGGTAGGCAGGTAGTGCAGACAGATACCTAGGCACCTATCCAAAGAACTGGTGCAAGATTGCAACAGCGGTACGAGATACGGTACGGTACGAGAATAGAACTGAACGATATTGCACTTGCATCATCCAAAAATCACACTGAAAGACAACAAACAATAAGGGAAAGGAAAAGGGAGGTATTCCGCATACGGATAGCACCCCAATGCCCTCGTGGTAGCGTTCTGGTTGGGGTTTGTGTCGAGTTGCGACGTCGGCTCCGCATCCATGTCGTCCACGTCCCTAATTGAGTCGCCGACCGGTGTTGCGCCGACAACGGCAGCAGGATGATTTGGTGATGAGGACGGCCGGCAGCCTTGGTCGGGATCGGACCTCCAGACGGGGTGTCCGCCGTGGAAATCCTGGGGCGGCTCCGACTCTTCGTCTCCGAGGTCTACAAAAAGCGCCATCCTTTCTTTGTTTGTTTGTGCTCTTGATTTTTTTTGATTTTCTTTTTGGTTTGATTTGCCGCTGCTTTGGATGGGTGAGTACAAGCAGGGATGTTGATGTCAATTGGGGAAGGCTGAAGAAGGGCAATTGGCTTAGATAAATGAGGCGGGAGGAGGGGGCAAGCTGGAATCAACCAAGTCAGTGAAGAATTGAGGGAAATAGGTAAGTATGTTGTCAGCCGGGCGAAGCAGCTGAGGTTTCTAGCTATAAAGTGAGTAAAGAATGACGACAGATTGTGTCAAGCTAGACACCGCAGCTATGCGCTTCCACAGGTCGGGGGAACCTTGGCCCTTGAAAGAATGGGGAAGTCCACGATGCATAGAGTACTGTAATGGATGGACTGGACCGTGGTACAGTTAGGTACAGTACAGACAGTGCATGCAAGCCCCCACTTGCCCTTGAATTCGATAGTGGGGGCCATGGACTTTTAGCTTCATCCACTGCCTGAGCTCGGCTTCCGCTTGCAGCTGAAACTCTCCTTTGACGTCTTCAGCAGGTATAGCCAGCAGCCCAAGCTTCCAACATAACCTCCACTGTCCGATACCAGCCACTTATCTACCTGCCTTAGTTACCTAAGGTACCCCCAGGTTTTGTAAATCAGCTTGTTACACGGGCAAAGGGCATTCGAATAATCAATCAAGTGAACTACCTACCTACCTCACTGTCTTGCTTCTATCAGTTATAATCATTGTTGAGCAGCTCTCATCACATATCGGAACCGCTGGCGTGTACCGATATTTGCCGTCGATGTCCATTCCCACGTCGCCGACCTGCAGCTAATCTGGACGGAGCTCACACAACTCAGGCCACATGCAGCAATGCAGGCGCACGAGTTTACCGGCATTTTTTTTTCTAACTTTACGCTGGACAAATCGAGGCCAACACAGTGACCACGATGTCTTTTATATGGTCCCATTCCTCGCAAGTGCTTTGAGGGATTGCAGATTGGACGGTCAGTCTCTCTGGCTTCACGCAAGGCGAGATCAAGTACCAGCGGTGTACTCCGATACCGGTGCGCCCTTTGGGTCAATGTTACGATCTAAGCGGACCTTTTTACCTGATTCAATCTTGGGGTTGGTCCCTGTTTTTATCCTCCTCTCATCTACAGTATGACTTGATGAGACTTGGGAATTTTATGTGCTTGCTCGACCAGTGCGCGCTTGTAGTCCAACTAGCGCGTACTGTATCAAGGGGGCATATGTCTCGACCATTAGTAAATACTTTCCAGATTTCAGTATTTTTTCTTTGTTGTGTCACCAGAGCAACGGAATTAGTATCATTATTTCACTAGCCTTCTCTCAGGAAACTCAAGTTGACAGTGATAGCACACATCACCTAGAAGCCATAGAGGGATAAGATATACTGACCCCAATTATGCTGTCTCTTCTCGCCTCCAGGGACTTGTGCTACTTACTCAGGTAGCTATCAAAACCCACGGGATCCACCAGTTTACGGTCTTGTGTTATAATGTTGCAAAAAAAAAAAAAAAAAAAAAAAAAAAAGATACATCAGCGTGTATATCACCATTATCAGTCTAATTTTGTAAAGTTCATGGTGGCAAATGGCACATTCGGGGTGCTCGAATGCAACCCCTAAATCTTAGCACTAGTGTGCTCCTCGCGCTCACTTGAAAAAGTCAATATAAAAGGCCAGGACTCGCACTTCCTCCAGCCACAGCCACAGAATTATCTATATACATGACATTCGAGTGAGCTGGATCTAGAGTCTGCTGGGTTTTGGGCTGGCGTCGCAAGTATACTGAATATATCTGCTTGGAATCATAGTCACCCCTCCCCCTCAACCCTGATCATAGCTACTTACGAGAACCACAGGAATCTATCACAGCGAGGTATCGTCCTGGCCGCCCAAATACACCATGTCCTGGCCACTACAAGCGCGAACTGGAGCGGCCGTATGGCCTCGGAAGAATCCGAGTTCAGTTACATCCAGCTCGACCGATTCACCCCGTCCGCTTAGGCTCTGTCAGTCCCCTTTGATCAGCAGCCGCCCAACACGGGGGTTCCTAATGAGAGGACTAGACACCAAAAGGTCATCCTTATCCAGCATCGACCCATCAGCACCAGAAGAGGGGTCGCCGTCGCCAACACCACCGAGAGCCCCTAAGGAGTTCAACAGGCCTTTCAGTCAACATGTCTATAAGGAACCAGCCCAGAACTTACGCTATTCGCAGCCCGAGTTTGTTGCCTCGGGTATAGCTTCATATAGTAAGAAAACTGAGATCTCTCAAATCATACAAGCCGCTCCTAAGACCGAAAATCCCCAGCCCAAGGAGCTGGATGGATCACGACACCCAAGATCTTATGGGTCACATCAAAGAGACGAATTCCAGTCAAGGTCGCATGCACAGCAGTCCAGGGGCTGGCGTTTGGACAGCGCAGCGCTATCTCTGGGGTACCAGATCCGATCCAAGTCGCAAAATCAGCCATTCACGGCCTGGAAGTACAGAGATCCCATGTACATCCACCCATATCTGGGAACCCCGAGTTCAATCCTGCAGACATCGCCTGTCGACCGTGGACAGCGTGTACGCTCTAGCTCTGTACCATCTCGGTTTTGCCATACGGGACCTTTTTCGCGGGCGCATGGATTGCCTTGCGATGTAGATCAGGCGCGAAGTGCCTTGATGGTCATGTGGCTCTATCAGGAGCAGCTCCAAAGTCGTTACACCAATGGAGAGGGGAATGGCGAGGGTGTTATCCTTAAGCTTGGGAGGGACAGTTTCACTTGCTGCCCTGCAACTTTGAAGGATGAGGATGACGGCATTTTTGATGCTGTCAAGAAAATGAACGTTCGAGTTAGTGAATGATAGGATATCCATGGCCCCTCTGAAATTCAGGTTTTGGGGCTGTTTAATCTAACTCAACTCTTTATAGTGTGCAATGACTGTCAACAACATCGTCACGCGAGCGCTCTTCGAGATTCTCAAGTACCAGGAGCTAAGCTCGATGCCTCTCGAGGGTGGATTACAGGTGCAGATTCTGAAATCCGTCAAAGGCCTGCCAGGATGTCAACTACATCACTTCGCAGCCTTTATCGAGGACAAACAGATCCTCGTTGTGTGGGACGACGATCCCAAGGCCATCTTTGACCGCGCAAAGAGGCTTGAGAAGAAGGCCATGGCCCTTGTCTGGCCGTCTGAGCAGCGCCGTTCGGTCGACAGTATGGCGGCAGGTCATGACAGCGAAGGCCACCGAACAAAAGATGTCGGCGACCACAGTACGATAGCTAGCAGCAGACAGGATCTAGAAGATATATTGCCGTCCCATGAGCGGCCAATCAATCTTACCAGCAGCTGCATCGTGGGAATATCGCTAATGCTTTGCATCAGCGCCCTGGGCTTGGGATGGAGGTTGCTTGCAAGGGACAGCACTGTTGACGGAGACTGGAAAAGAGTTATTTTCCTGGCTATTGCGCCCATCAATCTCTTTATTAGCTTGGTAAGTAGGTAGCCCTTGGGCTGCAATCCACAACCGCTGACCAAAAATCAACCCTAGTTTTTCTTCTACTCGTTGGTGTCCAACTTCTTCTTGATGCTGGGCTCAAGCGAGTCTGTCAAGAGCAACTCCAAGTACTACTCGGGAGAACGACCGCGGAGCAGTGCATTGGCGTGGAAGGGTAGGCATTTACCGCACGTTACGATCCAGATGCCGGTCTATCGCGAAGGCCTGTCAGGAGTTATCAAGCCAACAGTATTGTCTTTGAAGACAGCTATCTCCACGTACGAGATGCAGGGTGGCACGGCCAGCATATTCATCAACGACGACGGCATGCAGCTTCTCTCTGAGAGCAAGGCACAAGAGCGACGAGACTTTTACGATGAGCACAACATCGGCTGGGTGGCAAGGCCAAAGCACAACCCACCAGGCTCGTCTCGTCCATCAAGCAGTATTTTTAAACAGCTCCAAAGGCCATTGAAGGACAGTGAGGAAACAATAATAGATGCGCAATGTGACGGAATTAGGCCTGGAAGTCCATACTTCATCCGACGTGGCAAGTTCAAAAAGGCGTCCAACATGAACCATGCGCTGCACATCTCCAACTGCGTCGATAAGAAGCTCGCAAGTGTGGACAGGTCGCAGGAAATCTGGGGCTGGGCTTCGGAGAATGTCGCATACAACAGGTGTCTTGCTGAGACGCTGGCGGAGGATCCACACGGCACATGGGCCTCGGGCAATATCCGAATGGGAGATTATATCCTTGTTGTAGATTCTGACACGAGGGTCCCTACCGATTTTCTTCTGGACGGTGTTACCGAGATGGACCAGTCTCCCGACGTTGCCATATTGCAGTACACTTCAGGGGTGTTGCAGCTGACAGACTCATACTTTGAAAATGGGTAAGTCGCCGATAGGAAGCCCATTGTCTGAACACACTACCGCATAGGCTGACCCCTAAGCAAATCCCCCTAGCACAGTATCGCCTGGTTTGCGAACTTGATATACTCGGCAATAACCTTTGCCGTTGCGTCAGGGGATTGCTGCCCATTCGTCGGCCACAACGCCCTGGTTCGTTGGTCAGCCATCCAAGACTCGGCGGCATACCACGACGAAGCAGACGGTCGCGAGAAATACTGGTCAGAATCTCATGTATCTGAGGACTTTGACATGGCGATGCGGCTACAGATGGCCGGCTGGACCCTGCGCTACGTCGCGTACACCGGCACCATCCCGGCCGCCGCCGAGCACGATCCCGCGGCCAAATCCTTCGCTGAGGGGCTCAGCCTGACCGTCTACGACGAGCTCGCGCGCTGGGAGAAGTATGCCTACGGCTGCAGTGAGCTGCTTTTCAACCCACTGCGGCGGTGGCCGACCAAGGGGCCATTCACTAGGCGGTTTGTCAGCTTCGTCCTGTCTCCCAACATCCGGCTGCCGGTCAAGATCACCGTCATCAGCTACATGGGCACGTACTACGCGGTTGCTGTCGCGTGGATAATTGCCCTGTTCAACTTCTTCTTCATGGGCTTCTTTTCGGGACTGTATCGGTCGTTTTATCTCGACGCTTTCGCCATCTACATCTCGCTGCTTTTCGTGTTTCCTTTCATGGGAAACGTCGCCCTCGCAGCGCATCGATATCGGCTGGGACAGAAGAGCATTGTGGGAGCTTGTAAGTGTGCTTAGAAGGATGGTTGCCTCAGTTTCCCCATCCGTATCGAGTCCATGGTCAAAAGAAGGAGAATTCCCTTCAAAACGGATTGCCAATAACTGACGACAACAAACCAGTATTGGAAAACTTCAAATGGGTTCCCATGTTTACAATATTCCTCGGAGGAATCCCAATCCACATGTCGCAGGCCATCGCCGCCCACCTCCTCGGCATCGACATGACATGGGGCTCGACCGCTAAGGAGGTCGAGGAGGTCGGTTTTGTCGACGAGATGGCTCGCGTGCTCCGCCGCTTCAGGTGGTCCTTCCTCATGGTCCTCACCGGCGTCGCCCTCATCCTCGTCTGCCGTTTCCTTCTGCCCACGCAGTGGCAGATCACCGAGTTCTTTGCGATATTCCCGCTGGCCATGGTTCTGTTTTGCCACGCTGCGCTTCCGATTGTGCTGAACCCTGCCTTGATGAGTTTCTCTTGGTGATTTCCTCTTTCTGTCTGTCTCCGTCATGTGGGATGGACTGGATGGGTCCTGTATGTTTTGAATTTCTTTTCCAGCTTTGCTCCCCGCCCCCCTTTTGCTGCTGTCTAGAAGTCGTGAAACTGGACGGAGTGAACGACAATTATTAGCAGGCATGCGGGTATAGAGAAATGTTGTATGTGTATACTTGGCTCATTGGTGGAAGTCTCTCATATATCATTGCTTCAAAAAGGGTATGTATCAATTGATTTTCCTGATTCGACTTCGTGTGCCTGAGCAAACCCCCGAGAACCTCAATATTTTACTCTTGCCTAAGCAGATGAATAGATGTCATGTAGGCGACATCTGCCCATTCGACATCGGGCATCGTTCAGTTACAGCCCCGGGGCATCCGCTACTCGGGAGATTAGCAGACACAGACTGCAGCCTCAAGACGTTCCCACCAAGCCTTGTCTATAATTTTCGTCCCGGGCAAAATTACTACCGGCTTCAAACCTTGAAAATTGCCACCACATCACGCCGGCTCCGCCCAGTTGACTTGATCCATGACCTGACCTGCCAAGGACGAGTTGTATCCTATCCTCAGGCGCAAGCGCAAGGGCTGTGGGTCCGACAAAACAAAATATCAGTTTCTCAATTCATCAAAATAGTTAATATATGCATGTGGCTCGACTTACCCCTTTGCAGCCCATGACCCTCATCATCTGAGTGGCTTCGGCACCGGGTGCAATGTCCGTCGTTGAGATGTTGAGCAACTGTAGCTTCTGCGACTTGGGAACGGCAGCCTGCAGACCGACCTCTGAAAGAGGTGCACCTCCTGTGTTACGGAACCTGGCAATTGCCTGAATAGCCCCTTCTGCGTTACGCTGCGTTTGTATCGTGACATTCAAGCCGTTTGAATCGTAGCAGGGGTGTCCAGTGGGCGCGACAGGAGGAGCCGCCTGTTGCTGCGGCTGGGGCGGCGGTGTCCCTGCTGAGCCAAACAGGTCCATGCTGGCGGACGAAGCGGCGGTGGCGGTGGGGGCCGGTGCGGGCGACCCTGATGCTGGTGCCGAGCCAAAGAGGTCCATGATGGAGTCCATGTTTGACTTTGGAGGGCCGGACGATGCTGAGGCTGGGGGCGGAGATGCGGTGCCCCCGAGGATATCAGCAAGAAGGTCGGCGTTGTTTTGACCGCTAGTTGTTGGTGAAGCGACCGGGGCGCTGCTGTCTCCCATGAGATCAAACAGAAGATCTTCCTCCTTTGGCTTGGCAGCCATTTTGGGTTTCCGAGCGCCGGCTTTGGTTGGTTTCTTGGTGGCCTCGCCGAGGACTCTAGATGACTCTTTGATCTGCGGCGGCGGCATCTTCTCCAGCACGCCATTGCGTATGGATTCATAGGCGAGTAGGTTGTCGTATTCAACCGCGCGCTGTTGCACTTCAACGTCCAGACTGGTTTGGTGAGCCTGGAGGAGCTTTCGTATCCTATCGTTTTGTGACATGTCTGTCAATCTGGTGGTGAGCTTGACGAGAGCCGTCACTATGTACTCAGTGGACACCTGGGTAGCATAGTTGCTTTCGAGAATTGTGGAGAAAAGGTCGATGATTTCGTGAGACTTGACCTCGGTCACAAGCTCCTCTTCCTCATATTGACCGCCCTTTAACAAGGCCTCGCCGTACTCGCCGATGCACCAGGCAGCGGCTTGCGTCAAGCTCTCCTGGGTGATATCTTTTTTAAGGCTGCTGTACAGCTTCTGCACAGCATAAGTCTGGAGCTCAGGGGTCGTAGCAATCAGTCTCACGAACGAAGACAGGATTTGCTCCTTGACGTAGTTGCCGGCAAGAGTCAACACTCTCAGCATAGTATCGACGTGCCACCTCTTGTTGGGGGCGAACTTGTCGGCAGCAATGCCGATCTGGCTCGTCATGGTAGGTTTAAACTCATTATCAGCCACCTCAAGGAAGGCCAGCAGCTCCCTGATCAAGACGCGGACGTTGCTCTCGTTTATTAATGTGAAACTCAGCTCGAGAGCACGCCTCCTGATGCTGATATCGGGATCACGCAAACACTCGAGGATCGTGTTACGGTGTCTTTGAACCGCGTTGGGCTCTATGGCGACCACCTTGACAAGGGTGTTCAAGGCTACATATCGGATGTTGTTGTCCCTGTTGGTGAGGAACTTGCCCAAGATGTTGACGCCGAGAACCCTCAGCCCAGAATCGGCCTCAATATCGAGAATGGTCCGCACGGCTTCGTACAAAATCGAGTTACCAACGTTCTTTGAGGAATCGGTATTTGTTGCGACTTGCGCCAAGATATCGTTGATTTGCTCGCTGACCTGAGCATCGCCTCTGGCAAGAACCCTCAGGAGCCGTAGGATCTTGACCTGAAGGAAAGGATCCGTGATGCCGGTAACATCATGTTCCGGCGCATAGCCTGATGAAGCCAAACCTTTCAGTGTCCTCACCAGGACTGGCACGAACTGTCTGAACTTTTCAATGATGTCTTCGGCACCAGTTTCCTCCTCCGACTCCTCATCTGCCTCGCAGAGGCTGGTTACAAGAGTCAGGCCGCACAGCAAGACACCGTGGTTACGGTCAGACAAGAGCTGAGTGGCCTTTTCGATAAAGTGCTCCTGCAGGTCGGGGACCTTGCGACATATCCGCATGCCGCAAAGGGCAGCTTTCCTTCGAATATAGGGGTTCGCGGTCGCAATGAGGTTCTCAATCTCGGGGAATAAGTCTCGTGACATCTCGACCGATGCAATGTTGCCGAGAGTGCATAACGCGAGGCCCACGATGTACTGATTGGAATGTACAAGGTCACTGTAGATTCGCGGCGCAGTGGCATCTGTCAGTTCATGAAGACAGGTGGGAGATTGGGAACAAGGGATGAGCCAGAGCCCACACTTACTTTTTGAGGGAGTTTGTGACCAGTGTGAGAACTTCTTGGTTCTCGTCCAGCAGCAGGCTCGTGGCGAGGTGTCCTAGGCGTTTGTCTGCGAATCGAGGAGAGGCCAGCAGCTTCAGACATTCTATCTGACCGAAATGTGTCCTCTCACCCAGGGTGAAGAGATATAGGAGCTTGGAAACATTGTTCCGTCTGGGAAGGATGTTTTGGAACTGTCAGCTAAAATTGTTGGCCTCTGTGACGAGCAGCGCATATAGAATAAAAAGGAGACACGCACCTGACGCTGTGGTCGTGGCTCTCTTCGCGAAAGCTGGCCCTGATTGCGGCGCTCTCCTTTTGAATGACTGCTCGCTCGTCTGCAATCGTCTTGGCGGCGCGCACATTGCGGATAAACTGCTTGACTGGTCGGTGGATAATTGTGAGCAAACCATGACCATGCCTCTTATGTTATGTTTGGAGCCAGCCAGGTATCCCAAGGTAGACAGGTAGGTAGATATCAAGCCAAAGTTAGGGAGTAGGCAGCTTTGCATCACGTCAAAAAGGACACTTACGGGACGCCATTGCTGTCTGGCGATGCCCGCGGAGGGGGCCTTAGGGGTTGGTGGCCAGGCTTGAAGCTTCGCGAAGTATGACTTTCGGTGTGACGGACTTGGTCTTCGTTTGTTGTAGTAAAGGCGAAAGATGGTGTTGCGTTGTCAATTCTGGTGGTACAATCAAAAAGCGCCTATTTCCCAGGAGCTCCCCGTCTCATGAGTTGCTGTACACCCGCCTCAGCACTGCCCGCCTCCCGTCTAGAATAGCTGGCGGTCTCGGGCTCAATCTTTAGTGGGGCCGGAATTGGTGGTGGGGAGTGACATGGAGCAATCCTCGCTTCAATCAATCAATTTGCAGGGTGCCCAAGTCAATTGCTGTGCTGACTCAAAAGCCTCATTTCTCAGGCTTCTACTTTGTTAGGTAGCAATTTCCTAGAGAATCATAACTCGTAAGCTCCATTTATTAGACTTGAACGAACCAGAATGTAAGCTAAAAAATCTAATCATGTAAGTATCTAGGTAGATATGTACTCTCTCATGCATAGGCCTCACTACGGTCTCTTCAAAGGGTGAGCCTCCGTGTTCAGTACCCAATCGTCAAGGTCAACGACATTGAAGTCGGAAAACACGAGATAAAAGTACTTGAGCGTCTCAGCGAGCCAAAAGCTCTCCATGCTGTCCACCTTGTGCGGGTCTCTCCTGGTGACATCGTCCAGGCTTGCCGCCGCAATCTTGGTCCGCGTGTGCTTTTCAATGGAGCTGAACATATTCCAAGCCTTGTCCATCCATTTTGCGTCCCCTGTAATCCGATACATGATGAATACGGACTCGATGGCCTCGGGTCTCAGGATGTACTGAACGGAGCATTGCTGTCAGCATTTATCGCAAATTCTGTACTGATAAAAAAAAAAAAAAAAAAAAAAAAAAACGCCGGCTTACTCACCTTCCTGTCGTTGATATCTGTGAACCCGGGCGAAAGCCGTTTCTTGTTAATCGTATGCTCGATGAGTGTATCCCTCCCTGCATCGTCATTCCCCACCCCCAATGTACTCCCGATAGCATCATGCCATTTGCTCTCGCTCCAAGTGCAGTCCTCGCCCCGAGGCTTCGTGACAGACCCGCAGTCCACGAAAGAAAATATCTCAGGCATGATTCCTGACGCTGTCGAGTTGTAGGCCCAGACGCAAGCGTCCGTCAGCTGCAGGGCAATGTCGAGATCATCTGGCTTGTTGAATATCTTGGCCCCGATGCCAACCATACCACCGGCAAAACACGTCAGGTGCTGTGCCCTTGGTGAATACCGAGCGACCGCCTCGGCGGCGCCGTTGCCTCCCGTGACGTAAATATCCCCGGAGCTGATGAGCGGCTCATTGTGCCGGTTGAGAACTCTCTTTAATAGGTATTTCTTGGCAACTCCAAGAAAATCCTCGTACATCTTCCTAGGTTGCTCCAAAACTCCACCGAGTATCATGTACTGCTTGGGGAGATACTCGTACGCCGAGTCTGACATGCCACCCAACGTAAACATGCGATCGACATCAAACCTGAGCTGCTTGGCGTTGACCGAGACGGGCCACATGCCCGGCAGCTTTGTCTTTTGCTGTGACTTCTCCAGCTCGTCTGCAACCCTCTGCGCGGCGTCGTAGTATCTGTTGTCTCCCGTCAGCTGCGAAAGCTTGGTCAGCTCCAGGCCGATAGAGCCGAGCTCCGCAATCAGCATCTGGCGCGGTGCCTCCTGACGCGCGCCGGAGACATATGCCGCCAGGTCCCACCGTGAGATGGGCATGCGGTTCGGCGTGTCGAACGCGCACATGATCAAGTCGCCCACCTCAACGGCGTTTGTGAGGAGCCCTGGGTACTTGTGCCCGCTCAGCTCGTACGCCGCCAGGAAGCCGCCCAGGTACCGGATCGTCGTCTCAAAGATGTTGATAGTCCGCCCCTCGGCCCTGCCAAAATCGATCTTGCCTACCGCCTTGACGGCGGCTTCAAAGTCGCTCTTTAGGCCCATGATCCACAGGATGTCCAACGAGTCGACGAGCGTCGCCGCCCACCCGCCAAAAGGGTCGACCGCGGCTCCGCTGATGGGCGAAACCTCGTCGTGGAGCCATGCGTGCTCTTTGTAGCCGCGCCAACTGTGCTGGAAGCTCTCCTTGACGGCCGCCAGGCGCTGCAGCCGCACCGCATTGGCCTCGGTACTTTCATCCGGCTGTGCCTTTTGAATGTGTGGGATGGCTGGAGCTGGTGTCGGAATTGGCGGGAGTGACCGGAGAGATGCCACGGGATACCTTTCTGGGCGTTTCTGCCACCTCACCGACTCCGTCTTTTGCGTGTTATCTGTAAGTTGAGGCGAATCCGACGGGCTTCGTAGAAAATACCAGCAAACTACGAACCAGGCGACCGTCACCAGGGTCAATGGTCGCCAACGCCGTAATGATGGCATAACTAGGGTGTGGGGGTTTCTGATAGAGTCTGATATTTCTATCCCCAAAGTACAGCCAAATGCCCTGGACTTGATAGTGCAACCCAACACAATGGTTGTACCAATGTGCAGCGATACCGTAACTTTAAAGGGAAGCAAATGTGCAGACGAGCTTCTCCAGTCAAGCAGCGGGACAAAGAATCAAAATTATGTTGCTTCTTTCCTTTCTTTTGGAGAACCCTTCGATCTGTAAAAACGACGGACAGGTTCAAGCGGCGCAAAGCGAGCTTGCCAGCAGCACATGTGTTAAGGTCCCTAAATTGAGTGTACAGTACTGATGCCTAGTCGCGTATCCAAAGTTGGTATCGCTTGGTAGCTAGCTTGGCATTTACCTACATTCATTCATGATAGGGTGCATGGCTTAGGCCACTGTCCAAGTAATTGTTTGCTCTCGCTCTTGATTTAAACGACTTTATGCGAGTGCTAGGATTTGGTCTTGTCTAGTGCTGGCAGCTGGTAAGCTCGGATCTCGAACCCTTTAGACACGCATCCCTGAGGTAGAGGGTAGGTACCAACAACTGAACACGCCCCAGTATGGGGAAGCGAGACCCCTTTTCTTCAAAGTGGGGTTGGGAAGCCGAAATTTGTTGCTTTGTAGTGGGGGTAGCGACTGGCCTCAACGTCTGCGGAGGGGCCTGACCTAGGTCGCATGTCCTTTGAGAAAACTCCCAAATAGTTTGGATCGTCTCGTCTCGGTCACCCAAACCTGCGCCTGTTGCTTTCCAATCAATCAGCCGTAGGGCTGAAGGGCTGCATGCCGGTTGTTGCATTTATGGAAACAACGGACCCCAAGACAAGGTAATCAGGGTCCGGGAGGGCGGGCGCTAGAGAGCACTGCCACCTTCGACCTGCATCCACCCATCTTGGAAATCAGAAACCGTTTGGCCTGTTCGGACTTTTCAGGAACGTCCACATTGTAAATGGTGAAGAGTACATGCCAGGTTCCTTGCCGTCGCGAATGCATACCTGTGAGTCTGGTGGTGGCCCCAAGGATAAAGGCATCAAAGAACCGCCTGCTTATTTATAGACAGGCATGGGTCGCGTACGTGGTAGGTAAACCAACAACTTCCTGATATCAATGGCAGCATCCTGATGTCATCCATGTCTTGGTGTTCTAGACGCATCAAAATGGCTTCATGGAAGTCTGAGTTCAGCGGATGAGAAACACCTAGCGGTAATAGGGAAAGAGAAACGGAAACAGAGAAAGCACAGCTGCTGGTACAATGGTCTGTCTTGTCATAACCCGCGTTTTTTCATTCCTTTCGTTTATGGAGCCGGCCGGATATCATCGTATAGCAGAAATTCAAATGGTTTTAAAAAAGGCTTTCCCACATATTGCTGCTCGATTCACTCGTTTCGAGGAAGCCAAACTCGGAAAGAAAGCTAAGAAACAACCAATATCTGAATGCGTGATCAAACAAGAGCCGCTCTCCAATCCCTTTACTTCTGCATCATCAACTGGACGAACTCGTTGTCTACCGCACCTACTGTCAGCCTCTTATCACAACTGTGGCCGTGGAAGGGGTTAATAGCCTGGAGGGGGTTCTCGTACAGTCAATGCGTCCGTCACCATCTTGGTCAGCCTCACGGATCATCTCGTCAACCTCATCATCGGTGAGCTTCTCGCCGATAGACGTCATGACGTGGCGAAGCTCGGCGGCCGAGATGAAGCCGTTGTTGTCGCGGTCAAAGACCTTGAAAGCTTCCCGGATCTCCTCCTCCGAGTCGGTATCCTTCATTTTCCTGGCCATCATGGTGAGGAACTCTGTTGGGAGCTGTCAGCAAAGCCCCACCAGCTCAAGGCTTAATCCGTATCGGGGTTTTGTGGGCTGTTTGCCTACCGGGAAAGTCGATGGTGCCGTTGTTGTCAGCATCGACCTCGTTGATCATATCCTGCAGCTCCGACTCGGAAGGGTTCTGGCCGAGGGAGCGCATGACAGTGCCGAGCTCCTTGGTGGTGATTTGTCCTGATCGATAAGGGTATTGTTTTAGTTTCTGCATTCCGTGAGGCGGGAACTCATGCGACGTCGTAGCGATCGCAAACGTCTAGTTCTCGCGGTGAGGACGTCGCTGAGAATGCGCAATCGGTGTGCTGTAGTGGTATGGGCAGGGGTGTAGACTAACCATCGCCGTCCTTGTCCTGTTGATATCAAGGTCCTCTATCAGTAACCTGGTAGAAAGCATGGAGTCGATGCACTCAATTCGACAGTCACATAAACAAGGCTAGGAAACTTACAAACAAGGAGAAGGCCTCCTTGAACTCGGAAACTTGCTCTTCGGTAAGCGAATCAGCCTGTGGGAACCATGGTCGATTAGTTTGCGATGCTCTGGATTTTTGGCAGCCTGAAGCGCGGGGTTGCACTAAAAGCTGGCCTGGCTTGGCTGGGACATGGGAATGAAAGCTCTAAGCTCACCATATTGTTTAATGTTCACGCACTGGGCGCTTTGAAATCGAATGCAGAAAAAGGAATCAGAAGTTTGAAAAAAATGCTCCTTGTGGAAAAGGAGGACCTCAGCGAGCGAAAGCGGAAGAGTCCGGCGGGGAATCGATACAATTATGGACTGGAGGTAGGTTCGTCTTGTTGGGATGGTTGGAGGTGAAGGTTCAAGTTTCTACTGCGAGACCGTCGGTTGGAGGAGCAAAGGGAGGATGAATCTGCTTAATAGGTACCTAGCGCCACTTATGGGTGGGCTGGTATGGAGCACCACTGTACAGTACAGTATAGACCCGGGGTCTAGCCCTTGAAAGGGAGGAGGTAGGGAGGTACCTGACGTAGTAATTAGGTGAGGTTGCCTACCTTGACGTGGTACAAAGTAAAGTGGTGGTACGTACGAGTATTACTACCCTGGTTTGAATGTATGGAGAGGGGAAGGCGGCTCTCCAATGTTGCTTCATCCCTCGCTCACGTACAAGACCCAATCGCGAAACCAGCCTAGCCTAGGCAGCCCATTCCCACTTCATGTCTCGTCGCCGCCCCTTACGATAAGACTCATCACGCAACAGCTACCTTACTAGGCTACTCGCGCACCTAACGGAACGCCAGAATGCAGACCGCCGCATCAAATTCGCTGGGGCCGTAACTCCAAACTTCAACCCCTACCCCACCAAGGCAAAAGGACGGCTATTCAAAAAGTGCGCTTGGGGTTACCTCTGTGAGAGACACTCTTTTTAAATCCGAATTCATCAACGCAGAGGCGCAAACGGACGTGAAGTTGAATATCGAGGGGTAAAATAATCCCGCGGCTCATCACGTTATTTGGATTGCCAGCAAGGAGTATGGAGTAAGTAAGCGAACCGCAACGGATATGTGCACGGACCAAGAGACTACTGCCGTTGAGCGGCGTGTCATTGACACTGTGACGTTGCTGCAAACCAGACCACAAACTTGCAAAGTGGCTCCTTGGCCACAGGCGAGGGTCTGCTCCGGGTTAGGACCTGGCCTGGCTTTCATGGCTTGCAGTTCTTGGATCAGCCTCATTCTCATCCTTGTCCGCAAGCAGCGGAAGCACATGTGTCCATCGGCCGATGGGATCTCGAATCTGTGCGCTAGGAGCATGATTACATCAATAAAACAGCCACACCAATACATTTGAATACAAATAACATTGAAACAAACAAATAAATAAACACGTGCACAAAGAATTGAACGAACGATAAGCGCCGGGCGTACACATCGTCGAATCAAAAGGTTGAATGAATGACGTTTACCTGAGCTCCAGCTCCAGCTCCAGCTCAAGCAGAGACACCAACCGTTACCACTTCGACTGAACAGACGACCGACAACAAAACTCCACTACTTCTCCCGCCCGCCCGTCGCCACCACACCACCAGAACTATCCGCGTTGATCTGTCCGCTACCTACTCGCGGTCCGCCATGTGGCGAGATCGCACCAACCTCTACATCTCCTACCGCCAGTCGTATGCACACCACCCGGCCAAGCGCACGCGGTATGGCGACTCCTCAGCAACCTCGTCATCCCTGGCCGGCGCCGACCGCTTCGGCGGCTCCGGAAACAGCCTCCTCTTCTCGGCCGACGAGGACCGGCGCGGTCTGTTGTCATCGGGCGCCTCGGATGATGGCGACGCCGTGATCGAGATGGACCTCCTCCCTCCGCGCTGGGCCGAGGTCAACGACGACGTCACGGAACTCCTCGCCGAAATTGCGCAAAAGAGCCAGAAGCTCGACAGGTTGCACCAGAAGCACGTCCTCCCTGGCTTCAATGACGAGGAGGCCAAGCGGGCCGAGGAGAGCGAGATCGAGGACCTGACACAGCAGATCACCAAGGGGTTTCACCAATGCCACAAGTGCATACAAAAAGTTGAGCATATGGTCAAGGATTCGAAACGTACCGGTGGCATAAGCAGGGCCGAGGAGGTCATGGCCAAGAACATCCAGGTCTCGCTCGCCACGAGGGTTCAGGAGGCTAGTGCTGGCTTCAGGAAGAAGCAGAGCGCATACTTGAAGAGTAAGGAACCAGCCACTTATGTGTCCAGCAGAGAGCTTTGCTGCGAAACTGATTTACTAACACATGTTTTTTTCTGCTGGTAGAGCTAAAAGGTATGGGGGGTGGTGGTGGCCTCAGCCCCGGCGGCGACAGGTCATCTACCCCAAACCCCGCCAACAACTTTACCGAACCGTCAATCCTCGAGTCCGACGCAGACAGGTCCTTCTCACAATCTACGCTTCAAGCCACACAACATCAAAAACTATTACAGTCCAACGATGCGGCGATTTTGCAGCGCGAGCGGGAGATTGACCAGATAGCACAGGGCATCATAGATCTGGCCGATCTGTTCCGCGACCTGCAAACAATGGTCATAGATCAAGGAACCATGCTGGACAGGATAGACTACAACGTCGAGAGGATGGCCACGGATGTCAAGGAGGCCGACAAGGAGCTGGTCATCGCCTCGGGCTACCAAAAGAAGACGACCAAACGCAAGATCATCCTCCTCTTGATACTCATAATCGCGGGCATGATCATTCTGCTCATCATCAAGCCCAAAAAAGACTCGGGCGATGGTGGGTGACCGGCTAATGGCATAATCTTTTCCTTTGTTTTCTGTTTTTACGAGCACAAGGCGTTCAGGGCCATGTAAGATACTGTTTGTTCTAGACTCCGGGCAGCGCAGCAATGGCAGATTCTGATCGCAAAGACGAATTAACCCCATTGGAAGACTACAGAATGTAGTTCTTGTCGCGGGGGACGACCCTATCTGTCCAATCGAGGGCATGTTTTGTTCTGGGGAAATTGCTATGATGATAGATGTTTATTTGACACCGGCTCGACAAGTCTAAACCGACTGACCAGGTATTCTACATGAAAAAATTAATATGTACAGAGATTATACACATGTTATATACATCTAAGTAGTACAAATATAACAATAAACTTGAAACACACATCTCAACGGGTCATCTTCTCTAACCAGCTTACAATGCGAGCAATACTGACAAAGATTTCGCGCCGACGTTCGATCTGTGACATCCCATTACGCTCTTCCATTTTCATAATCCTCGTTTCTCTCCGCTGATGTCGTGCCATGCCCTCGACATCAATAATTTGCTGTAATTCTTCTCCGGCCGGCAGCAAAGAGCTACCCCACGCCTCGTTGAACAGATCTCGCGCCTCATCCAGAGTGTACTGATTGGCGAGGTTGGGTTTCATTCTCAAGTGCTGTCGTGGTACCCAGTCGAAGCTGAACAGATCGACAAGGCAGAAGATGACAGCTTTCTGAACTGTAAGATCCGGGACATTAACACCTGCGTTTTTCAAGTCTGCCAGAAACTTTACACCACGGGCAATACCGTAGTCTGCCGCCGATGATCTTGAACTGAGCCGGGTCGGTTTGGAACGGCGAACCAGTGCACTTTTGAACGCACGACGAACAATATGCCGCTGGAATCGATGGTTGAATATCTTGGCTATCGGGTGGCTGCTGTTCGTCAAGGGTAGGTCGCGAGGGAGTGTCTGAAAAGGCTTGTCTGGCTGTAGCGCGTGGAATGTTTCTGGGACATCGGCAGTTGGTATCCTCATACTGGGTTGGTGGTTTCTTTTTGGGTCCCAGTAGTGGTGAACAATCTCTAGACTCACCTCCTCCAGACGGTCAATGTCTAGCATGTAGCTAAGTGAGTCCAGGAGACTCTGCCACACACTGGCTGGAGGGGGATATGGAGTAGCCAGCATCAGACGGCTGAGCTCAAGAAAGTAGTCGGAATTTGGATCTAGGTGATTGTTTCTGGGTGGCATGTGATCCAGCATGTACTGCGACATGCGAGCGCTTGTTGAGGCGTAGATAGGGATGTCACTAGCCTGCATTAGGCTTAAAATCTTTGTTGCAAGCCGCTTCGAGAGGAGGTCTGCAGATGAAAGGTAATTGTTGTACCCGATGGTCACTCCGTCAAGTGTCTCCGCAACCCTAACGGCAGTAAGCATCCGGTAAGTTTTCCAATCACTGGCGAGCTGGCACTCCTTTCGGATCTTTTCCTGGGCGACGTCATCATCAAAAACGTCTGGGTGTATGTCTGAGCCTAGCAGGTCTTGGAGCGTGTTCCAGTCCCCGGATGTTGCCATGTACCTAATGGCCCGCGCATATCTGGAAGCACCGATCCGTATTCCGCAGCTGTCGAGTTGCTTGAGTCGATGTACTAGATCTGCCGTCGACTTTTCACGCAGTGCGATCGACTGAAGTGATAGGGGTCCAATTCTCGAGACACCCAACGCGTGAACAAACTGTATCGCAGTCTCAAGAGATATCCATGAGCTAGCAAACCACCTTGCCCCAAGAGTGTCATTGTATGTTTCGTCCGATCCAAGAGGCCTACCACCGAGAAAGGTCAAGAGCGCATTGACGTCGTCGCCCACATCCTCTGCAGGTCCTTCATGTTCAGGAAACTCGGTATCAAGGCCGGCTGCTCTGACTTCTTGCTTTACTAAATGCTTCTGTGGAAAGTAGGCTGCAAAGTACCTAATAAATGGTCGCGAGGCTCGAGAACGGGGGCGATCGTTGTGTCTAATGAAGGTATTTCTCCATCTGAGCGCAAGGCCGCAAAGTCCCTGCTCCCAAAAGAACGGTACCAAGATGTCATACAGTCCCCGATGCGTACTTGTTATGTAGATACTTTGCAGCAGGTTTTTGACGTCTTGGTCCTCATCCAGAACTGCCGTTTTAAGAACTTCGATAAGTTCAGTCTCGGTGGGAGCTGAAAAGGAACTCAACAGAAGATGCCAACGAAACGCGCGGTTGATTTGATGACTGGTCAGCAAAGAATTCATTATGGAGCCATATAGCTGAGGCCACCGGGTGTCTCGCTTGTCCTGCATCCACAAGGCATGCCCTAGAAGCTGCTCGAGTAGCGTGTCGTCATGGATCGAGAGGTCCACTACAGTTTGCCAGAAATTCCCGGCCAAGGGGTGGTCCGTCTGGTAAAGCTTTCGGCGTCGAAATAGTTCGCTCAGCAAATAAGCCGCTCCGTCAAGAAAGCCAGTTCTCTGGCAGAAATTTAAGAGGCACGCCCATAAAGCCAAGTCCACCTCTCCTTCCGGGCTATCTATCAGCCGTCCTCTGTCGGTCTCGGGCAAAGGGGGTGTCGATTCTTCTCTGAGCCGTTTGTGGTTCTTCGAAAGGCTTTCCCATTTCCCGTAGCCTGATATAGTTGCGGAATCTGACGACTGTGCGGATGGTGCTCTGATTTGTACTTCATCCTCTGGGGAGTAGTCATGAAAGCTCGAGGACGCTTTGTCACCTCCGTCGAGATCGTCTAGGTCGGCAGTAACAGAATGCTCCGGTTTCAGGGCCAAGGCTGGCCTGCCGTTGAAATAATGGCATTGTGTGAAGTTTGCTGTCTGTGCAGCCGCCCCGTTCGAGCTTGTGGTCAAGAGAAGTTGTTGACTGAAATGTGCCGGACGATAGAGCGAAAGAACCGCAACGAAGCTTGGTGTTGAGCGACGAAGATAATGCCTCAGAACGCTCAGTGGCATCGTCAGGAAGAGAAACTAGCAGATGAGGGTTTGCGCCCGGAGCGCCAACATTGTGCTGGCCGGCGTATGCTCGCTACCCTGATGGTAAAGTTCAGGGCAAGTCGGAGACATTAATGCTTTACAGCTCCAGGAGACTTGACAGGCCAAGCAATAACCCTTCTGGTGAGAATACAGCAGCCAAGACGTCACACCCGAATTCATGAGAGGCATGTCGAAATTCAAGTGCAGAATCGCGATGCTTGACAGTCAAATTTCACATGGTCCGTGCTATCTGGAGACCAAGGGATCTTATCTGCCACTAAAACTTTGGACTAAGGTGCACCTACCTGCGGGTGGGTAAGGTACCTTGAGGAGCTAAGGTGAGCACCATAGCTTTGGTGGACTTTCTAGGTACTACGTAGTACGCATATGGTTGCTTAGTCATATTTTCTTGTACAGAATTCTGGCTCGCTGTCTGCCATGGATTCTGTCTGATCCCTGCCTTGCTCCACTCAGCTTGTCACGTCTACCATCGCCATTTCTCAGGCTGGTAGAGGTGGTTCCATCCGCCAGAGAATAACCCATCAAGACAGTGACAGTGAAACCTTCACAGGGTCATTCTTACCTC
Organism: Pyricularia oryzae 70-15; assembly: GCF_000002495.2. Classification (NCBI taxonomy): domain Eukaryota; kingdom Fungi; phylum Ascomycota; class Sordariomycetes; order Magnaporthales; family Pyriculariaceae; genus Pyricularia; species Pyricularia oryzae. The sequence goes on along the minus strand of NC_017844.1, from coordinate 3,108,427 downwards.
CCCAACACGGACTCATTGGGGATTCTACCCATTTCTTCTTCCTGTACTTATTGATGGGATCGCAATTTCTTTCATTCTATTGAGTACTGGGTTCATACTAGAGACTCACTTTCTTTAGTTATTCATCCATACGCAGCTGATCTATTTTTTCTCTCCTTCCATATTCACGCCTACCACTCCGGTTCATCGTAAGGATGACGGAACCTGAGGCTTTCGAAGACGATCTCTTCGCTGATCTGTAAGTTCCACTGGGATTGATGAGGTCGACCCTTTTTCCATCAATGTGCCTGTGTTGTTGACATTTTGCGAAACCTTTCGCCTGATAGCTACGCCGATGACGCGCCGACTGAGCCCGCAAAGGTCCCTGAGAAGGCTGCAGCCCCGACAAACCCTACTCCTGCTCCAGTCGAAACGCGCGAGGAGCAACCTCCGCCCATTGATCAAAGTGGACATGACGACTCCAACATGGGCTATGACGAAGATGAAGAAGAGGAGGACGACGTAGACTTCAATTTGGGAAACGGGACCTCCTCAGCTCCGAACAACAGCAATTCAGAACGTCCTCTACAAACACATGCAGCAGCCGCGGTCCCTCCCCAACCTGCGGCGGGACGGGGTCCAAACTCGAAGGAAGATGGGTAAGTGATATTTTCGCTAGTTTGTGATACTTTATGCCTTGCTTTAGTGCTCATCGTGACCCTGCGATCTCTCCCCCGTTTGTGCCAAAGAATCTTCTCTTCCCTCGGTCACCTCATACATCTAGGGACACGCCCACCGTCAGGCCGTGGAGGAATGTCCTGGTCAGATACCTGGGAGATGGAGGATACGTGCGGAATTCCATTTCACCAATGGATGCCCTGGGGGTTCGCTACACATGGTCTTGAGGCTTGGGTGACTTGAGACAGGCTTGGATCATCGCTGGTCGCCAGATTTCTTGCCCAGTTGGACTGGATTGAACAGTTACGCCGGTCCTGAGAGGTCCATGGATCACTATTGCAGAGGATAGTGGAGCGACAGAACAAGCCGAGATGTGCCATGAAGCCGCCACGGTTTCAGAATTCGGAGGATTGGGTGGAGGTCTGCCTGTCGCCAATCATCACTGTTCAGAAAAGGCAGAGCCAGCCCAGGTTACTTCGGGGCGATGGTCAAACCAGGAGCAGACTCTACGTCCTATAGCCACCAGCCTTGTTGAGTTCAGGTACACAAATGGTGCCTCAGATTGCCGTAGCAAGATTGGCAGCGGATAGCGCTCGAAGACACAGTACCTAGCGTCCTAGCTTCATGGTAGCAGAGCCAGACAGAAAGAGCAAGCAGAACCAAGCAGACAAAGCAAAGTTTGCTTGAAAGAAAAAGAGAAGAGTATTCGACAAACTCCTGCCTGGGAGCATCCTGGTTGCTCGTCTCTCGTCTCCGAGCTGTGAGAAGTCTTGGTGGCGGTGCATACGGCGAAACACAGGCCCAAATCCCCTCGGCTGCTGAACCTCAAGCCTGAAGCTTGAGGCAATTTCCCTGGTACGACAACCTCATCAACTAGCTGCGATTAGAGCCCACCCAAAAGACAACCGGCAAACGAGTCACGTATTTTCAAGAACTTCATGGACATCGGACGGCAGTTGACTTGGGGTCAAAAATCATGGGCTGCACACTACTCCACTTGTCGCTCAATTCATAGGGGCATTGATACTCAGATTCCCTTGAGTATTGCTGTCACAATTGACAGAGACCTTACCTTTATCAAAAAGAGTTTAAGCCATTATCCGAGGAGCCCTGAGAACTTGAACAAAGCCAGGGACCTGATGTGCTAGTAGTGACTCCACTAGCTTGGCGCAGACAAAGGCATCTTAAGGGAGACTACGTGACAGTCGATGGCCTACAGGGCACGATGATTGGCTTGCACTCAGTTGAATTGAACTTGGCGGATACTGAGATTGAGGCTGACAATTACATCGTATGTATAGCAAAATGTTTATAGGAGGTCTCAATTGGGAGACGACAGATGGTAAGAATTTTCTTTCACTACAAGCCATCATGATTTCGGGAGCATAATAAAGACTACTTTGGCAGAAATGCGTGCAATTGACTAACTCTTTTCTGGGTAGAATCACTTCGGGATTACTTCTCTCAATTTGGCGAAGTCATTGAGTGCACCGTCATGCGTGATGGTACCACTGGCAGGTCAAGAGGTTTCGGCTTCTTAACATTCAAAGATCCCAAGACGGTCAATATTGTTATGGTTAAAGAGCATTATCTGGATGGCAAGATTGTGAGTAGCCAATCACTCAGTGACATCAACTGTCGCGATCCCCAAAGATGTGGCTTTTCCTACTGACATCTCCCTCACTTTTGCAGATCGACCCGAAGCGTGCCATCCCGCGAGATGAACAGGAGAAGACCAGCAAGATCTTTGTCGGAGGCGTCAGCCAGGAGACTACGGACCAAGAGTTCAAGGACTTCTTCGCCCAATTCGGCCGTGTAGTTGACGCGACATTGATGATGGACAAGGACACCGGGCGACCGCGTGGCTTTGGTTTTGTTACTTTTGAGTCGGAAGCCGGTGTCGAAGCGTGTTTGGCGCGGGACCTTGAGATTCACGGAAAGCTGATTGAAGTCAAGAAGGCTCAGCCCCGTGGCAACCTTCGCGAGGAGGAAGAGGCCAACAGGCGGAACGGTGGACCTGGCAACAAGTTTAGGAAGCAAGGCGAAGGCCAGGCCGACGCCAGCGGTGCTGGGAACCCGGCCGCCGGGGGCATGACGCCGCAGATGATGGCCAACTACTGGCAGCGCATGCAGCAGTACTTCCAGATGATGCAGCAGCAGATGGCGATGCAGCAACAGCGCAACATGGGATTCCAGATGAACCCTCAGATGATGCAGATGATGCAGATGCAGCAGATGATGGGCCGCGGCGGCCCGAATGGGCAGAACCCTATGGCTGCCATGGCAGCTATGAACCCCCAGATGATGCAGCAGATGCAGCAGATGATGGGCCAGCAGGGTGGAGGACCCGGCGGCATGCCTGGCGGTGGTCCCGGAGGCGACCAGTCTGGCGAGCAAGACGGCGAAGGGGATGGGAACCGTGCACCGTTCAACGCGTACGACCAGCAGTCGTTCGAGGAGCAGAAGTACAACAACCAGCACCAACAGCAGAGACATATGCAGCAACAGCAGCAACGCGGTGGCTTCGGAGGTCCTCAGCAGCAGCACCCACAGCAGCAGATGCAACAAGGCGGGTACAACAACCAGCCGTCCTATGAGGGCATGTACGACGATGTGCCTCAGGCAAACAACTTCAACCAGGGTGGCCGTGGCGGCTTCAGACAACGGGGCGGGCACCACAACCACTTCAATAACAACAATAACAACAATAATGACCCCGCCAATGCACCTCCTCCGAATGCCCCTACTGGACCCAAGAATGCTGGCAAGCCAGGCTCAAACTACCGCGGTGGTGGTCGGGGCATGAGCAGAGGCTTCCATCCATATGCCCGCGGCTAGAGGACGACTGAGAGGCAAACTGGCTGCCGGGTGGATGTCTCCATCTAGCCGGTATATATGGCGATGGTGGCTTGGCGATTTGTGTGGACCTGAAGCCTCTTGGCCACTCTTAAAGGGTTGCTGTCGACATCAAGAGCTGGTGTCTCATCGGGTAACCGATTGACCCATAATGAAATGATGCGTTCTTGTTTTGCTCTTTGCAAACAGGATTGGTCATTGCTTTTCTCCTATCATCTTCTCTTATATGAGGCTTGCTATCCATAGGCAGCACCAAGCTTTTGAACGATGCGTTTCTCATCGCGACGATCTTCTGTTTTTTTTCTTGCCCTTTGTCTGGCATGTCGAGGGGTATCAATGTTTCTGATACAATACTGCATATTTTCTTCATCATTGATCGAACTGCCGATATTCGTTGCCTTAATTTTGGCTTCCTTCCATAAGCACAGCGCCCATTCGTTAGCAGCCTACTCGATACCGCAGAAGTTCAGATTTGGTGGTGGGACGTTGATGCGGAGGGTACTGCAATTTTCAGGCCAGCGAAAATTGGAAGTCATATTTTGTACTCTTGTTCATTTCTTTATCTTTTCCTACGAAGTTTTTGGTTGTTTTCCTCGGACGAGCGGCCAGCAATTATAAATCGTGTGTTGGGGGGACGGATGAAAAGAAAAAAAGGGCAAAGAGAGATTGAAATACCAGATAGTAGGCACTACTAGCCTCGCGATAACAAAGCAATATATCTAAGTCGTCAATTGCACTATTGGATGAACACAGAACCGGCTTTTGCTGATTTGCCGTTGCGGAGGGCTACAAGTTGACGATCTTTACAAGTAAAAGGTAACCGAAGCCGAGTCTCGTACCAGGCTTCGATGACATTTACAACATTATCTGTTAGTTGGTCCCTGTAATGTCTTCACTTTAATGCCATCAGATGCGGTCAGCTTACATTATGCACAACTAGCTAGCTTCCTTGCAGTTTCGCAAATCATCCGCAAGGATTAAACAATTACCTGTACAACTCGGTGAAGCCCTCCGCCGGCGGCTGAAGCCAGTTCCTCTCGTCGTAGATGGCATCCTGTCCCTCGATCACATGAAAAGTGTAGATTATCCTGCCCTTGTTACTCAGGTTCTTCTCGCTCTTGTGCAGCAGGTTGCCGTGGATCAGGACCAGCGAGCCGGCCTTGACCTCTCCCGGAACGTACGCATCAGCATCGGCACCAGCAGGCTTCTTGTCCTCGCCGTACTGCTCTCCGACCGGGAACTTGGGTCCGTCGTTGTCGGCCATCTCGGTGCCGGCGGCGTCGCCGGCGGACCGCACGAGGCGCCTCTCGACGGGCGCCCAGCGGTGCGAGCCAGGCAGAAAGCTCAGGCAGCCGTTCTCGAGCGTGGCGTCCTCGAGGGCGTACCAGAAGCCGACGGCCGACGGCGGGTTGGTGTACAGGAAGGTGCTGTCCTGGTGCGGCGGGACGGCGCCGCCGATCTCGGGCTGCTTGCAGATGACCATGCTCTGCAGGCAGCGCGGATCGCGGAAGCCCAGGTCCCGAGCCACGGCGGCGGGGCTGGCCTTGGCGACGGCCCCGTCGTTACCGAGCAGTTTGGCAAAGGGCGGGCTGAGGGCGTGCAGGTAGTGGCCGATCTTGTTGACGGCGCGGGACTTGTCCTTGGTCAGGTTACCGGCGTCGTCGACGGCGTCCTCCTCAAAGAAGAAGCGGATCTTGTCACCCGAGCCCAGGAAGTAGTCATCTCCGACGTGGTCCTTGCCGTCCTCTCCGCCCGTGCGGAACTTGGTCATCGGGTGCGTCGACAGGTCTAGGGACTCGAGCAGCCGCGACGTCTCGGCCAGAAGCGACGATACTGTCGACGGCGGCAGGGCGTCTGGGACGATCAAGTAGCCATTTTGGTGGAAGAAGTCGAGTTGTGTGGGGGATAGGCCCGGGGCTGGGGTTGAGCTGCTCATGGTGAAGTAAGTGTGTAGGTGAGTCTATATCAATTATAATTCGTGTTTTTTAAGGGGGGAATTTAATTTATTTGTTAATCGGCCAGAAGCTCAGTTTGTTTCTCCGTGACTTGCGCGCAGCAGATAGATTGTATACGTTGGCAACTGTAGAGTGGGGTTTTGGACGGCTTCTAGTTCTAGAAACGGCTTGGCTTGACGCCGGCGCTTTTTCCATTCAGCCGATGGCAGTGGAAATGGGCATTTAGGATGTGGAGTTTACGAGCTGGCCGTAAGTGAATCAAGGGAGTGGGTTACTCTGGTTGACATTAAACCAGATAACGCTAAATATTGCTACTATTACGGCCATAATAGGCATGGGTTGGGCAAAGTCCACGCAAAAAATATAGTCAACTCTACAAATAGACCAGTCACGAATTAGGTGCGAAAAGTCATTTCTCAACGATACACACGCCTATTACTGGATACCTTCTCAGGTTGTTTCAGAATAGCCAATTCATTTACTGTTAATAACTACGAATATCAAGTGGCTCTGAGCTCGACGATACAATCGCCAGGGCCTATTTCCGTAGTATGGGTATTCAGGGATATATGTGTATTATCTTGTAATAGTAACCCTTACGTTCTTATATGCGCCAGTCGTAAATGGCTTCCATCAGCCCGTATAACAAATCATCTCCCTAGGCGCCGCCCATTACATTCTACGTACTGTTGTTCCTCTAAAATCCACTTGGTACCGGAAGTGCTAATATGTGCATAAGTGTGCCTAAACCGCCACTCGCTCCAGCTCGCACCATGGAGCAACGGCCAATACGTCTCAAGATCGGCAGCTCTCAGTCTAAGCGTGCACAGGGTCTCGTAGAAACTCATAGTCACCTTCTGCTGGCAGAAAGTGAGCCGAGACTGGGAAGACCACCGCACACAAAAGACAAAAGGCAGCGCTAACAGTCGTCATAATCCACGACTTGTCCAGACTCCACCCCGGCACCGAAAACTTGTCGTCGTTGTCAAAGATGTAAGCCTGTCGCAATCGTTAGTATTCTCTGTGCTACATGCAAGGTGTAAAACCAAGCACCGAAAACGGGATATACGCACAACCGTGCCCATGGACATGAGCAACAGCGTGGCGATGCTAACCAAGAGGCAGCTCAGTATCTTCCAGCCCGTCACCCGCTTCATCTTGCCACCGGCCATGATGACCAGGAACCCGACCAGGGTCGCGAGCTCGACGACGATGGCGAGCGACATAAGGAATCCCGTGGTGCGCCATATGCTGCAGAAGCCACGCTCGTCCCCGGCGCAGTCCTCGCGCTCGATCGGGAACGGTCGGCAGGTCGGCGAGTCCGAAAACGGGTCGATTCCTGACGAGCACGTCTTGTGCAGACCGATGTTGCGCGTTATCGAGTGCCCCTTGATCGAGGTTATGTTGTAGCTGATCCAGTTGGGCAGGGCGATGGACGCCAGCGTCATCGCGGTCGCTGCATTGTTGTGTTTGGTCGCGACGTAGTTAGTTGCGATATACTTACGCTGAATTGAGAAATGAAGAATAGATATGCATATTGGCTATGGTATATAATATGTGTTGGTATTGAATGTGGTGTAGTATCACCAAAGTGCTTGAAAGCATACTTTGCGGACGCTGTTTTGGGCGACTATGACGTGCTGGTTGCTTGCTGCGAATGGAAGCTCCGCAGTTCGCTTGCTATGGGGGCAAACCAAACGAACCAACGTACCTGATGCAAACGCCACCAGCGCAGCACTGTAAACCACCGTCCGCGTCATCGTATCCAATATAAGCAAATGCAGGACACCGTATCTCGTTGGAATCTTCAGCAATGTAGGCCGAATTGATGTCGAATAGGATGGTGAAGGATGCCTAAGGGGAAAAAGCAGACGAGGACGGGAGAAGGGTAGCTGATGGGTCAAGTCAACTTCCCATAGCAAGGTACCGGACCACTTTAGTGACCTGACTGGGAGGTGCTGAGTGCTGACGTCTGATGGGGCTTGGACGCGCCATCATTTGGGGCGGGGTTCAGTATTGGCAACTTGCCGATTGCAAGCCTGCCTGGCTTCCTGGATACAGGGTAGGCAAGAGTCCCAACAGTCATTCCAGCCTTATCTACCTGGTACCTAGGTAGGTCCTACCTAGGTAGGTAGGTAGAACTCCCCGGCTTGTTATCATGGAAACGACACAAAAAAATGGATGATCAATATTCCGGTTGTGCTGCTAGATGATTTGCCATTGCTAGGTAGGTCTTCATTATTTATGAAAACTCCTGCGCGACTCCGAGACAATACTTGGCAACGAGTTGATTCCCTGCACAACAGCGTAGAGCGTAGTCGGCGAGCAGGTCCTCGAACAAAATCAAACACTCTATTTCGTCATTATTCTAAAAAGGTAAATAGGTTTGTATGCAAGATGTTCATCGCACGTGTGGCCTCTTGGGCGTCGATTACACACGAAATATTGATCTCGCTCGCGCCTAAACAGATGAGCGTACTAATTAGCAATGCTCGCGACCCAAAAGTTGCAAATGTCGAAAGCGTCTACACAACACTTACCTTGTGAGATCATCTCGATATTTACGTTATGCTCTCCCAGCGTCGAGAACATCTTGCCTGCCACACCAACCATGTTCTTCATGTCCGCACCAACAAGACTCAGAATAGCCATGTCGTGCAGGACACTGACCTCGCCGCAGTCTCCGAGTTCGGCGCGCGCCCTGTCAAAGTTGCCGCCGTTGTCGCTCGCAGCATGGATCGCCATCGAGACGTGCACTTCTGATGTCGAAATCAGGTCGACTGAGACCTGGTTCTGGTCGAGGATGGAGAAGACGCGCGCAAAGAAGCCGTGCGCGATAGACCGCTTGTTTGAGTGAACATTGATGACCGATATCCCGTCCTTGATGGTTACCGCTGTAGGCCGCTTGGGTGTCTTGCGCCCAACAGAATCCAGTTCTGACGGCCGCGACCTCCGCAGCTCCTTGCCTGGCGCAAACACCGCGTCCGGAACCACGATTGTGCCTTCTCCCCGGGGATTCTTCACGTTCTTGATACGAATCGGGATTGGCGGGTCGGCCTTGATGACCTGGTCCATTGTCAGGTGGTGAATAACTTCGGAGCCGTAAAAGGTCAGCTCTGCAGCCTCAGACGGCGTGATGGCCCCGATCAACCGTGCCGTGGGCACCTTGGTCGGATCTGCAGTAAAGATGCCATCGACCTCCTTCCACACTTGCAACTCCCCTGCCTTCAGTCCCACTGCGATGAGCGCCGCGCATAAATCTGTGTAGCCGCGCCCAATATCACCATCTAGTAGACTGCCCGGAACGTTCCCGAAGAAGCCTGTCACTATGGGAACCTTGTCCCCGCAGGCCAGAATTTTTTTTCGAATGACGGCCGCGGCGTCACTGTAAAATGTATGGTCGAGCCGCCTTGCTCCTTCGTAGCTGAGGACATCGGATAGATCCACATATTGTGCTTCGACGTTCTGAAATCATCGAGAAACAGAGAATTAATACAAGAAGCAACCATCGGCAGCGGTTGTCGGTGAAAAGACGCCACAAGAAAAGAAAGTTGCCATGAGGCTTATAAATGACGCACCCTGTCTTGCAGCAAGCAGGCCATGAACCTGCAGCTTAACTTTTCGCCAAAACTAGCAACACGGTCTTTCGACCTCGCATTGACCTCGAGGTGGAAGCGCTTCGCTGCCACGATATATTCGCACAGCTCTAAGCACTCGTCTTGTATCTCCTTGATCAGCATTGCGCACCGGCTCGCATCTCTGATGAAAGTCTCCGCCGCGGCGACATGGTCGTCGCATATGTCCTGAATGATTCTTCTCGCCTCGTCAATTAGTTCGGTCTGGGTCGGTTCTATGCTGATCTCGAGGCTCTTGAGTCGGCGGAAGACTTCTAATAGCCTAATCATGAGTGCGGTCCGTTGATTAGTATGTTAGTCGTATGGGAAAATATCGAGAGGCCTTGGGAAGGTGTTCATGATGTGATGGGCCATTGACAAGGGCGTAATTGGCAGGTGACAAGAACAACGCACCGGCTTGTAGTTCCAGTCACCTTCTTCCCAGAACTCCTGGCCGAGCAGACGACGACGATCTTGTTATTCCGCAGGTAGGGCTGCACAATGTCCTCTGCGATCTTGTCCGGGAACTTGCCGACGCTGGTGCCGCCAAACTTTTGCACAACCCACCCATTCTCGCTGTTGTTCTTCATCGTGGATCGAGCCATCCTGCCAAGCGGGATGGATTGTGTTGATGCGCAAATGATGTCTGTGGTGTCTCTTTGGATGACAGTTGGGAAACGCTTTGCGCCAGACCAGTCACACAGCCGGAATGTCTGTGTATAATCATGCAAATGACGGACTGGTGTTATTGTGACTCTAACTCTTGACTGCACCCAAAAAAAAGCCTTGTCGAAAGCGATATCGGACGGAGGGGTGTTCCTAGCTTGCGACAGGGGGTTCAGCTGGGGTGTTGATGGGCCTTTTTTGGAGTCAGGCTACACGAATTGAGCTTGGAAAAAAAGACGGGGTCAAACAACAAAAACTACAAGGTGAGCAAAAAAGGCCCGTGAAAGACAGTTGGACGGACAAGGCTTGTCGCGAGAGGGCTAAAGTGTATTACTGTAGGCCAATAGTAGTCATCTACATAAGATTGCCAGTCTCGCATTGCAGCCTGGGTAGGCGTATCCAGACTACTTTATCATGCAGAGTGAACCCCCAAATTACTCAGTCAGTAGGGGCTGGTAGTGGGTGCATAACTGCATATCCATATCTGGGAAGCGTGGGTGTTGTACATAGTAGATACCTAAGGTATACTAGAACTAGAACTTGTAATGAGAAAATAGGACATGAGCCAAAACTTCTACATTGTTAACTTAGGAGGAGCCTTACTCGCCTACGAAGTACGGAGTCGTTCGCCGTACTTACTTGCTCAACTCTTTTGTTTTGGTCTAGAACTAGACGAGAATCTTGCTAGATCGCCAGAACTCACACAGGCCTGTACAAATATTTATCCCTAGCACATGTAGGATGTTCCCTGCAAGGCATTTACTCCAGAGCTAGATGATAAGCAAAGCGAGCGTCTTTGGGAGCACGCGATTGGAATACGTAAAATAGTTACCCCCATTTTCCATGCATGCCATTCTACCAAACAGGCGACTCCGCGCTTCTTTCTCGACCCGCCAAATCTCGGACACGCAGCGGCCGGCGACTTTTCTTTTTTCCCCTTTATTATTATTATCTTTGTTCCATTAACAAACTTGGGTCGTTCGGGCTTTCTTCCACCCGCCTGCTTGGATTCGACCAGCTTTGCATTTGTGGTTAACCTTGTACTACGGAATTCCTGAATCGGAGGGGTCGCGGTAGAAATGTGGGGGTCTGCTTTGAACAATTCTCTACCCACAAGGAGACCCTATCCTAATCTGACTGTGACCACATCTATTCTGACTGTGCACCAGCCATACTAGCCGCAACCCCACCCCACACAACCTGTGCAAACCACCACCAAGGTTACCATATTTTTCCACACGTACGCGCGAGCATGCATTAAAACCGCTGCACTTTTTTATTTTAAGCTTAGAAATAGATACAGCAATCCTGATAATCAAAAAAGCGTATCTATATAAAGCGCAGCGGTTTTAATGCGTGGTAATCGCGTACGTATATGCAAAAATGCAGCGGTTTTAATATACGGTCGCGCGTACGTATGGAAAGGTATGCGAACCTTGGTGGTGGTGGTGGGTTTGGTGGGCCTTTTGCCGCAATAGGCAATTTGGTTGTAGCGGTTGGTGACTGTTTGTGGCTAATATGGCTGGTTCATAGTCAGAATAGATGGAATCACAGTCAGATTAGGATAGGGGACATGGGGGTAGATTGCGAATGACGGATGCTAAAAACTGACGTAATCCGCCAGTTGTCTACCGGTACGGTCTCGACTGCCCGACGCCTGTTAAAATCAGCCTAAAAATCACCCCGGGGCTTGCCTCGTGTGAGAAGAAAGGGGAAAATAAGCGCCAGTTTCAGGCCAACCTCCATAGGTAGTTAATGGCAGAAAGATTCACTCAAATATTGGATTATAAATCATAATAGTTATGTCAATTCTCTGGCTCCCCAAAGAGGCGGTAGTGACGACGAGGGACACGTGACGGCGACCTCGTATTTCGCTGTGCTTCAGAAGTAGACTATTATGAAATAGACTTTGTTCCCAAGCAGCCCACAAAGGGAAATGGTTCGCCTCGGGCACAGGTAGCTACCTAGGTATGGAGCTGGAAAGTATCACAAACCCGGAAAGTAGGTGAGGGGTTTCTAGGTAGCTTTACTCATTGTTTCACTTCGTTGGCAGCAAAAATATATGTCAGTATCCTTCGCTTGAATCATGCTCTGTTTTTGTCTCTTACAAAACAACGATGCCAGGATGCCAAGGTGTGAAGTTCCTCAACCTCCCTCTACCCAGGTAGGCCAAGTCATCAAGCCTTTGTGCCCGGTGCCCGTGGGCCTTGCCAACACGACCGTTTCTCTAACTGGTGACCCCCAAATGTGATCGAGTGGAGTGCCTTCGCCGCCCCAATTTCATATTCCCATCACCAAACGTAGGTTTTCAAACATGTTGCACCCATTATAATACAAAGATATATGAAAGAAAATATGCATCCATCCTTATCAATGTCAGCTGTGACTAGAGAGCAACTCTATCACGGACCGAAACAAACGAAACAAGCCAAACGCTCCCCCAGGCCGATGCCCATTAGTAGAAGGTATATGCGGCTCTATTTTGACAAATTACTGCTTCTCTGATGTCTTCTTCGCATCCTTGTGCTCGCCCTCAACATCCTCCTCCTCGGCCGCCGCCGCCTCGTCGCCCTCAAGCTCCTCCGAGATCGCCTCCGCCTCGGTGATGATGGGCGGGGGCCTCTGCTGGGTCGGAATGTCACCGCCACTCATCTGCCACTCCATGAGCTTGCTAAAGGCACTGTCGGGGTTGGCGCTCAGCTCCGTGTAGCTTCCAATCTCGGCGACCTTACCCTCGCTGGAGAGGACAATGATCTTGTCGCTCCTCTTGATGGTCGACAGACGGTGGGCGATGCTTATGGTGGTGTTGCGTCCCTTCAGCAGCTGTGCGAGCGCAGAGTTAACCAAAGTCTCCGACTCGGCGTCGAGCGCCGATGTTGCCTCGTCAAGGATTAGAATATCCGGGTCCTTGAGCAGAGCGCGCGCGATGGCGATGCGCTGCTTCTGGCCACCAGATAACTGCGCGCCGCGGGCACCGACTTGCGTCTCGAGGCCTTCGGGGAAATCGCTGATAAATCCGCAGTTGGCCTTCTGAGCCGCGGCTACGATTTCGGCCCTGGAGGCTTCTGGCCGGCCATAGGCAATGTTCTCCGCGACGGTGCCGGAGAACAGTACTGGCTCCTGGGCCACCATGCCGATGCGCCGTCTGAGAGACTTGACGTTCATCTTGGAGATGTCAACGCCGTTGATGGTGATGGTACCAGACGTAGGGTTGTAGAATCGTAGCAGTAGACCTGCAACGGTCGACTTGCCACCACCTGAAGGCCCGACCACGCAGACATTACTTCCGGACGGTATTTCGAAGTCCAAGCCATTGAAGATTGAAACGGCTGGGCGGGTTGGGTAGGCAAAGCACACGTTGGAGAATTTGATGGGTCCCTGTGCCGACTTGACCTTCAGTCCAACCGTCTGAGGAATAGTAGGCGTGCGATCCTGAAGTTCAAATAGACGGCTTGCGGCACCGACACCCTTCATGAGTTCTGAGTAAAACCCGGAGACTCCGAAGAGACTGGATCCCGCAAAGGCCGTGTACATCATAAAAGAAGTGAGGTCACCAAGAGACATAGATCCCGACCGAACCAAACCTCCTCCAACAACCAGCAAGGCAAGGATGGTCATGTTGCCCGCCCAACCCGTAGATCCATAGAAGGTTGCAGCGACAAAAGACTCCCTCTTGCCAAGGGAGAAAATTTTCCTGATCTGGGTGTTGTATCTGTGAACCTCTTGAACCTCACCGGCAAAAGCCTGGCTTGTCTTGATGTTTCCCAAACGCTCCTCGGCGATCTTGGTCAGGGTTCCCAAGTTTCGCTGGATCTGCCGACTTATGTTGCGGATCATGCGACCGTATATGAAGGCCCCGATAGCAATTGGCGGGAACATGAGCAGCAGGATCGACGTCAGCTTGGGGCTAAGCCAGAGCATTGCAACGCCACCAGCACAACCGCTGACTATTGAGCGCATGCCGTCCGACACGTTCTGCGTGATGCTTTTTCCGACGATGACACTGTCCGAGCTGAGACGCGAGATGAGATCGCCAACACGGTTGGCATCAAAGAACTCGGCATCCTGAGTATACGTGCGGCGGTAAAGCTGTGACCGCAGGCGGGCAACGACACGCTCGCCGACGATCCGTAGCAGGATGATGCGGCCAAAGTTGGCCACAGCACCCAGGGTCAGGAAGGCACCGAAGGCCATGAAGAACTGCGTCAAGGTGAGGCCGAAAATGCGGGTGCTTTCAACATCGCCCTTGGTTGCCAGGTCAAGGATCCGTCCGACCGAGAAAGGAATCGACATGGTCACGCTGGATGAGATGAGAAGGAAAACAAATGCAACTGCGAGCCATTTGAGCTCTGGTCGCGCAATCTTGAGCAATCTCCATATCTCACCCATGCCGGCCCTGGAGGGCTGTGCCTTGCTTTCCTTGGATAGTCGCGCGCTCATGTTGATCTGGGAAGCCTTGAGCGCCTTCTCGCTCTTTTTGAAACCTAGAGACTCGAGCCCGTCATCGTTGAGGTTCGCGTTGGGTGATGCCACATCTCCATCCTTCTTAGCTTCCGCGTTCTCCAGCGCCTTGCCATCTTCCCGCGAATCATCTTGCAGGCTCGTCTCCTTAACAGACTGCTTCCATGGCGTTTGAGTCGTCGAGAATCGTCGCAGGACGCCCGATGGCGAGCTGAACCGGTTCCCCAGGCCTAAAAATGACGTGGGCGCCTTCGCCGGTAGCGTGCTGAGACGCGATGCCGCTGGGGCAGTGTTGTTCGCGCACGTAAAAGAGGTCGATGTAGCTGCAGCGAAACTTCGAGCAGCCTGAACCGGAATCTTTGACCATGTCCAAATGGCTGCACTTGGTAGCAGTGGCTCATGGAGGGGTATTAAGTGAGGACGCGCGGAGAGGAGTAGTTGTGCTGAACCGGCAGCTCCGAGGTGCGGGAGCAGCACGGTGCGCCGCACCGCTCCCGAAACCATTTTGTCGGTTGCTTGGGAAGAATATTAATCGATGGCTCCTTATCGGGGAAGAAGCCTGAAGTTTCTACAATGCATGGCCAAGTAAGTGCGAGGGTTTGTCGCCGACTGGTCGAATCCGATCTTGACAAGGGCTGATTCAGTCAGAAGAAACATTGAAATAAGCATCGGAAGAGAGAAAAAAAAAAGAAGTGAATGACGGAACGAGCATGTAAAGCGCCGCCCCACACCCCTGCACATCATTTTCGGAGCTACAGCTGTTTGTCTGTCCGAGGCACATCCACCATGACATCGGACTTCCTTGCCCTTTTTGATCAGAGAATCACAGTGACAGACGAGTATTCAATTCAAATAAGACTGTATCTTTTACTATATCTTGGCTGAATAAATACTTCATTTATGACCGTGTTTCTCTGGTTTATCTTCGTCTGTCATTTGTCGCACTGCCTAAACCCGTCGGGAAACTTCGGGTGTCGACCAATACCTAGGAAGCTCTAGCACAGAAATGATTGATTGACGTATGTGGCCTGGACTAGCTAATCTAGTATACACAAGCCTCAGCTTACATCTCGAACCCAGGTTCACGTCATCGACAGTCACCCTAGACGCAAAGTGAGATCAGGTGTCAAATATATTTTTGCCTGGCAAGTTTATTCGGTATGGTGTTGGTAAATAACATACCATGTTTAAAAGTAATTCATCCGTTCATCCCCATCAAAAACACAACACCCAATGATTACTCCAGAACTAGATATACGCTTGGAGATATCCTCCTAAGCAATGCACACGCTTTTGTCGTCATTTTTTGAAAGCAAAAGACACGGCATACGACCAATCTTAACATACACTCTTCCTGGTTTCGAAAATATTTCACTCCAAGAGCAAAGTCATCGATATGGAGTTGAACATATCTTCCAAAACGGTTCGCAAAGAGTAGACCAGCACACTTTAACCATCAAGCGGCTTCTGTCTTGACATCGTTGCTAAGCATCTCCTTGACATCAGGATCAATGCCATCATCTTTGCCCAGGTCCGGAAACTCCTCCCCAGACTCAACACGGCGACGCTTGTTGGTGTTGCCGTTTGTGGGCACTGAGTGGTACTGTGATGCTATGTTGGAGAGCATCTCGATTCCAGAGGCCATCGGCTGCACCTCCGTCGGTTGCTCGGTGGCGGGTACAGGCTCGGGAGGCGGCGGTGCAAAGCTGGCACTGTTGTCGTACATATCATCATCAGCGCCGGCCGAGGGCGGAGTGAGGGCCTCAACCTGGGGCTGAGCTGGGTCAGGCGCAGGTGGTCCATCCGGGGCGCCACCATGCGATACAGAATTCTCTTGCATGCTGAGTCCGGACATGATGGCCATTTCGACGTCACTCTTCTTTGCGTCGATTGCTCGCCTGCGTGATGACAGCTCAACTAGCTGGGCCTCATCCGCTCGAAGAGCTTCTCTGTTAGAGTCAAGCATCTTCTCCAAGGCACCAATAAGCTCCTTGCGTGCCTTGACGCACTCGGCAACAGCGCCTTCTGCGGTTGCCAGAGTCTTGAGCAAGCCATTGAGCCGCGCAGCGTATACGGGCGCAGTAGGTACGGGGTTTGCAGGGTTGGTGAGCCTTTCATAGTCCTGATTAGCGGCACTGATGGCAGACTTCATGGGCAACTGCTGCTTCGAGACATTTTGCTGCGGCGCAACCAGGGCACTGAGCTCGGATGGTACCGAGCCACCCGGGCCAGATAGACCGGGAGCGCCAAAGCTGGAAGATTTTGGTACGCCCTTGGCCTTGTCCAGATCTTTTGTTGCGGGTAGGGTTAGTAAAGTGTGCCATAGGGTCTAATGACGAAGGGACAGCTAGCTAACCTTCTAGACGCGCCTCGACCGCAGCTTGAATGGCTGGCTCAAAGATGTTGCGGTCCTTCCAGACGTCAATTACTCGTCTGAGCTTATTCTGCACATCAGAGGAGGCGCCCTTGTAGGCCACGGCAGCAGCCTCGGCGATAATTGGCGAGAATGCGTTGACAAAGTCATCCCTGTGACGAGCCTTGGACTGCTGTGTAACCTCTAAAATGACAGAACATATCAGCAACGATGTCAACAGAGTATGGTAGAGAGGGCCACCCATGATAGGGACGAGAACATTCTCTTGCGGTGCATTTGTTTTTCGTAACATGGCCAGAGTGAATTGTGGTGATTGTGCTTGGATTCAAGGAAGTAGGGGAGAGAAAACCAAAGTGTGGAGTAAACCAAGATGTGGTTATGTATAAGGTATGTATGTACAGGCAAAGTTTTCATACTCACCGTTTGCTAGGTACACGAGGTTAAGGCGTTTGGAGCTTGGAGACTCCTTGAGCCTGCTGAGCCACAACTGTACCGTGCGGTCTGCAAAACGACTAGACAAAGCAAGGAATATCTATGGTCAGCCATGGAGGTCGAACGAGGCAAGTCACCAGGGAAATTCGGTTCGCTGCACTGGGCTTTGCTGGCTACTTGCTTTGACCAAATTGAACGCAGGCAAACAAACACAGGGGGGGAAAGTAACAAACGGAAGTATATGGGTATTGCGACAAGCTGCATCGACATGTCCCGAATTCGCAATTTTTTGATATGTGCTAGCTTTTGCTTGCACACGGGTAATGGAAATAGATTGAGGGAAAACTCACCGATGGAACATGATCCATTGAGCAGCAGTTGCAATGCTGTCATGACTCTCATTCAGGGCCGAGAGCTTGGCCAGTACGGCATCGTCTGTGTATGACATCCTTTTGTTTGTGGATGTATTTTTTCCCTGGTGGGATAGATGTTCTTCCCAAGCACCGAGGGGTATAATTGAAGAGGAATGTGTGTGGTGGAGTTTCGTCAAGACAACAATGAGAAAGATAAAAATGAGCTGAATGTGTGCCGGTGGAATGCCCTCAAAGGCGGCTCAAGAATAAATCCGAGCAGGTGCAGATGTTTGTGTGATTTATCTTGAGGAAGACAACCGATGGTGAGGCTCTTTTCTCAATCTACAAGATCGGACCAAGCTTGCTTGCTGTACAAGAGCAGACAGGCAGGTAAGGTATCTGGAAGGGAGCTCCAGCTTCGGCAGTGATCAAACCCAAAGGCAAGGGACTTCGACTATATGTGCATCAAGATCCGCAATTGAATGTTCAGTCCGCTGCTTCAGGAATCAGGACAGGTTGGTCTATGGCTCCCAGACGAATTCCTTTTTGTGTGATGATGCCAGCCTTCTCTCTCCTCTCCTTTTGTGGCCCTCGCATCAAAAAGTCAGTGTCAAGATTGACCAGAGTCGCGGTTTTTATTGGGGCGGGACGGGAAAGAAAGCGCGCCTGATTCAATTGAAACTACAAGCCGCACAAAACCGACCCGCTTTATGTCCCAGACACTTCCCGCTTAATTGCATATGACCCCAGTCACCGCCAATTAAACAACAACTTGGCCCCATCAGATCAGCCAAGGGAACCTAAGGTACCTGAGGTTGTGTCGCCAGGCCGTAGACGCTGTGCGGTAGCTTGGACCATGCGAACTGGCGCAAGCAAGTACCGTAGATGCATATGTGCTAACGACGACTGCTAATTTGTATCACTACACCGTGCAAGACAAGTCCTCCCACGATCATCAACGGCATTAAATCCTCACCAGCCGTGCCATCTTTGTCGCATACACATTCTGAATCTTCACAAGGGCTGATTCCCACATACCCCAGTTCGGCCACCTAATCAACATCACACCTTGCCCGTCAACATGGCGGACCGGTTTCCCTCCCTCGACGAATTTGATTCGGGTCGTAAGTGGGACTTGAGATTCTTAGCAAAGAATGAATTCAAAGGCCTCTAACAGTTGCACAAATTCCAGTGCAAACCGAAGTCAAGGACACATCAGCAGAACCCTCCGCCGACGATTTTCTGGCGCGAGAGAAGGCGCTGTTGGGAGACGACGCAAACCAGTTCGCAACCGTCGAGGATGGCGGTGATGATGACGACGATGACCTGCTGGGCGGAGGTGGTGGCAACTCTGGCAACGCAGAGTTCGAGAGCCAGTTCCCAGATCTAGCGAGCCCAAACTCGGTAAGCCCAGTCCATGTTACGCGCTGTCAATGTCCAGTTTGCGCGCAGCCTTGCTGACCACTCATTCCTGCATGTATAGGGTCTCGGTGCTAGTGGAACCATTACTGGCCCATCAGTCAGCTACAACTCAGGTTTCGGTGCCTACACAGAGGAGGAGGAGGAACCCGAGGTCATTAAGGAGTGGCGGCAGAAGCGGGATGAGCAGAACGCCAAGCGGGCCGAGCAGTTTGCACAACAGCGCGCCGAGACGGTCAAGGAGGCGCAGCAGAACATTGACGAATTCTATGAGAACTACAACAACAAGAAGGAGAAGACCATTAACCAGACTCGCAAGGACGCCGAACAGTTCCTCAAGAACCGCGAGGACACCACGTCGGGTGGCACCAGCTGGGAGCGCATCTCTAAGATCGTTGACGTTTCCGGCAAGGGTGCCAAGGGCGGTGCGGCTGGTTCCGGAAAGGAGCGTTTCCGTGAGCTGCTCACGAGCCTGCGAAAGGATGAGAAGGCGCCAGGTGCTGAAGGTTACTAATGCATGAGTGAGTGTGATGTTCTGGGCTGTACTTGAGCGGTTTGGCCGATTTTGAATCAACCAAAGCTGCATCAAGCTGTAAGTGCAGGTCGGTAATATTGGCCTGGGGTTGCTCGCTATAGATATATGGCCCCTTCAAACTTTCATCATGTCGTCCATTCGACATACCATTGTATTTTAGACGTTGTGTTTAGGCGGCCAACAAAGGCCTTGACATCGGACATATGCATCACAAGTATCACTGCTATTGAGGGATGACCCCGTTCGGCGAAAGCGTGACTGACTCTAGTAAAGTGAATGCTGCAGATTTGCCCCTGGAGGCATTGTTATAGGCTCGAATACGTTCTTTTCCAAGGCACTCAGTTTCGCCTTCCAACCCCAACAACTTCTAACATGCTCAGAAGACCTCGCTGATATGTCTCAGATCTATTTTTCGCCAAAATAGGAGTTGTAGCCAGCGGCCTTACGTCCAAGACCCCACAGGCTCACTATAATTTGTCATGGTCAGCCTCAATCACAAAAGCCTTGAATTCCAGAGAGATGCACTTACGTCCAAGACCTCCCCAAAGACCAACGAGGTAGGGGACAAGCATGTACCTGCTCCTCGGGTGCTGTATGACGTTGTAATGTGAGCCAGAGTCCAATTGGTGTACCACGATATCCTTCCGGTATCCTCAAGAGTCGAGACTCACGATCTTCCAGACGCGCTGGTGGTTGCGGTAGGCGGTCTGGTAGAAGCGCTGGTAGTAAGGCACTTTGTTGGGTGCGTTGACGAAGCTACAGTTGGAGGCCATAGGTTAGCTACCTGGTCGCAGCCTGATCGTACGATTGACTTTTGGGTGCCATTGAGCGACGGTCGGGGCGGCGAGGGGATTATGATGCGTCTCAAAATGTTCCCAAGCATCTTCGAAAGAGGACTTACGCCATCTTGTCGGTGTTTTTCGGAGCGTCGAGAGTTGTTCGGTCGTCGCGAAATATGGTGATGCTATGACGGGATGTTTCTTGGTCGATTTGTCCTGGTCGTAATTGCATGAGCTCAGATTCGCGGGCCGAGCCTCACCCGGGCAGGCTGTGCCTGGCAATGCTGCCTCAGGCTTCGAAGAATCCCATGCGGGTCCGTGCTGACGACAGTTGGCGCCAGGCAGCGCTAAGCGGAAGGACAAGTCGGGGCGGTCATGCCCCATAATTCAGCCCACCCTGGCCGCCCTGGCGTCGTTGCGCGAGGTACCAGGGAGGGGCAATCAATTGGTGCTGCCGTCACGGGAGCTCCAGTCGCGCAAACAATCGAGGCCAGACATCCAAGACTGGGGAAGACAGATCCCGACCGACGGAGCCCTTGCAATGACTTAGTACCAAACAACATCCGGAGAGGCAGCACAGGCCGCTTCTCTTCACATTTCAGGCGTCATGTTTTCCTCCGGCTCGGGGAGCGGCAAGAAGGTCCCTCCGCAGGTAAGGCCATCACCGCCCCACGTTTTCTCTGCTTGGCTTGGCCATAGGCGGTGGCTTCCATTGAGCCTTACTTGACATGCTGACGGTAACGGTCCGCAGCAGGAGATGGTCCAAGTCGGTATGTGAACCCTCCTCACATGCTTGCCCTTGGCAAGTGCATTTGTCTTTCTGCAACGGTCTAGGTTGCTAAAAGCTACAATGGCACGGGGAACAGACCGATCAGAGTATGTTATTAACCCACCAAAGCTTGCTTCCCTAAGACTGACTCGGTATTAGCAGTGCGTCTCCGTTCTGGAGGCAGCCCTCGACTTCGGCGCGGAGTCGGGATGGGAGCAAAGTCGTTGGCGCAGCGTACTCGCACGCCGATATGCTCAAAATTGATGCCCTGTATGCGCTCAGGCGTTTGTATCTGTGTTTGCATATCCTGGTGGTCGTTGCTCTTCAACTAATGCGCACGCGCACATTTGCCCGCCAACCTTAGAAACGTTTCGGGCAGCTCTTCACGACCACAATCCCGACTGCATACACCACCCTCAGCTCCTCTTTCCAAACCGCCGAAAAACATCATGACGTCTCCGCCTTCAAGACCGGCGCCTGGGCTGGGCTCGCCGCCGATCAAGTCGTACGTGAACTTCCTCTCTAGGACCAACGATGACTGGAAGATGGACGAGGGCGATGATTACGAGGATTATGGAGATGACGACGGCGATGACTTTGGCCTCCCCAGCCTTTCCAGCACAAAGAGGAGAAACACGCGGAGGATGGCGGAGGAGCAGGAGAGGAGCGTCAGTCATTCTGGTGTAACAAGCCCACTTGCGATGCGACAATTCGAAGACACTGGCGACATAGCAATTGAGCGACCATCATCTGCATATCCGATATCCAAGAAGAGCGAAGGCAAGATATTACGACCACAGTATAAGGATATTCTGAAAGACCCAGCCAATGCTCTACACCTGATCAGCCACCCATCGACGCCGCACGATGCTACACCCAAGGAAATCGATGCGGCAAACTCCAGGATAACAAGAATCAATAAATTCAAAAAGATACTACAGTCATCCTCGATACCGTTGACAGAGCTGAGGGCTTTGGCGTGGTCTGGGGTGCCGGAAGAAGTACGCGCCATGACCTGGCAATTGCTGCTCAGCTATTTGCCAACAAGTAGCGAGAGGCGTGTTGCGGTACTTGAACGCAAGCGCAAGGAGTATCTTGATGGTGTGCGGCAAGCATTCGAAAGCGGCAGTGGTGTCAAGCCCAGTAACAGTAGCAGCAACGCTGCATCGACGCCGGGCAGGGGTGGCAGGGGCCTGGATGAGGCGATATGGCATCAGATCAGCATCGATGTGCCACGCACGAACCCGCACATTGAGCTTTACGGGTACGAGGCCACACAGCGGTCACTCGAGAGAATACTGTATGTTTGGGCCGTGCGGCACCCAGCTAGTGGCTATGTGCAGGGTATCAACGACCTCGTCACACCGTTCTGGCAGGTGTTTCTGGGTACCTACATTACAGACCCGGACATTGAGAGAGGCATGGATCCGGGCCAGCTACCGAGAGCCGTCCTTGACGCAGTGGAGGCCGATACCTTTTGGTGCTTGACGAAGCTGCTGGATGGCATCCAGGACCACTACATAGTGGCGCAGCCCGGGATCCAGCGGCAGGTCTCCGCATTACGGGACCTGACGGCTAGAATAGATGAGCAGCTGGCGAAGCACTTGGAAAGAGAGAATGTTGAGTTTATACAGTTCAGTTTCAGGTGGATGAACTGCCTGCTCATGCGGGAGATAAGTGTGAAGAACACAATCAGGATGTGGGATACGTACATGGTGAGGATCATCTGTTTCTTCCTACCACGAAACACTGGAGACTTTCACTAACAATCCCACTTCGTAGGCCGAGGAAAACGGCTTCTCCGAATTTCATCTATATGTTTGCGCGGCGTTCCTGGTGAAATGGTCTGCCAAGTTGACCAAGATGGACTTTCAGGAGATTATGATGTTTCTCCAGTCACTGCCTACCAAGGAGTGGACTGAGAAGGATATCGAACTGCTGTTGAGCGAGGCGTTTATCTGGCAAAGTCTTTACAAAGGATCGTCAGCGCACTTGAGGGCGCCATCCTCCAGCCGAAGCCCTTCTATGGGCTTTCAGCTGTAAGAGGATACCAGTACCTAGTTAAAAAGGGTGCTACATAGGGGATAGAAGCCCGCAATCTTAATTTTCCATCCAGCTGGCTGGCTCCGTGCATGTTTGCCGAGTTATTGAGAAGAGTTGTGTCTGTATCACAGCTTTCCGGATTCGGTCATATGATTTGCGTCCCGTAAGCATACGGTATACGACGCTACCAACTTGCTTACTTGCTTGAGGACTAAGGTCGATGCAGATGTTCAAATGGACAGTTGCAGGGGGCACAAGGTACTAAGTCACGTTTATGTCTCGAGGCACAACATGCTGGTAGTTGAGGCCACTGCCCGACGGGATATATCTGAGACAAGAATATGTTACGGAGCATGTCAATATTATCGGAAAGATGCAGGCCTGCATTATGACATGCATGGCGAGCCCGTATACGACGATCGCATGCTGGATGATGTGGTATTTATGAACGTGTAACCTGACATGTAGCCACGCTTGCCTCGGAATGGGCATCATGCCAGCGGATTAGCAAACCAGAAGACTGAATGCCACGGTTCTGGTCGACTGCGAGGCCGTAGGCTTTCATCAGTATTGAGCAACGTGTAGATTTCTACCAAAACCCAGTCCCTACCTATTGCAGTCCAAACTAGGTAAAAAGTATTTGAGGCGTTGCTATCAGTTCTATCCTGTTCGAGCAGCCCCTGGATTACTCTACAGATATCCATATCTTGGCACCATCAACCGTCGGGATGCTTCCGAACCATGCTTGTCTCCTGTGAAACCTCAGTCGAGCAAGTGTACCCAGTGTACTGCTCCCCCTTGTGGCCTCGAGGTAGCACCTGAAGCTGTGCGCCTCGATCCATCCAAGCTGGCTGGCCGGTTCGATGAGTTCTTCGACGACCCAACGAACTCTTGTTTCTCTGACTCTCTCCTGATATGAGTACTGTTCTGGCCTCTATGAGAGCTGTCCGATGCTCATTAAAAACTTACAAGATATGACATTGAGCTGGCAAAGTCTTCATCTGCCTTGCTCCACAAGCTGAGACATCCATTTCGATCAACGGTTTTCTGTTGTGTAACTGTGACCGCCAGAATCGTTCTCTGGTGTTGGTCCACTCCTTTACACATCAGTACCTGCAGACCGGTGTAAGCCTTGCCGAATCTGTAGCCCCCAGTTATCCTTGGGAACATATTTGGTATTAGTAGCAATAGGGGGTGGCTTGTGGTGCTATCAAGGCTGCGCTTGGTACAAGTTGAATTTAACGTATATTTTTTATGATTCTACGCATAGTCTTTTGGTCAGTTCGAGGATATCTTCACTTTTTATGATCAATCAAGCACACTATTGCTAGCAAGCCATTATCATCGGCATGGTGACGGTCGGCGGCAGCATTTGGGTTTCGGTGCAGCTTTGCCTCGGTTCAAGCCTGAGCAGGATGCAACACCGCCAGACACAGTAAAGGGGCTGCTCAAGGAACATGTGTATAAACATATATGGTAGGAAGAAGTTACAGATTACCACCGCACCTACGTACAAGGCATGGAAGTATCCTGCACATAGCATGACGTTTATCAGCCCTGTCTTTACGTCACAACGTATCCAGTGCCATGTAGTAATTTTGGCAAAAGCAACCTCCATAACGTACGGTCAAAACAAAAGAAGCGGCTCTCATGCTTTACCCGCCAACTTTGTATACTACCGAAAACATCAATATCACAAATATGAACATGCCGAGGAATTTGCATCGACAGGCTGGCTATTAGTGAGCCCAGATATGTCATCGTCATTCATTCGGTCCCATATGGCATATCTCGTAGTACATACAGCTGCATGTTGTTATTAACCCGCCCGTCTAACCTGAAAATAGCATAACATAGTTGATCGGGATTCACTACGAGAGATGCCAAAGTTAGAACCACGAACAATACTCGGCAAAAGCCATCGCACAAGCGCTCCAACCGCAAAGGAAAATATGCGCAACTCCAGCGAGTTATCGGCAGGCATCGTCGAAGCACATTTGTACTTATCCGACGGAGAAGCTCAACTTTTCATTGTACTTGTGCCTTGGACTAGTGGGCGCTGACATGCAGGGGACACGCACACAAAAGACATTGCATTGTATTTAGACGATGCACATAAAACAACGACGATGACAATTAGACGTTTCCTATAAGGTGTGGATTTGCTTCTGGGCTAGAACAAGCCATGATCAACGAACGGCAGGCGCCATTTCCGCTAACCGAGCCACGGGCTTCTAGAAAGCAACTAGACCAGATCTAGAAATGGAACGAAGTGTCTGCCTTCCCTAAATCGGTGACCTTGGTCTAAGAAAAAAAAAAAGATTGGAGGACGCGCGAGCTTTCGGTCGGTCGAAAGCAGCTGCACTTGTTCTTAGCCTCATGCCCATGAGCATGCATCATTGTTCATTACTGAACCTGCATCTGCGTGAAAGACCTTGGCAGAGGGCTTTGCTCTTGAATGTTTTTGAGACCAACTGCAGCAATCAGCAAGTATGGAAGTCAGGGGGGCACGGACGGGTAGGCGCCCCAAGCCAAGCCACAGATAGCAATGAAATGCAAGCAAGCACATTTTGGGTGCTCTGTCAAACCTGTAGCCTGTGCCGCCTTGGAGGTTGAAAGCAAAAGCAAAAGCAACAGAAAAAGAGAAAGCAACCCGCGAGCGAGCTTTAAAAAAAAAAAAGCATCCGTGACTGCGCACTGACGTTATTTTCTGTTACTTTTTTCTTTCTTTGCTTTTCTTTCGAATAGGCAGAACCATGCCTACTGGAATTCAATGAATGAACAGGAGGGTGACCACCACAGATGGCAGCCGCGCAAGAAGGACGGATGAACGATATCAAGTTTTCTCTGGGAGCGACCGCCCTGTGTGATGCCGCAGGTCTAGGCGTACAGCAGGCCCGCCGTCATCCACAACATGAGGCCGTAGTTACTTTGGGGCAAACCAAATGTACTTTGTCCACCTTTCCCTTTTTTCCTTTTCACCGCAACGTGCTTTCGGAGGTGTCATCCCACCGCAAAAGGATGTGCAGTGAGGTAAGGTATGTAAGGCATGCTTTGAGGCCAGCTCAGCCTCACTCGATCACTCAATCGCACAAGGGATAAAGTAATGGATTGGACTGGCCTGAAGTGGGATGGCCAAAGTGAAAGATGTCCATCTAGACTATCTAGTCTAGTCCGGTAAATATGTACTTGCTTCTTCTAATCTGTCTGCCCAGTATTTCTACGAGGCTCATTTCCCAGCAGAAAAAGCTGTCACCAAAGCAGCATATAGTTTATAGAGAATACGCAATAGGCAAAGTCGCAGATCTAAAGATACCCGCAGTGTTTGTAAATCGGCGCATCGGGAGTCAACGCGGCCGGGCAGATTGAGGGCATGGCCACATGCCAATAACCAGAAAATAGCACCAGGAGACATTAACGAATCCGAGCCAACTTTTACTGCCTTGCCTTACCTACCTGGGAAGTGAGACCAAGTACCTTTCAAGGCATGTACATACATGGCATCTAACCGTCTGGTAAAAATGGAAATAAAATGGACATCGGCGGACAAAAACCCGCGGTGGAGTCTATGCATTGCATTTGCCTTGAGCTTCGAAGTTTAAGTTTAGCAGTAGGAGCCTTGGCAAAAAGCACAGCGTAGTAGTCTGCAACACAAAATCGGCGGAACACAACAAAACAATTAAAATAGGAATTTAGCAAGACAAGTTACAGTTAGGGGCGGTGGTTTTTTTTTGGCCACAGATAGCGGTTCCAATTTTGGGATTGGAAACCTGTTGAGCAGGCTCTTTTGGCAGCCCATTCGTTCAGCCCATTCTCGGTCCTCGGTATGGGGGAGAGCAGATCAAGGGATCAGACGACGAATAATAGACTACTGGACGGTACCCTACTGTAGTGCAACTAGCTACAACCTACCTGTATTGGCTGCGTGGAGTTACTGGAGTGAAGGGAGATTTTCTTGCCGTTGTTTGAAGAGACTTGTCATGTCTATTGGCTCCCACCAGTGGGGGTTTTCTCTTCTTCATTTATTTTCTTTTACTTTATGTTATTCTATCACAATTATTTTTTTCCTCTTCCTCCTGTTCTTAAATCACCCTCTCAGTCCTTGTTCGTCCGAGTTGACATGGGCCGGTGTCCGGATGTCGATTGCTCCATCGACCGCATGAACTAAGAACCGGTTGAAACACTCAAAAAGTCCAGGCGACGTCGCAATGCCCTTTTGGTTTCTTTTTTTGGCGTCAGACTCTGAATCTTCATGCATGTCATGTCAGGCCCCCGCCTGGCCGCCGTCATCCGATAAAGTGGATTGGTTTTCTCTTTCCCTCTTTCTTTTTGGTCCTGCTATCCTATCTGCTAAATACGTTGAGGAGAGATGATGGCTGCAAGCCACACATTGGCAATGCACAACAAGGATAATGGTTCAAAGGGCCAAGGACAATACGGATAGAAGATGAAAGAGAGAAAATATACAGTCATCATTGTTCAAAGGCAATCGCCAATTGGGTTTCGCCGTTCCTGTGATTATTTGCGCAGTAGGCCTCCTTAATTCTTGTCATGCGACTCGTGTCCGCAAGCAGCCGCAAGTGGCGGCTCTCCGAGCAATCGCTATGGTGAACCAATTGGCGTCGGTCCATGTTGAGGGTCGGGCGCCGGGTGAGAAGGGAACATCCCGCAAGCTACCGCAAGGGTCCGGCGAGGTGTGGAAAAGTCGCAACCCCACTCGGAACCCTCAGGTAGACACAGACACACGACACCCACCCACCCGCAGTCCCACACACCCCCAGTTACTATAGTAAGTTTTGAGATGCAGCACAGCCAGGCTGAAACATGGATCCCTTCAAAACTCCAGGAGCCAATCGGGCGTCAACTTTCTCAACTACAACGAGGTGCAAAGGAAAAATAAATAAATAAGTAAATAAAAAAAACCCCTGCCCCAAGGATCCAAGGGGGCCAACGGCTGATACGTCGCCCGCTCCCAGACCTTACCTTATTCGATTTTACTATGTAGAGCCTCTATTTTTCACAACATACGTCCAGAAAACATCAAGCACGGTATATTGTCAGCAGTGCTGGGAACAATTGAGATGGCTGCGAGTCGTGAAAGTCGAGGCGAACGAGCTGCGAAAGGGACGGGATGGACAAGCTGTCAAACAACCCCGACTTGAGGTGCATACCTACCCAATCGTCTAGCTGACGACTGAAGTTCGCCTTGCATGAGTTCGTAACTGGGGTTATGGTAGGACAACTCCATGCTACAAACTTGACTAGACCAGACCTAGAGAATCCGAGCACCGGATAGCGCAAGAAGCTAATGGAGCAACCAAAGGAGAATATGCCTAGAAATCTCGTAATACTCCTAGACTAAACTTGTTCTAGCTCTTAGGCCCCCCCGCACTCAACCAAGAGTATTCTATTTTTTTCTCTGACATCAAACCGGATCCGGAGAGAAGGACTGGGCATTGCACTTGTCAACTACCTACTTACGAATACGTGCCCAGCCTTTTAAATTACTAGAAGAAGAAGAAAACAACATTTGAGCTGAACTAGATGAGTTACGATGTAACCAGACGAGCTGCAGGCGCTGATATTTTGCTGCTGATCTCCATACTGTCGTATAATCCTCCACATCATCCTAAAGCGGCATCTTTCTGTCCAACTCTCACGCGACAGAAGCTTAAGTTGATGCTGACGAACATGTGCCGAACATTGCCACCCGAACACAGAAAAATCCAGCAGATGGGACGCTGGCGATCATCCAACGCGGAGAGGCTGCCCCCCCAGGTAAGGTATACTGCTTACCACCTATAGGTAGGTAGTAAACTGGGCATGGGATCATTTCTAGAAATAGTTTAATTAGCACAGCGACCTATCATCCAGGTTGTTTGCATACACTGCACATCTCCACTTTGATCTTTTTTTTATTTATTGCAGCAGGAGGGCTGAGAAGTAACTATGCCGGTACGTGTAGGGAGCACAAAAATAAGAATCCTGGAACATCAGACTGCTGGGCTGCTTGAGGAAACCAAGAAACCCAAACCATGGTGCTTTTTGCTTGGCATCCAATCCATCCCATTCGTGGCTGAAATTACCCAGTAACGCCTGCCTGCCTGCCTGCCTGCCTGCCTGCCTACCTACCTGCCTGCCTTGCACGCCATCCCCTTCCCCTGGGTGATCGTAGCCCACTATTCCACAGATACTGTACCACTGTAGTAAATATGGGTCACTCTGGTTTCCAGAAGTCTCAAAGTGACCAGGGATCCACTTAACGGCCAAACGACGGCGACCAAGCCGTTGGACGTTGATACTCATTCGTTTTTACTTTGTATATTTTCCCCTCCTTTTCTCAATTTAGTTTTCTTCGGGTAAAAAGATGGCATACAATTTCTCCTTCCCTGTGTCTCTATCGGTCCTATTGCTAACTTACTACCGAAAAGTAGGTATGTACTCGTTTTTTTTTACCTTTATCAATATAGCACAACCTAAAGTCTGTCCGACTCAGAGCCTTCGGAATCACTCCATGTGCTTTCTATCTACTTGGTAGGTTGCGAATAGCAACTCACATGCGAAGAGATACTGTCATCGATACTTGCACTCTCCCTCTTTCACGTACAGTATGACACTCAAGTACGGAGACAGCTATGTCCGTCCCCGATTGTTCAATCAACCCCCCCCCCCCCCCCCTTCCTCCTCCTCCTGGACCCAGCACCGGTTACCTTGTGATAGCCCGGAAGATTTCCACTAACATCCCAGCACGCCACAAGGGGCAGCCTTCCGACCCTCGAACAACTGGGTTTAAACTGTGCCGATACCGACCTGGAGTCGATCCGTATTCCGTTTTGAGACGTTTACTTTTTCGAGCTTCCCTACATAGTCCAATCTTTTTGCCCCCTCCCCCTCGCCTCTTCAAGGACGATTCAAGAACAAGGACGGGACGAGCTGGAAATAAGTCACCCCAGACGTACATCCCCATCTCTTCTTTTCTTCACCTTACGCTTCCTCACACGAGTCGATCGTATTTTTTCACCACATATCATTATTAATTTGTTCGACCCCGTTGGCTTTTTGGTTCCAACAGGTCGCAAACCACCAAGCTCTTTGAGAGGTACGCGCCCACCTCCTCCACTGCCAACCCGTCCACTTAAGACGACTTTATTAACGACTCTCTCTCCCGGCCCCAGAGCGTTTCGCGTGTTTCAATCCCAGTTCGGCCTGTCAGTGCGACTCTCAAACGTCGATCCAGTCGACAGGTCTGATAATCATATCAGCCTGGGTTCGTTGATTATTGGGCTTAGGGCTTGTAGACGCGTGTCACACATAAGTCTGGGATCTCCCGCAACAGCAAATTCCCCTATAACCCTCTCCATTTTTGACCACCTTCGTCTCTGCGACGCCCATGCGGAAGCCAAGGCAGATCCTCCCAACACAACGGATGAGACTATCGCACACCGACTGGCGGATATAGTCGCGCAGCAAAAAAAAGGCTTTTTTTCCCTCTACTTGATTTTTTTCTCTTTCAGCAACCTTATCGACGCCGACTCTGAATGAGTATATACACACTCTTCATCGACGACTTTTGCAGATGAATGCAGTGCCACACCTTGTAAACAAGGACCGCGCATCATTCCTGATCAACTTGCCGTCACCATTGCAAAGCTTGAAGCCCGCAACTTTCCTCTGTGAGGATTTGTGACATTCGCTGCTGGATTACTCGCGCCAATCAGAGATATTAGGCGCAACCAGGTGTAGGACGATCTTTGTTATTCGCGAGACAGATCTCCTGGGGATATCAACATTGTCAACATTTCATTCTTCTTCTTTTCGTGGACCTGCTCTTTTGATTTCAGGTCGTTGGAGCAAGGGATAGCTGGCACTCCTGTGTCCCAGCTCGTCCCATCTTTCAGGCGACGTCCCCTCAGCCCTCGCAAGACAAAATGGACGTGACCTCGCTGTTAATACCAGCAGGTGCTGCGGGCAGAATGACACAACAGCAACAGCAACAAGACCCATTAAACATGACGCCAACACCATCAATCATCACCAACACGACGGATCCTTCCACCGGAGTTGTCACTCCTCAGTCTGAGAAGGAGGTCTCGCGCAGTAATAGCGAGTCCCGCACACCCAACAGGAGCAGAACACCATGGGATGCCGGTGGCTACTCTCTGCCGCTAACTCTGGATACTAAGCTGATCCGGACACAGCTGGCGACCAAGCCAGTGTTGTACGGCGAGTCTCCGACACAGGAGCATCACCACATGGAGCCCAGCAGTCCTCACTCGCTCTCGAAGCACAAGTTTTCCGACAGCCACAGCAGTTTAGCATCATCCTACACAACGGCCTCTTCCAACAACTCTGGAACGCACTCTAGGATATCATCTCTGTCAACCGTCAGCGAGTTCCAGCCGATGAACCATCTAATCAATGAGTTTTCATCACTCGAGGCCAAGATGTCCGACGAGAACGACAGAAATAGCAGTAGCAACAGCAACGCAACTGCCATCCACGATGACCCCAACTCGCGGGTGATGATGGGAAACGACTCGGACCCATTGGTCGACCCAGCATTGCAGCCGCTCTCTCCCTTCACGTTGAACAGCACTTCTATGGAGCTTCAAAACTCGGCAGTCATGGCTCATTCTAACGAGGGTGACAATGGCTTGAAGTCGGAACAACCTAGATCGCATCGTGCCCAGTCGCCATCAGATGCGATACTCTTCAACAGCAACCCAACAAACGTGAGAGAACCGGTGATGGACATGGGGAGGTGAGTGACGCACTTGTTTTTTTTTTCTTTCTTGCCTTTCCCCCCCTCCATCAGAAACCACACGAGCAGTGCACCGCTACTATTCACAGGCGTCACGTGGACCCCCAGTTTCCACCTCAAAACGTCGGGATGAAAGATGCCACCTTATGCCTTCTGTGCGCAGAGAATCAGACAGTTAGTCACTGCCTCTGCAAATGGGAAGTATCTATACCATGCTGGATGAACTACGGCGTTTGTCCAATGTTCCATTCCGAGATTCTACTTTCCCATCACCCATATTTTCCCAGAAGCCGACTGGTCATGACCTACAATATCATCAAATTTGGGTCAGTTGTTGGTCATGAACAACTAGGTCGTAATTGTCGATTTTGCATCAGTCTTCATCTCGCACTTGGTATTTCTGCACTTCCTCAGTTTGCCTGTTCCACAAAGAAAGCCGGCTTTTGAATCGCAACGCCGAGCGAGCTTTCTTCCCCCCCCCCCAAGGTTTTCTGTTTGCCGTACAGGGAAAAAAAAAGAGCCAGCCTGATCTGTGGTTAGTTCCACTGCATATTCTTCCGCCTCGAAGCATCGTCATCTAAGTCGGTCGGCAAAGCTCTGAGAGAGAGAATCGGTCAGGTGCGCAGCTGCCGGCGCAGGAACATTGCTTCATGTAATGCACAACCGCTTCAACCAAACCTTCACCGCGCTCTGACCCCGTTTACCTCGCCCGTGTATATGCACCTGGTCATGGTGCATAGCCGTGCTTTGAAACGTTTATCGCGCACATCAGCACAGTCTTTGTGCTTGTCTACCTTAGTCTCATCCCCCCATCCCCCCCGTCATCTTCTCGATGATCATGGATTGAATTGTTCCTTTGTTCATCCCCATCCAAGTCACTGCTAACTCATGGATGCCATCGACAGAAGAACCAGTGACACGCTGGCCTACGGCTACCAGCCGGGTCACAAGAGGTCGGCCTCGGCGCCCGACTTCCCAGCTGTCCGGGCGAGGTATCAACCTTCGGGAGGCTTCGCAGCGCCCATCGTTGAGCCTCCGACCTACTCGCCGTCAATGTCGTATAACCAGTCCTTTAACATGTTTGATCAGCCACGTCGAGTTTCAAGCCCTTCGGATGAGGATGGTTACGGTGAAGAGACAGCCAGCTCAGCCACCAGAAGCGACCAGACGGTTCCAACAACGGCCTCAACGGTGCCTGCCACACAGCCTTGGGAAAATCCAACGGTCGAGGGACCTGAAGAAGACCGCGATGCTGAGGATCCTGGAGCAGCCTCTGACTACGATGAAGAATCTACTCCCAGGTGCCTTTTTGGTGTAAGGCCGTGTGACACGGGCTCGCAGCTCAGAAAGGCCGTCTCTCACATCTTTGGACGCAACAAGCTCTGCACGAGGCAAATCCCCGACAATGCCTGGGTTCACTACTGCCGGAAACACTACCAGCGCAGCCGCTACCGTGCGGGTCCAGACTACTCTCTCACACAGATTGGACTCGTCATCCGCCAGATCAACAAGATTCGGAACTGGAGCGATTACAACGTTGCGCACAACCGCTCTTCTGGCGTTGTCACTTCGTGGCGGCTACAGCTCCGCAAGCGCGAGGAGAAGCGCCGAGAAACAAAGCAGCAGCTTTCGCAGGTTGGAAAGAAGCGTAGGCGGGTGGATGGCGAAGGCTATGAGGAGGACGAGGAAGATGACGAAGGCCAGCCCGGCTCCGCTTCAAGAAACTCAGACTTTGCCACGCAGCAGGGTCAAGCTCCTCCTCAATGGCTGATCGAGAAGCTTGGTGATGGCTACACCACGGACGAAGTACTGGGAATTGCCCGTCGTCTCAAAGACGAGCTCGAAGCCGGCACAACCCGTCTGATTCCTGACATCGAGATTCTCCCCAACATTACTTCCGACAGAGCTGAAGAGCCCAAGCCACGCACAAAACCCCAGCGACGCGCTCCTCCCCAGCCCTCCCGCGTCCCGCCCTCCCGGTCTCGACTGCCACCCTATGGGTATGGCCACCGATCCACCCTCAGCGAGTCGAGCCGGGGCGCTAGCCATCTGGACCACCTGCAAGACGTCGTTGGTATGTCGCACTGGGATAATCCCAGCAAGCGCCAGCGCGGCACTGAGTATGGCCAGGTGCGAAACCCATGGGGTCAACAGCCGACCACGACACTTCCCATTCGATCATCCAATGACCCCAGCGCATTTGGCGGATCCCTCGGCACCGCTTCGCACTCGCAAAACCTGAGCACCGGTGGGTACGGATACGGCATGTCGATGCAGCGTCCTTCCCCCGGCTTTCCTACCCCAACCAGCTTGACCCCTTCGGCTTCTTGGGATACATCCACGAATCGGTTGCCCAACAACCAGTACGGCAGTGGAACCATGCAGTCGGCCTATCCCCAGCTGGGCTCAGGTTCATCTACCGCGAGCAGCACCATGTCATACGGTTACGGGACATCTTACAGCCAGCCCGCGACTCAGCAGTCTTTCTACAGCGGCTCTCCCTATGGAAGCAGCGCAGTCCCGCAGGCAAGCGCACAGCCACGAACCAGCAACCTGTACGGCGATGCCTGGGGCAACTACAACCAGACTGGCACCGACAACACTTTTAACCAATCCGGCCGCATGAACGGACAAAGCCCCGCACGCACGCACCAGCGGCACGTAAGTGCGCCATGGCCGAATTCGAGTATGAACATGACACCCACATACCAGTTCACCAACCCCGGCGCGGTGCCCCAGTTCGCCACGAACAACTCGGCTCTAGACCCCAGCCTGGGCGGCTCACACCAGCGACGATCTTCGATGCCTCACAACCAGATGGGGACTGTCGGGCACAACAGCGGACTCAACACACCTCAAATGACGCCTGCCATCCGTAGCGGAAGCGGAAGCGAGCACGAGACCTCACAGTCGTACGACCCTCATCGGCCTCCTAGCAGCAGCGGGAGGTACGACTACGCCACAACTCACCGGTGAGGTTTGTTCCATGTTATCGGAGCATGCTCTTCAAGTCTGTCTCTGAATGGGCTTCACAGTACCGTTCAAACCTTTACAACAAGTGCCGGAGACAGAAGTTGCTCTTTTCTCTATTTTGACTGTAGATATTTTTTTTCATGTACAACTTTTTTGCTATCTGTTCTTCTATATTCTCTCGTTGTTGTTTTCATCTTTGAGGCTTGATGGCCGCGATGTTTTTGCCTGTTTCTTGTTCGTCTCCAAGCCGTGTACATTTGCGCTTTAAAATACCTCCGTTCGCTATCATGATGGGATCTCTTTTGCGCTGGACTATGGAATTACTATTTCTTTTTTCTTTACTTTGTAGGCGTTTTGCTAGATGTGGAAAAAAAAATTCTCGGATATTTTTCTTCTTTTCTATCCTAAGAAAAGCATCCCAGATCACAAGCGAGTTTCAGTGGAGAGATTCACATCCCTCAACGCGAAAGCTGAACCCCGAGACAAAATTAAGAGTTATTTGTTTGCATTTTGACTCTTGTTGTTGGCGCCTCTTGTTGTTTGCTCCTTTGAAGCGATGGACTTTTTCTATCCTGTTCTACTTTTTTGACAGTCACGAAGCAGGCCGTTGCGTGTTTTCCGTTTCCCCTTTTATTAGTTACAGGGTTTAGCCCGCTTCAAGGCTTTTTCTCAAATAACAAAAACAGTTTTTGTCAAAAAAAGGCATTACCAAAAAAACAAAAACCACTGTAGCTTCTGTAAAACTTTGATGATGTACTTTCCCTGGTCTTCATGATTCGCTATCGCAACACTATTCATCTACTACGTACATAGGTACCTGATGTTTGCTGGTATAAGCACAGTATATAATATCTGCCAGCGTAGACAGTGAACGGCTACCATTAATCGGATGATTATTAATCCTACCACTATACAATCTAGGGTGTATCTTTTTTTTCCTTTTTTTTTCTTCTTTTTTTTTGTTTTTCTTTCAAAAATGGACATTGGGTCATAAACTTCCGCGAGCTTAAATTTGATACCGTGGTAACAACCTGGGTCTGTTCCCGGAGATTTCCGAGAGCAACCCAAGCTCGTGGGCCAAAAGTGATCCGATCGGACCGTCGAATCTTGGGGTTTTGCAGTCAAGGAGATCCCATGTAAAAGCTTCTTTTTTTTTATCTTTCTTGAGTCTTTTTCCTTGTAATGTTTTCTTTGCTAAAGCAATGACCATTGTATCTCCGGTCACGTTTCTCTTGCATTTCCAGTAGAAAGCCCGTCCCGGTCATCACAAAGGCAGGATGACGTGTGCACGTGTTAGAGGTGGGAGGCAAATGGGGAAATAAGTGAATGAGACAAGGAGGGAGATACGTAGTTAAATTACTAGCGGAAGCAAACAGGGCAGTGGATGTGGAAACCACCGGGGGGAGCCCTGACCAACAAGGTTTTGGGCTCAAAAGATACCCAGGAAGGCAGACAGAACGAGTTGAAAGTGAGTAAGAGGAAGAAGAGGGGGGAGGGGCGGGAAAAAACATCCAATGTTGAATGGTGATGGGCAAAGAACCCAACGTTCCCCCTCCCCCGGAAAGCGCATGGAGTAGGTCATATACCGTACAGGGAAGCCCGGCTGGTTTTGACGAAAATCCAACTACGGTAAATCATCGGACGGTAAGAGGGAACACCGGGTTGGTAGGGAAAGAAGAAGGTGGAGTGGGGCAAGGGGGGTGTTTCTTGCAGGCGGAATTTTGAAGCTGGATTGAAGGGGGGAAAGGAAAAGAGTCAGGACGGCTCTGAAGATCCCGATAGCTGAGTATATATCGGCGGATGAGATGGGAGAAAAAAAAGGCTCCTTGCTTCCGACGAACCCGGGGGGGAAGGACTAAATTTGTCCTTTTGCATACGAAGAAAAGCCTTCATCAACGACACACTCCCCCTTTAGCCATTTCCCACCCCCCTTAGAAAAAGAAAACTTTAAACCACCCAACATGCTGGGTTGGAAAAAAAAGAGTTGCCAAGAAGGGGGTGAGGGAGAAGAGGCAAAGCAAACGGTATTCGGAGGGGAAAAGCCAATTTAGAGGAGGAGGCACAAAAAATCACAAGTAGATAAAATAATGAGGAGGCAAGTATGCTCTTGCCACCACCGTTGATAATGGCGTTTTTTTATGTTCAGCACCCCGGGTGCAGCGAGAAAAACTAATTGGATGTATGTTCGACCGATCAAATTACCTACCTAACGTGGTACCCAGGGGCACGGGGGTTGGGGGGGGGAAAAAGGTAGGATGACCTCCGAAGTAGCTTGGCTTGGAGCAAATTTCTTCGGTACCAGTAGTAAAGTAACAACCTCTGGAGGGCAAGCTCGTGTTGGAATTTGTTTTACTTGTCCCTCTCTAGTGGTATACGAGTCACAAAGGAGGCAAACGGATATGTCTTGGTGGTGGGTGTGAGCGGACGTTTTTGCCGGACTTCTTATCAGGGGAAACAAGGGGGTGGGTGTGTGACCGCCGTAAGGTTGCCCAACAAGTCCCTAGGAGGAAGAGTTTCCAGAGGTGTTTTTTTTTTGTTGAGCTGTTACCAAAGTAACATTCCATACACAATTTTTGTTGCACAAAAACGATGTCCTCTCGTTGAAGAAAGTAGAAAAAGGTGACAAAACGGCCAAGCAAAACAAAAAACAAGCTAAAAGCTTAAGGGTTGGAACGACAGCAAAACGTGCAGTACTAGTGGTAAATGTTTACAGTTGCCGTAGATTTCCCCCTTGGAATACATCGGCCCGTTTCAGTACAAGACGAAAACGTGACGGCCGGCTGTTTTTATCGTTTCTCTCATGTTTTCTGTTCTTGGGCAGACCGACCGACAAGTACTTCCACAAGACAAGGCGAATATGCGATGGCAACTGCTTAATCTCCCATCTACTCTTTTCTTTGGTCTTTCTTCTTCTTTTTGTTCTTCTCATGTCTCGGACTATCTTCTCTTGGGAAAGGGGGGGTAAGAAACACTAAATCGCCAAGGCTCGCCTGCCTTGTGGTTTGGGTTTTTGGGCTGATAACGGTAGCAAAGAAGACAGAAAGCAAGGTATCTTTTTCGTCAGTATATGGGCCCGCTTTCCCACAGAAAATTTGACTGACCTTGACCTGGGAGAGACAGGTAAGCCCAAGGCTTTTTTTTTCTCTTCTTCTTGGTTCTCTGTGTTTTTTAGACCATGAGGCATTTCGCGGCTTCGCGCTCTTTCATGTGCACTCTAAAAGTCATTGGCCTTGACTCGCCACAGGGACAGCATGCTTGCCGGGGGGAAGCCAACAGAGACATGGGAGAGAAACGAACGGCTTTGGGCTGATGTTGCTTTGCTGTGCTTGGGCAATTAACAGTGCACCCCGGGGATGTGGTAGCTGGCAAGGGCTTTGGAAAGTTGGGGTGAGAATAAAAAAACAAAGCCTGATAATGCTGCTGCCCACACGCCCCTCATCCAAGCTTGTCGGCTGTTGGAAAGGTTGTAGTGCAAAGTACGAAGTAGGTAGTAGGATTTACATTTGACCAGGGTGCTTCCCAGTGGTGGCACAA
Source organism: Pyricularia oryzae 70-15 (assembly GCF_000002495.2). Classification (NCBI taxonomy): domain Eukaryota; kingdom Fungi; phylum Ascomycota; class Sordariomycetes; order Magnaporthales; family Pyriculariaceae; genus Pyricularia; species Pyricularia oryzae. The sequence continues at coordinate 3,070,246 of NC_017844.1, read as the reverse complement.
TCGACGATCTTTGTCGAGGATAAACAAAGGGGTGTTGGTTGTTTTTTTCGATATCTATATTTACCTACGACCGGAAATCTGGCGACAATGGTGAGAATGGCTTCGTATCAAATACTGTTTAAGGTACAGTGGTTGTAGTGTTGGTTTAGATTAAGCAGTGTTGAATTGTAGTTGAAAGTGGAGTCGTTGCACCCTTTGGTTTGCCCCCGTCCACTGGCTTGACTGGGTATGGGTTGGCTGACAGCCCGTTGACAGTGGTACAAAGTAGTAGTAGTTGCCACACGTGACCTAATGGGGCAGAACTGGTCAGAAGTTCAGAACCGTGGCACGGGTCCACTACCCGATGTGGGCGCACGTTGCTTACTGAGAGCACCCCCGGCCCCGGCCAGCTTTTTTACATTTGCAACAAAACAAACCCAGCGAGCAAAGTAGCGCTAGCACATGTGCAAGATGCAGAGCAAGAGTCAGTTGACGGCCAGTCAAGTTTCATTATGATCGTTTTATTATTATTATTTTCTATTATTTTATATTTTTCTCCCCCCCCTTGTTTTACTGCACGCCAGGTCTCCAGAGATTCAAGCACTTGCCGGGCGTCACAGCAAACAAACACAGTGCAGATGTCCATGTCAGAAAGACGGTGTGCCCGTTTGGGAAAGAAAACTGACCTTTCTATGGCTGTGAGGGAAACCAGAGTCAGACATGCCAAGCAAACCCAATCCCATACTCACCAACTATATACAGTACCTACCTACAGTGGTTTCGGCCTGCAGACAAGACAGCTCACGAACACGACACTGAATTTTTGACGTTCCCGGAAACACATCCGACAATCATCTGTCAAGAGTTTTACGCGTCAAGCACTAGCAGCAGCAGCGACAGCGAGCAGTGCAGCGAGACTTGTAGTCAGTTTTCCGACAGATCCCACGTCGCCGGCTTTGTGGCCCTTGCAAGGAATCATGTTCGGGACGAGAAAACATCAAATCTACCTTGCCTTACCTTGCCCAGGCACATCATTCCTATGAAATTTTCACCCGTGAATAATTGCGCTAAGCTAAAAGGTTGATGGGCCAATCGTTCAACAGAATTATCTAGTCTCACACCATATACTCCGCACATGTTTTCATCAGTGTTACCTCAATCGATAGTCTTCTTTACAGAACTAATCAAAGCGACAGAGTATATTATGTTGCATTGTTGGCGCGAGTAAACCAATCCCGGGCACAGACCACCCTTTTTTGGCTTTAAGGGAAAAAAAAGGAAAAAAAAGTAGCATCCCCGGATGGGTCGACCGACTCGAACCCGTTGGTCGATTACTCGGTTTCCTCGTTTACTTCTGGAGAGAACCAGCGGTGGCGGCGACCCAAACCTACCCTTCCCCCGCAAAAAAAGGAAAAGCAAGTTTGGCCACTCCATCTATCTAACGGACGACTGGCTGTTCGCAGCCTGCCAGAACCTCGGCATTTTGTATCGTCTAAACTTCTGTGGGACAAAAAATCACAGACACACCCAGTCATGTCTGGAATCCGAGTCATCTCCGCGGTGGCCGTTGCCTGGGCGCTTGCTGCGTTGTTTACTGGCTTCTGGAAACTGCAGCGGAACATCGCCAGCGCCAAAAGAACAGGCTTCAATTACGTCATTTGCCGTGAGTTTCTTGTTGCCCGCCGCCGCTTTGTCTTGGTTGCTGATTGTCACACATTTCACCCACTGACTATCTGTATCCCTTGCTCAGCGTATAATCCTCACAATCCACTATGGTTGACCATTCAAGTTCCTTTCTTGGCCCTTCTCAAGTCTGTGGCACCAACAGTAATGGGAACAGCCACCCTGACGTAAGCTACTACTTGATCTTCATACGATGTAGTATATGCTGCCATGCCGCACCTATGCAATGCTGATGAACTGCCTGCTAGTGTCTTGACAAAGGACTGGGCATTTAAAATCGACCATGGAGAGATATGGCGTAAGCTTGGTGACACGTTCATGGTGATTACCCCTTGGACCCTGATCGTATACACCCGCTGCCCAGAGGCCATCCAGCAGATCACCAGCCGGCGTGACGACTTCCCCAAGGCCGTTGAGCAGTACGGAGTCCTGGAGATGCTCGGCGCAAACATTGTCACGACCGAGGGTGCCGTCTGGAAGATGCACCGCAAGGTCACGAGCTCGCTGTTCAACGAGGTGAGCGCCGCGAATGCATTTGAAGAGACCGTCCGTCAGACCCAGAGCATGCTGCGAATATGGAGGGGCCACAGCGACGATGATGGCCAGGACGGCCAGGTCGCAGCCGACGGCAGGACCATCAGCTCATTGGCACACGACACAATGACACTGGCCCTGAACATCATCGGTACCATTGGTTTCGGTTTGCGATTCCTGTGGCCTGGCGAGAAGGCATCCGATAATCAGGATCCAAGAATGAACAAGTACACGCAGTCCGAGAAAGACTCCAATTATCTCATGACGTTTCCCAATGCCACGGCAGGAATGTTGGAAAATATCTTTGCCATCTTACTCGTTCCCAGCATTCTCTTGCGTAAGTCAAATTGTCAAAAGACCGGACGCAAGGGGACGAAAAGTTCACAGAGTAAACGCGACAGAACAAGTGCTAAACAATCACTCGACAGGTCATCTCCCGTTCGAATGGGCAAGGTCTGCCCATGAGTCCAATGTCACATACGTCCGGTACATGCGCGAGCTCGTCAAGGACAAGACAGAGGACCTGCACAAAGGGGTCCCCAAGACCGATGAACATATGGACATTGTCGGCGCCCTCGTGCGGGCCAAGGATGACCAGAAGAAACAGCAGGATGTTGGCAAGACAGACATTATACCGCCGGGCCTCCAGCTCACAGACGACCACATCATCAGCAACGCCTTCATCATGATGCTGGCCGGCCACGAGACGTCGGCAAACATGCTGCACTTTGCCATGACCCTCCTTGCCGCACACCCGTCGTCTCAGCGTGCCATGCAGGCCGACCTGGACAGGCTATTCCCCGATGGGGACGAAGAGGCGACCGGCTGGAGGTTCGAGAACTGCATCAACGACCTCCTCACCTCGATGCCGGGTGCCGTCCTCAACGAGACGCTGCGCTTCCTCCCGCCCGTCGTAGTGATCCCCAAACAAGTCTCACCCAGCCGTGACCAGGTCCTGCGCGTCGACGGCGATAGCGTCGAACACGTCCTGCCCGCCGGCACCATAGTCTCAGTCACAGTCGTCTCTGCGGCGCGAAACGAGAAATACTGGCCACCAAATGAGGCAGGGGAGAGTGACGTCCACGAGTGGATCCCGGAGCGGTGGTTCCGGGCTTCGTCGTCATCTTCGCCGCCGCCAGTAGAGACCGCCCAGAGGCGCACCGGAGACTCCCGGGCTGCGGACGAAGATGTCACCGACGACGAGGGCGACGGGCTGGAGACCACGAGTGCCGGAGCCGATAAGCCCATGTTCCGCCCTGTCCGCGGTCTGTTTGTACCCTTTTCCGATGGCGCCAGAAGCTGCCTGGGCAGGAGGATAGCGCGGGTCGAGACGGTGACGGCGCTGGCCGTCGTCTTTCGCAAGTACAGCATGGAGCTTGCTGTTGACGAGTGGGCCGACGACGAGGCCGTCAAACGGATGAATGACAAAGAAAGGGCGGAGCTGTACCACAAGGCTATAGCAAGGTGCATGGAAACGTTGAAAACCGCCACGTCCACTCTGACTCTCAAGTTGCCAAAGGATCAATGTGTACCGGTAAGGGTCGTCAGAAGGGGGAAGGAGAGGTTCGTCGGTCGACTGTGACTTTGGGCTGGTGGTAAGACGGCGTAGAGGATGAATGAGCATCTAGACTATCTAGAAGTAAAATCTAGAAAATGGAAAATTATAGCAATCAAGGCAGAATCGAGTATATTTCGGCACCGCCTCGCCGAGTACCAGGTCATTAGACAGAACAGCGCTATCCCAACATCACCAGCCCGTGGGCTCCGACCACTTATTTACCCGTCCTCCCGAAGAGACTATTCCGAGAGTATACTGAAAAGAAAAAGAACAGGTAAAACAGGTGAGTATGGAAGAACTAGAACCAGAAAATCGCGAGCCAAATAACATTCCCACCAACCACCATAGTCCCAACCACCTCATCCAAAGAACCCCGGTGCACTGGTAATGATGCCTCTCGGTTTGAAAATCGACGTAGAAAACGAGTGAGACGGGCTAAACCAGCGGTACCCGCAGCCAAGTGTCGCATAAAAAAAAACAATGGAGAAAAAAGAAAAAAAGAAACAAGATAAAAAAGCACAAGTTAAAAACATTCGATAAAGTGGGAGGTATCAGACGAGAAAGAAAGAGCCAAGAGTCCAAGAAAGGCCTGCTGCAGCCAAACGAAGGAGAAAAATAAAAATTGGAAACCATGCATCCTTTTCAACGCCCAAACGCCGCACTGTTTTGTACTTGCAGTGCACCCCGAGAGGGGGCCCATCTCTGCCCGTGCTGTAGATGCTCCATCACATTCTCCAATCAAGAGTCTGCGGAGAAGCAGCAGCAGCAGCAGCAGCAGCTTTGAACAGACAAGAAAGCCAATCCTCCAGCCCAGTTTGAAACAAGGAGAGCAGGAAACTCAAAAAGAAAAGGCTCACTTGCGCAGAACCGCATCGTACATGGCCATCAGGCCAGTGATGCCCGAGCCGACCAAGACGCCCTTCCAGCCGCCGTAGAGAGCCGAATTGATGCGGGCGACGCTGTTCGGGTCGACATAGCCGCCAAGTGCGGCGCCCTGGGCGTAGACAACGTAGGAGATGACGGCCTTGACGACACTGTAAGTCAACGGGTCGACGCGGTACTCGACGTCGTGGGTGACACCTCTGGGACGACCACGCGTGGCGACGCCGGGCGAGTGCGAGTTGGCGGCACTCAGGTTGAAGAAGTAGCCAAAGAAGCTCGGAATTATAAAGCTCGTCAGCATCCAAATGGACGCGGGCTTCCAAAATGATGACGTCAACAGCAGGAACAAGTCGGGCATGTTGATGATGTAGTCCCTGGTGCCGAGCGCCTTGATGGCGGGGATAGTGAAGGCGTAGCGGTCGGCCAGGAGCTCCTGGCGCAGGAAGTACAGCTCGAACAGATGCGCCGTCAGGAGGACGGCCGTGACGGTGGACAGGGACTGGCGCGTCGCCTGTGTGTACTCAGGGATGGAGCTCTCGGCCAGGACCGAGTTGACATGCTGGCGAACGACGGCTGTGCTGCGGTCCACAGCTTCCGCGACCTCGGCGGGGGTCGCGGGGAGGGGGATGCGCTGCGCGATAGAGAATGCGCGCGCCGGGGTGTGGACTAGGGCTGAGGTGGTGCTCGCGATGGACGGTTCATCGTCGCTAAAAGGTCGAAACACGAATCAGTTCTGAGCTCGGAATAGCTAGAGAGGTTAGTTCACAGCAGATCGACCAACACTTACACAGCGGTGGCAGCAATGATCTCGCTGTCAGTCTTGCTACCCATTCTCCTCTTGGGTATCTTGAACTCGGGGACGTCCTTCTTGATGGGCGAACCGATAGTTCGGTTGCGGGACTGGAAGTACGGCGCCAGCTTGGGATCGCTGGAATACCTGTCTGAGTTGGCAGCGAGGTGCTCGTCAAGGGTGAGCTCGAGGTCCTTCTTCAGGCCGTCGTAGCTGCGCGATTGCGATGACGCGTTAGTTATCCGATCTCATCACTTTCTTGGCAGGCCGGTCGAGGCACGCATCACGTCGCGCGACAAGCTGCATCGCAGGGCCGGCGAGGCCGCATCCGGGAGCCGAGTAGCCCAACGGCGAGGGAAATGAAAAGGAAAGCAAAATCCTACTTTTTGAGGCCGATGTGCTCTGCGATTCCGATCAGTTCTGATTTGCGCTGGGCGCGCAACCAAGCATTGGAGCCAGACATTATGTTGTTATGTGATTGTCTTGTTTGGGTTTGTTTGTCACTTTGCTGCGTTGCGGGGTGGGAGAAAAGTCAGCTATTGCGCGTCGCAAACGAACGCGAGACGCAAGAATGCGATGCGACTGATAATCAGATGGCCAGCTAGGGTTTGTGCAAGCGAACAACAACATACCGTGGAACTGAGTATAGATAGAACTGCTATCTGGACTCGATTTTGGGCTGCGGAAGCCAATAAGGCTAGAAGAAGAAAAAAAGCAGGTAAGGTGGTTGGAATGCTGATGCTAGACTAAACAAATTTGCTAACCAGGTCTAAGGTATTGATGCGACGATGCTTGCGTGTTAGTTACTGGCGCGGTCGTGGGGTGGGTTGTGTAAGGGGAAGGAGCTTGGACATTTTAGAATCGGGGCGAGCAGCGGGCATGTGTGATTCGATTTCTCTCGACTTTGTTGTTTTTGTTTATGTCCCTAACAACACGCAAGTCGAGTAAGGTAAGCGAGTGGGTAAAATGTGGGCTGTTGCTGTGATTTAATGACAACCAGAAGTAGTGGCTGTTAAGCCTATACTTTTGGTAGCTCGCATCCAATAGCCTTGATTGGACAGAAGTCAAATGACACGAAGCTGATGGGGGCAGCCACCGCGTTCCGCATTAACAATAACTGACGAAATGTACCATGTCTCAGTCAGACCCATGGGAGTACCAAATAAATGTCGCTGCCGTGCATGCAGATTGATGCTTGGTTACATGCATTCGATTGTAGGCTGGCTTGGAGACCAACCAATCACACTGTGATCGCATTCGACTTTTCTGGGGCGCAAACAACAAAAACAAACAGGGCAGACAAGGCAGTGATTTGGATGTTTGCTTGGAGAATGTTGACATGCGCAAATAGGTGCCCAGGCTGTTCTTCTGTATTTCGACAAATACTGCAGCGTGTAATTGCGCGAGGCAGGTATGAACGTGCGATTTATTAAATTGTGTTCACACTAAAACGTAGGTACCTAGGTAGGTAGCTACCTAGGTAGGCTGCAATCTGCACGTCCCCATTTTAAACGGTCTTTTTGGCCACAGAATGAGGCATGTACCCCAAAAGCCTGCCTATTTGCCAACGTTACCTACAGTTTCCCAGCGCTCCAGCAGGATAGAGAATGAAAGAAGAAGAAGAAGAAGAAGAAGAAGAAGAAGAAGAAAAGATAACAAGCACGCAATCCAATGCCAAGTCGCCCATAGGTACAGTGACGCCCTCCCCCAACATCGTGGTATTCTACACTCTAAATGAACATATCAAATAGAAACAAAATGCACCAGGCAGAAAGACGTAGTGGTAATAAAGACGACGTCTTCAAGAACGGAACAAACGAAATAAATAAACAAAAAACTCCACTACCATAACATAACCCAGGTTATATAAGGCTTTATCCATCATTCGGCTTCTCCCATTTGATGGGGTGCACCAGCATACTCCTCAAGCACAACCTTCCCGTCGACCACGGGCTCTCCTCCTCGGTCTTGCCGCCCCTCAGAGTCCCCTCGCCTGCACGGCCGCCGTCCTCACCGCGGCCGTCCATTTGGGCGTAGCCAAGCCAACGCCTCCACAGCAGGCCCGCGAATTCGCTGTTGTAGTACCAGCTGGTGCCCTTGTGGTTGTGTTCGTTCTGGAAGTCAAACGGACTGCCGTGGCCGCTCGTCGAGTTGTCGTAACCGCCGTTGAAGTGCTTGTCGACGGCCTCCATCTCCCACCCGCGGTCCAACAGTACAGGGTGCGGGGCATAGACCGCCTTGAGCCCGTGGTGCAGCGCCATGGCCGCCGGGAACATCTCGCTGAACATGCTGTGGTGGAAGCGCCACGTCTCCTCGTGCATCACCTCCAACAGCCGCCTTGACAGCCGGCTCGCCGTGACAATGGCGCAACGCCGCGGCGGCGTCGGCTGAGTCAGGTCCCAGCCAGTCACGTCTGAGGCGAACACCCAACCGCTCTTCTCGGCGTCGAATATGGGGTTAAGCGTGATAAGGTCGGCATTCTCGTCCACACCACACCGGACGCTGTCGTCAGCCGCCACCCCTGGGGACCCGTCTCCCGGCGAGGTGAAGCAAGACGCCGGCATGAAGGTCTCAGAACGCTCCTCGGCTCTGATCCGGGTCCGGCCGGGGAAGTAAACGGGGCCCATGATTGGCCTCTTGCCGGCATTTCGCGTCGTCTGGACAACCAGCTCAGTGAAGTTTTTCCAATCGCCGTGGACCGCGGGAATATAGTACTTGGCTGACCGCTCCCACAGGTGGTTACGCGACTGGTCCCGGGCCCAGCTGCCTAGACGATCAAACAGCTCGTAAAAGTTGCCGAGGTAGCGCATGTCCATCTCCCAGTTCCAGAAGTACTCATACTCGGGGTGGGTCATGGCAAAGTGCTGCAGCGGGAAATGTGCCGACCGATAAACGCCATGTACGGACTGCCCGGACGGGTTTTCGACAGCTTCACCCCAGCCGCCCGAATACAGCAGCTCCATTTGCGCCTCGGACCAGAGCGTGCACATGGAGTGGAACTCGCGCGGCATGCTCTCATCCAGAATCTGCTGCCTGGTCTCGGAGTCGGCCCAGATGGGGAGGTTGTTGTCTTTGACGTGGAGTAGGAAGTGCACGGTATACTCGCCGCCAGATCGCAGCGAGAGCTCCGAGACCATGGCGCGGAAGTTCATGATGGCGTGAGTATTCCACTCGAACCCGACATAGGTGCGAATCACGACGGCGATGCGGACGACCTTCTTGCGCTCGCGCCCGGCGTTGATGTCGAACCGCTTCCGGTTGTCCGTGACACACTGCTGCTGAGCCCGGCCCCAGTCCACGTTGCGGTAGTCGATCTTGCCAGTCTTGGACCAGACCGTCTCGGAGCCATCACTCTCGGTGTCCATGCCCTCCCCCAAACCGCCCTCATCCTCCGAGTAGCCAAGCCCATATGGCCCGTATCGCGAGAACCTGTCGAAGCAAACATCATCGCGTATGCCGAGAAGGGAGTTGGAGCCGATTGCTGGGTCGGGCATCCCCTGCGGCACACCGTTGTATGCGTACAAATCCGGGGCGGGCACCTTTTTGTTTTCGTCGATGTAGCAGGTCTGCACTGGGTGGTACGTTGACTTGTACTCTTTGGACTCGTAGTCCGGCTGTGGAACGAAGACTGTGGGTGTCGGCAGATGGGCAGACGTCACCGTAGTCGTTGCCGGTTGACGGCCAGGCACGAATGGAAACTCGGGTTTGTGCTCTGAAATGGGGACCAGTGTCCTCAGGCCACGGTAGTATCCATCAAGGCTGGATTCCAGTGAAGACGTCTGCGGTCAGCACATGAAGAAAAAGATTATCGGTCAGCTGTATAGATCCAGGCGTCTCGATACTCACTGCTTATATTTGAGCCAGTGTAGCGGGTCCCTCCCTTCATTGTCCCCTTTGCTTTGCTCTTTTGTTTCCTCGGGAAGGTCTGTTCCGAGTCTTGCTAGGTCGAACGAACCGCCCCTCCTGGTGAAAAAGACCCAAAAGCCAAGTGTGATGACTGCCAGCGTCCATAGTATAACTCTCCTGTACAAACAATGGCCGAGGAGGGCCCTTAACCGCACTTTTTGCCGTGATTGCGCCGGTGCCGGCAACCATTCACCCTTTTGTGTACTTGTGAAGGAGCTGGTGGTGCTCATTGACGACATGGAGTCCGACTTGGACCGGAATATTGGTAACCTATCCATGGTTTGCAGATGTGACTTTATCCCCGAGGATGAAGTTAAGGAGAGGATGGTGATAAAATAAAGTTAGGTTTGAAAGGGTCGGAAACAGTAGCGAGGCGTTGGTGGAATGCCGCCCACTGTCGTGGTCGAGATGGCCTTGTCAAGTAGTAGAATAGATGGATGTGAAGAGAGAAAAGAAAGAAGAAAAAAAGCTCTGTCAACAGATGGTATGAATCGAAGTTGGAAATCAGGATTCCGGCCTCGTGTCGTGCGAGAAGTATGTGTATGGTAAGGAGAAAAGAAGAAAAAGATTGGAAGAAAGGGGTTGATGAGTTCAGGATCCCAGAGATGTCATCGGAAGAAAAGAAAGGACCAAGGTTACGAGTTGACACAGAAAATAGTGAGATTGAGAAACAAGAAAGTATCAACCCAGGAAAGATAAAAATACAGGATAACGAAACATGAGAAGGGCAGACCAGCAATGTTTTGTTTGGCAAAATTGTGACGTCCAAACTCCCAAGTCTTTTTTCCTTTTACCTTCTATTTTACCGAAGGGGGATTTGCCTGCTCCACCGCAGTAAGCTTTTTCATTATGGTAATCTTGACAACGTTTCCCTCGATGCAACATCGGGCCAACAACGTGCTTCTCTCACTAATTTGTCTTGTTTTTTTTTTCTTTCCTGCCTTGTCCTTGGCATTACATAGTAGCAAGAAAAACTCTGGGATCGGACAAAATGGGTAACCTGGTCGGCGGGGTCGAGGCTCAGACGGACCGGACCACATTGGCCACCACCAAGTACTGTACCTAGTCGTGTCATGCTCTCTTTAATTTACCCTTGCGCTGGACTACTACTATAGTACAGTGGTAAGTTATGAACCCTCCCTGCCACAAATCCTCGCCCATCCCCTACCTCGCATCATCTCCACACGGTTATTGTTTCGGGAGGGTGGTCCCGTGGTTATGGGGATCCTGGTTTTCCTCTTTTCTACGGTAGAACTTTTCTGCCGACTACTAGTACCAAGTAGTACAACAAAAATACAACACAGTGGGATTATACGGTAGCATTTTAATGTCCAAAGGGGAGGGGGGATTTGGGATTTTGACTAATGGGTACCTGGAAAATTGACTGGTGGGAATTGCTCAGATCACAAGTAACATAAACGAAAGTGAGTAGTAACAAGATAACAATCATTGTGTTTGTTCCGCCAATCAGACGACTACGGTTGGTGTAGTTTAAAGTCAGGACGGACGTTACTCGATTCGGCATGTGTTGGGTCGAGTTTCCTTCCTATACATGAGATGGAGAAGAAAAGAGAAAAACCACGCAGGCATTCATTTTTTTTTTTTCTTTCTTCCGAATTATGTTTTTGCCGGGTGTCAGCTGGCTTTTCCCATCGTAAGAGCGTACTCTGTACCTTAGCTTACTTGGTTTACACGACGTGGAACAAAGCATAGATCGGACCGTGGCTCGGGAGATTTTTTCTTTTTCTTTTTTTTTGGTATAAAAAAAAAGGGTACGTCAGCTGATAGAACCAGTTTTGAAAGCCATTTATTTGACTTTGAATGAATGTGCAATCGCGATTTGCAGCTTGATGCGAACTGCAAATGTACCAAGTAAATGCTGGAAGGGGAAAAAATGGGATCAACGTTGACAGCAACCCAGCGCATTGCCAGGCCCTCCATTGTTCCATGGATTTGCATGCTAATTATGTGGTGTTTTTTTTTTCTGTTGAAGTACTGTACAGAGTATATGACATGGGTAAACCGGGGTTTATCTTGGCGAGTGGGTTCTGTTTTGATTCTGCAATTCTTTTTTGTTTTGATTTATATTATTATTTTCTTTATCTCCCACTCGCTACTCTCTCTTCCATTTCCTTTCTCGTCTAAAATTGTACAATCTTTGATGTATGGAGGTTCCTGCGCCGAGACCTTGTCCAAGAAATGGGAGAATGCTTCGCTTTGTTCCCAAGAAATCGGATTTCCAAAACGGTACTTGGCGTTCAAAAGGGCTTGGCTGCCTGCCATGGATAATAGAACACATGGCATAAGGCAAGTAGTAAACGTTGTGGTGCCCAGGCCCAAAGTCTAGAACCAACCATTTAACAGGATATTCCATTCCAGCCAACCCCATGTGGATCGGTTTACCATTTTTTGCTCAATGCTTTTTTTCTTGGCCCTTTGGAATCCCCAAACGACAGGTGATCCACTGGGGCTGCTGGAACAAGTGACCGCCCCCCTCCTCCACCCCTTTTCCTCCGGCTGTTGCTGCTGAAATGGTACAAACAAAGGGGCTTGGCATTTACCCGGCTGCGTGACCCTTTTTGCGTTCCCAGTTTTTCCAAGATTCGTCCCAAGATTTTGTGAGTTGGGCCGATCAACAACGGGGCTCAAAGGGGGACCGTCTCTCTCCAAGTCTCCTGTCTGGGGCGTCAGTTGGGTGCCTTGGTCGATCTTGGCAAACACATTTTAGAAGGTTAGAAAGTAGCATAATGCGACTTTTGATGGTACGTTTTGTAGTTGCGACGTACAGTACATACCTGGTAGGTAGGCAGACGTCTGGTAGTTAGCTGTTGCCCCCTGCATCATGGCTTTGGCTCGTATTTTGTCCGACTTTTTTCTAATACAAGCTGAATGGGACGCGAAATCGGATGTCATTTACTAATTGCTGCATCCAGAGGTCGGCTCAATGAATATCGGTTTCTTAATCCTCGAATCATTGCTTTTCCAAGCACGAGGTTCATTAGAAGGTTTCGCAATTGTCAATCATTCGATCCTGTATGCCAATAGCTGAAAAATCCCCAGTGGAATCTTTCGCCTCAAACTGCCCTTTCGTTGTGGCCGCACTATACCCGTAAAAGTAGGTGACTAATTACCGTTCGACTGGGATATGATTTGATACAACCTCTTCGCTTCCGGGAGCCCACCTCCTGGGGTATCCATTAAACCCCACTATACTATATCAAAATCTATGGAGAATAAGACCCTGCAGAGCTTGCACAGAAGCCCCGAGGGCCAATCACCGACTTGACGGTCTCGGCGTTACCAAAGCACGATCGACTCCGAAGGGAAGGCATGGCCCCTCATGGTAGAGCATGCAGCCTGAAGATTGTCAACTGCCGTGCGAGTGTGTGTGGCGTATGTTAGTTATCAAACAAGGGTCCCCCTTTTGTCGCATGCAAATCGAACATTTTATGACCTTCAAATTGCGACTAATTGACTGCCTAGGTATTACAAACCAATGGTCATTATAAATGCAACTTGGGCGATAACAGGTAAAGATTACCCGTCTAAATTCGGCAGACCGATTCAACTCACGGGAGGAAAGGTGAGAGAAAGAGAGACAGAGAAACAGAGGGACCCAAAGAAATGCGAAACCAAGGAAGACAACGAAAAAAAACCCACTGTTTCACCAAGGGGCGCGCCAACGCGCCCCAGGATTGAGCTTGTTTTGAGAACGACTCATTTTCGATGCCTTTTCGAGACATTTTCTTCGCTCTTCTCTCCACTTACGACACCACCTCCCGAAATATCTCTTGTTGGCTTTATTGATGCCCCTCACTCCCTTGCTTGACCTGTCTACTCTTATGCTACACAAGGTTTACAAATCATCACAATAAGCTGTTTGCCCATCCATGGAAAGAAATTTCCCCATCACAAAACTTTACTGGGCTTTGGTTTGCTCGTCTGCACATCCTGCGTGATCGTCCCTGCCAACCTGTTTAAAAATTGCTGTTCGATTCGAACACTCTCCCCTCGGCCTGGGGTTCCATTGCCATCAAGCTTGATGTTTAAACATAGTGCTGGTAGTGATGTCGTGATGTACAGTCGTATCCAGGTTCTATTGCGAGACGCTTGCCTTATCTGTTGATGAACCAAACTCATCATCAGGCATCCCCCAGCGAAAAAGAAAAAACCCAGCAACAACTCGGGGACTACTATATATGCTGCTAACGCCAGCGCCTTCATTACTTTGCAAGGTCTCGACTAAGTTATCGGCTTGAACGGGATAACGTCATGCCTCCTCTCGGATAGACGGATAATTACAACGAAAAAAAAAACCTCTTCGTCCCATCTATGCCTGGCACTCGTCACCTTCACAGCCTGCGAGCTTCAAGAATAGACTCTAGGATTACGTACCATTAGTTCTAGAGCTCTACGGAGCACGTCGTAGGTAGATCAACCGGCCCTTGTTTTCTTTTTTTTGCATACTACGTAATCACCCCATTTACTGAGTAAGCTCTCCTCGATACAGCCCGTCGGCTATCGAACATCTTGGCCGGTACCACGTGGATTACTATTTCCAACAACACTGAATTTATGCGGTCTTTTCTTTCGCACTCGGATTACTATGTAATATGCTGTAAAATGCTACGTATACTCCCCGTAAGAAATGTAGTGGCGGTATGCGACGTGATCAGAACACAAAAAGTGTCCAGCTATTCTTGGTGTCCAGGCCTGAAAGTCCACTCGATCAACCTTTTTCAGACAATTCCCAAGATAGCTAGCCGCTCATCCATCCGGATGCGAGTTCCCTGACTGCTGGTTGGTTTGGCGAGAGCGAAAGTCAAAAGTGAAAATTATGGGTGCCCAAAATTATGCAGCCGCCCCATCCCACATTCGCCCCCCGTCATCCCAAAAGCCCTACCGTAAAGGACTCCGTGCCAGTGGTAGTGGTGGTAGTGGTAGTAGTAATGGTGGGGGTGGTAGCATTTCCTCCCGTTCTTTCCTCCTACTACGGCACGACGCCCGATTCACCTCCATCCGCCACCTTGGCCCTGCGCTTGCTCTTCTCGCTCCTCTTCCTCCTCCTCTCCGCATCGATCCCTTCTCGCCACCGCTTGCCCCACGCCACGCTCGCGACCAGGCCCGCCGCGCCAAACATTGTAAACGCCGCGCTGATTGTGCTAAACCACCCGACGCCGATTCCCTGGATCGCGGGCAGGACCACGGCCGTTCCCAGGCACGCAAACAGGTACCGCATCATGTAGTTACCCGCGACGACCTCTGGCGCGCGGCTCTGCATCACGTCGAGGCAGTAGGTGTTTAAACTCGGGAAGCAAAACAGCTGCGCTACCCCCTGAAGGAAAAGCGCGATGACGGCGAGGGGGATCCCGCCGCTGTTGCGCTCGACGCCCCATCCGTACGCCAGCGTGCAGGCGGGGATGACGATGCCTATGAAGGGCAGAGCGGACCGGAGGCGGTCCTCGGGCACGCGCTGCCCGCCCTTCTTGCCCATGTACCGGCGCACCGTGTAGTCTGCGTAGCGGCCACCGACAAAGGTGCCGACGAGGTAGCCGCAGCCCGGAGCGAGGTAGAAGAGCCCACCCTGGAGCGGTGTAGTCAGCCCGAAGCGCGGGTTGAGCACGTACCGGATCGGAGTCAGGAGGCTGTACATGTTGAAGAGCAGTGCCGACGCCGCCAGTCCCGTCACCATGAGGTTCGGGTACACGTACAGCCGGATGACGCGCAGCGGGTTGATCATGGAGGCCAGTACCCGTGCCTTGCGCGCGCCCGAGTAGCCGACAAGGTCGTCGATCTTTTTGTGGTGCGCCGTCTCGGGCAGGAAGAAGAAGACGAGGATCACGGCGGTACCCGCCAGCGCCGTCTGCAGCCAGAATATGACGCGCCAGGACTGGAAGGTGACTATGATGCCGCCCACGAAGGGGCCGAGGGCTGGACCGATAAGGGTTCCTGACAGGAACCATCCCATGCCCGTTGCGCGCTCTGTAGGGCGGTATATGTCGCTGTAGTTTGTGTCAGTTGTACTGAGGCTCATTTCTGATCCGAGTTTTCACTATGCAGTAAGCGTGGATGAATATCAGAAGCTGCAACAGAGGCTACACCTACCTGATGCAAGTAGATCCCACGAGGATGAAAGATGTCCCCTCAAATGCAGTCAAGATGCGAAAGATGAAAAAGGCCACCAGGTTGGGCGCAAGCGCTGTTCCGATGCTGCAGACGAAAAACAGGGCGGCTGTCGTCAAGTTGATGATGCGACGTCCATACACCTGGCTCAGGGGGCCCCAAAACATGGGTGACAGACCCATGAACAACACTTTTGTTTGTATCACACTGTGTTAGCTTTCACGTCCTCACTGAGAAAGGAAAGCATGGCCCAAAAAAAAGAAAAAAAAAAGGAAGAAAAAAGTCGCTCCCGGTCTCAGAAAAACACCCACTGTAAAGCGCATTGCTCAAGTTGATGACCGTCCCCGTGGTGGCGTACTCGGCCGCGACCTCTGGGACGGCTGAAAGCACAGTCGTGCTCGATATCGGCGCCAGGAAGGAGCAGTACGACAGGACCGCCACGATGAGCAGCTTGCGGCGCCGCGAGAAGCGGTCGTACACCTCGTCGGGCACCTCGACGAAGGAGCTGAACTGCTCCACTTCGGCTGCGCTGTCGGGGCCCATCGAGGCGTGCGTCGACACGCGAGACAGTCCATCGTCGTCATCGTGGTCGTGGTCGTGGTCGCTGTTGTGGTTCGACGAGGTTGTGGAGTGCGCGTCCCCCCTGCTGTGGCGCCTCGATGTCATCGAAGCGGCGGCAGACTCCGGGTCGAGGTTCCCCGCCGGGTCCTTGTTGGCACCAGTTCCTTCCCGGTTGCTCACCTCATCGTCGGTGAGGTGGTTCGGCGGTGCTGGCGGCCCCTGTTTTGGAGGCTGAGCGTCCTCGGCGGACTTTTCATTACTGTGTTTCCCGTTCATGCCCTCGGCGGGAGCAAGCTTGCCAGCCGTTCTGTTGTCAGATAAAGAAGTACGCGGTTATGTGCGGCCCAGCACATTGGACTGACTTCTAGGGGTTGAGAAAAGACTCCTGACGAGGTTCTGTGAAACCAATGATCTTGGCCAAGTATATAGATAATCTCCCAAACTGATATCTCGAACAGCTATATCAATAGAAAAAAAAAACCTATCTCTCTATAGAGAAATAAGGCAACGATTACACGGGATGCGAAATCGACATTCAAAATGGCTACCAACAAAATTTTACTGCAGGAGTCATAATTGAGTAGAGAAATCGCAATCAAACGAAGGAGCCCAAGAACGCCCAGTACCACGGATACAAATCCATTAAATCCCCACAGATACCTACCTAGGCGTTTTGGGCTGCTATCTTTTGCGCCGGGCAGGCGAAGGCCGAGGATCGGGGCGAACGCCGGGGGGCAAGAAGTGGACTTGTAAGGAGGAATCCACACAATCCAGAATCGCCTTCCCCATCCACTCACGTTTTGTTGCCCATGGCTGGTTTTTCCCGTGTCGACCCGCTTCCCCAGAGATTGTCTCGTTAGGCCTGACATGTGAATACCTACCTATCTTACCTACCTTGGGTAAGAGTACTTTGCAAGTTCTGAGGTGAGCTTTAGGTAACGGAAAGAGGCAGCCTCGGCAGTATATACTTTACTCCTTCTAGCCTTGCACAAGCTTCGTCGACGGAAAAGCTGGGCCGCTTTCAGCCCAAAGAACTCAGGAAGGGCCTCCGGTTGAATCAGTCAAAGCCAAGGCAGGTAGTTTGGGCACTGCCGAGACCCGCTTCAACAGACCAACCCTGGCTTGGCGTTGACGGGTAAGGTGCTTGATAGCGACGTCATCAAGCTCAGAGTCATCTTTGGAGGACCCGTTCTCGGCCTCTAGTCCTGATGCGCTGACTGAGCATTGTTGTATGCCGTCCATTTACCTAGGTACCCTACTTTCACAAACATTTTGGTAAGCTGTTTCCTGCATGAGGAGTACTATTTTCGACAACAAAATCAAAATTAAAGTTTAGGTTGTCCACTTACAGGATTACCGTATTTTAGACCTAGAATAAATAGACTTAGAAACCTTACAAGGTCCATAGACGAATGAGCTCCACTAATCATCTTCTTTTCATACTGTAACCAGTTTTGTAGGGTTCTGGACAAAGCAGTCGAGATAAGATATGATATATCAATCTGTTATGAGGAATGCGTCATGGACAATGAATGGCTTTGAGACATAACCTAGACATAAATAAGCGCGGAATTCTTCTTCAAAACCCAGTTCCCAAATTCCTCTCCGCGAAGCAAAAAGAAATGGACAAAAAAAGGCATTTGTATGTAACGTTTCAATACCAAAGAGAAAGCCAAGTGCGAAAGGGAGTATCCATAAGAGCAAGACACAAAAAGCAAAAAGAAGTGACAAAAGAAATTCCAAACCAACGCTCTTTGTACTATCTCGATTTTTCTTTTCCTTAGCGCGAAGGACCCTCAACCGGACTGGTTGGGAAACTCGTCACCCCACTGAGATCCGCGCTGCCAGTCCGACGCAAAGCCTGCGACATTGTCTCGATTTTGAGATCACCTTCGACATGCGACGTCGCGGTGCTCAGCGGAGGGCTGTTCGGACCCAGAGCAGCGGCAGCATTCAACCCCACCAGCGGCTTACGCGACGGTGATGCGTCCATGCCCCTGATGCTCCCAGATTTTGACGTTGGTGGCGACGAGGCAGCCGGACCGCCACCTTGTGACGAAACAGGCGACCTAACCGGTGAAGGTGATCGTGCCGTCAGGGTGTTGAGACTCGTCAGGCCCGCAGGGAGATGTATGCTATCCCGCGACGTGGCAGCATGGCCGTGCTCGGCCTGGACAACATCGGCAAACGAGATAAAAGACAGTCTCCTAACGTCGGATGCGTCGAGGGACCCGTAATTGCTCGCCCCGTCTCCGCCGCCACTGCGGTCATGCTCAAAGCTTGCAAGCTGATCAGCCCAAGAGCCCTCAACTGTGTTGTGCAGCGAAGACAATGACTGCGCTGCCGAATTGACTGCGGCGCCTGTCACGGCAAGGGCGGCGGGCTGGTGCGAGGTGTGCGTCACAATCTCAACAGTATCCGGGTCGATACGGTCATCTGTAATCGCCTCTGACGAGGCGTCAAGCACGGGAGGGATCAAATCTTCGGTCGCAATGTGCGAAGGAATCGCTGGCGAGGTTGGCAGGGCGACGGCTGTCTCCTGAACGTCGCGCTCAAAGATCTGGGAGCCGGCGGGCGAGCCGAGACGAGGAGACAGGCCTGGGGAGTTGGACAAGGCGCGCGGGGGCGCGGGCGATCCGGTCGTGGTCCGGGACGGGGACTCCCTCGGCGTGACGGGAGCTGGCCCGGGAATTGGTGTCGCATTTGAGGTGGGAGGAGGCGTCCTGAGGGGTTCTTCGACGGTTTTCTTGTTGCCTAGGCCAAATAGGCTGTGCTTCTTCTTTTGCGCTGCATCGTCGCCGCTCGAGGCGTCCGATCTGGACTTGTCCCCGCCAGTGATTGTGGTCCTCGTTGATGACTCGGCGAAAGGTGTCACTGTGGAGGGGTGGGGGTTCATCTGTATCGCGGCGCTAGGCGCGGCCGGGCCTGCAGTGCTCATCTTGAGGACCGTTGCTAGAATCTGCGATATACGGTAGTCGTGGTTTCCCAAGAGCACAGGGGATTGTGCCGCTTGTCTTGAGAATATTTGTTTGTCAATCGAGGTTGTGGGCTGCAATTCGGGGGAATTGGCGAAAAGGTCAGCGGCCAACAACACAAACTGACGTACGTCAAGGCGGAATGAATCGAATCGAGCAGAATACATGGGTGGGGCGGAACTCACATGGTTATTGGTGGTACTGTTTTCGTGGGGTTTTCCACGATGGTGATGCGAAGCGGTCGTCTCTTTATGTTCACGAGTTAGACACCAGTTTGGATGAGAAATGCGGAGAGTTGGTGAAGTAGGATCCCAAGAAGCACACAAGTGAGAGTTGTGGTGGACAGGAGTGGTGGGCACACGCAGGATTAACATGATGGCGGGCAATAATAAATGGATTGACGCAAAAAGCTTCCCAGGGCTGTCAACAGGGCGGCGGCTGGCGTGTGACCTTGTCGTGACGGCCCAGTTTGGCGGGCGATTGACACGAGTGGAGTGAGTTTTTGGCGATCCAGGTTTTTGACCAGGGAAAACAGGGGACTTTTCTTTTTTGGGACGCAGGGCTTTCCTTTTTTCATTTTTTCTTTTTTCTCTCACTTTTCGAGTGACGTGTATTTGCGACCAAGTGATCGTGGGAGCTTACCAGTTTTATGATTTCTGAGGATTCTTTGTCTGACTGGACTCGAGATGTCTTCTGACTGTACTCGGAAATGGTGAGCGAATTGAGGTTCTGTGGGTTGTGTCTTTTGATGGGGGGTGGTCGCCTAACAGGCCAAGGAGTCAAGGCACCTAAGGTAACCTAGGGAGGGTGTTGTAGGTGAACTGATAGGTACCTTAGTTGCCTGCAAATATGTATGACAGAATGCTAGAATACGTTGCTCTAGCCCGAGGTCTTGAAAGTAGGTCGGCGCAACCTGCTTTGTTTGACCTATTTGGGTTATTGGCAAAGATTGACAGTCAAGCCAACGGGTGAGAATGCAGGAACAACTGCCAGTAAGACAACGTGGCTGGCACTTCAGGCGGTGCACGTCATCCACTGGCTTGGCACGGAGGGTTTTTTTGGTGCCTGTTTTACGGGTATATTTCGACTTGAATAGAGAGAATGGAGTTCAAAAATCACAGTGGAGGTTTTGAAAGTGTAAAGGTGTGTCTCGCATTTCGGTTGAAGGAGGATATAAAAAGATTTCTGGCTTGATTTTAAATATATCAATCTCGATCTGTAGGGTAGATGAAGAGAACTCGGCGCCAAAGATTTTACTTTTGCCTCGTCCCTATCAGTTTGTCTTGTCTTGCATAGCTGCGATCGGTCACGGTCGCTCCCGTCTCATATCAGCGTTGTTCAACTTGCCTGCCCTGAAGAAATGAATGGCTGCATGCGATTGATGTCTGCGCAAGCGGGAAATAAGACCCGCATCGGCATTTCTTTGCTTTATCTATTCGGTTTGTTGCTCTGATTATCCTTTTCTCCCTTCATCTTAATATCTCTCTTTCTTCTATCTCTGTTTTTGCTTCATGTCCACTGGGTAGAACTCGACAAATCTCTTATCTTACGGGACAACAAACAAACAACAAACGCAGACTGGCGCAAAACTAAGGCCCCTCAAGCAGGGTTCAGCTTGCAAGCATGCCCAGAGCTGCATGTCTCAGGTATTGCTGTCGTTCCTCAGTCTTAAGCTATTCTGTCTTGTCTATGTAGGTACCTAGTGGGAATAAGAGACCTGCATGTAGGCTAGCTTCCTAGTTTTGGTTTTATACCAACTTACCTTTGGGCAAAGGTACCTAGGTAGGTAGGTAAGGTAGGTAGTTGGTCTACCAAGGCGGCGGTGGTTTTCTTCCGCGTGAAAAATGGTCACACCAATGTCACCAAAATCGCCGGCTCGTGATCCTACCGCGCATAGCGTGTCGCAAAAGCCCCTTCGATCTCGTGCCCCTCAATGCTTTGCAAAAACCCGGCACTAAAAAAGGTGACAAAACAAAGAATTTTCAGGGTCTCGCTCTAAGTGATGCGGGCCCGCAATTCTCGCCCAAGCTTGGATCCTGGACAGTTCAAGCAAGCGTGCGCTAGCAGCATGTATGCCGTGCCTTGGTCTGGAGCTTGCTTTGTAGCTGGCGAGGGGTTGTTGGATAGTCATTGGAATGGTCATCGGGCATCTCCGTACAACAGTGGTCCCATTGTCGGCAGTGCAAAGCCAAGGCACCCATATACTTACTCAAGAGACAAAGGTGGAAGGGATCTGCAAGGGGTTCGTTCAGGGTTGCCTGTGGCTTACTGTTGAGGGCAAGCAGACACTTGCAACGCATGAATGTGAGGGATAGACAATTTTTAAATAGAATCCTGCCGGACTTTCTGGAAGCTATTCGATCTTTTTGAAACACCTTGGATTATTGTAGTCGCGTTTGTTAGTACCACAAGTCTTCCAGAGCAATTGATTGATTGCACTCCGGCCCGCTTGGCACGGTTTGCCTGCAAAGTGGAAACTTTGACTGAGGCGCCAAGGCGCGTCAATTCTGAAAGCGCCAAGTATACTTACCGCTAAACGGGAACTACGTAATCCAAAAGATTGTGAGGCTAGCCATGAAAAGACAAGTTAATAATACTGTAACGTTGAGCTCCACATCTCCGACCCCCCTAAAGTCCGGCCCCTAAAAATATCTACTCAGCCACGTCAACCCTTTGTTTTATTTTATAAATATCTAGACGAATTTTTCACTTTAGAACTTGATTTTTGAAGATTCTTGCTCCAAACCTTCCAATGAAACAGTACACTGAAAATCAGCTTCTTGCTGCCATTTCTGACATAAGAAATGGCAAATCAGTTCACAAAACCTCGCAAAAATGGGGTATTCCTCGGAGTACCCTTCACGATCGTTTAAAGGGGGCCCAGTCAATTCAACAAGCGAAAAGGTTTTGTCAAAGGCTTTCACAGGAGCAGGAAACCTATTTGGCAGATTGGGTACTTGCGCAGGCCGCGTTAGGCCTTCCGCCAACGCATCAAGAACTACGCTATTTTGCGGAACGAATTCTTCAGGCCGCCGGAGAAAGAAAAAGCCTTGGGAAACATTGGGTTAGCCGTTTTATAGCCCGATATCCAATTTTGAAAACCCAAAGACCCCGGCGAATAGAAAATGCCCGGGTTAATGGGGCTACAACCGAGGTAATTAAATCTTGGTGGTCCTATTTGAAAAATCCCGTTGTCGATACTATAAAACCGGCCAACCGTTGGAATATGGACGAAACAGGTATAATGGAAGGCAAAGGATCTAATGGCCTGGTGTTAGGGCGTAATAAAATCCGGCCATTACAGCGAAAAGAGCCTGGAACGCGGGGTTGGACGAGCATAATCGAATGTGTATCAGCTACGGGGGCTGTTATACCTCCCCTCGTTATATTTAAGGGGAAAAACGTACAGCAACAATGGTTTCCAGCTGATTTAAGTCCTTTCGATACCTGGCAATTTCATGCAACCGAAAACGGGTGGACAAATAATGAAACAGGTATCGAATGGTTAAAAAAGGTGTTTATTCCGTATACCTGTCACGGGCAGGCAGGGCGGACAGGTAGGTGCGGGCGATCAGGTAACAGGACAGAGTATATTGGCTATCTAGTCTTCCAGGTACGGGGTAGCAGGTGGTTGTTGACGAAGACGTAGCTCGAGGAGCTACATATCGGAGACTGCAGAGATTTCGCGTAGATATACGCGCGCGAGGCGCTCGGCCCTCGCGCCTTCACGTGACAGGGGTCATGACTAAGCGACAGCCCAGTGGCTGTCCTTCAGGTCTGTGACAGTATTCCCCCCTTCCAGGCCGAGCTCCGTCACGGCCGGGGCCCGGGCTTATGGGGGTATCGACGGTGGAAATTCTTTACCAATTGAGCAGCGTTTTCCAGGTAATCGGCAGGTTCAGTCGTGGGTTCGCTATATCCAGCCCAACGGACGATATATTTCAGCCGGCGGCCTCCTCGGCCGCGGGTTTCCCAAAAGGAGTCGAGGATCTCTTCGACTTCGTATTCTCTCTCACCTTCCACTTCCAAATGGGGTGGCGGTGCAGGTTGTTGGCCCGGCAGGGGCTCAACGTCAGCAGGTTTTAGTCGGTTTATATTGAAAACAGGGTGTACTCTCATAGACGACGGCAGGTCCAAACGGTAGGCGTACGGGCTAATCACTTCAGAAATTCGGAAGGGTCCCAAGTTCTTCCAATCCAGTTTCTTCTGCGGGCGGGCGGTCTGGATGTTCCGTGCGTCTAACCATACATATTGGCCGACGGTAAGCCGGCGGGCCGGGGTACGGTGTCGGTTCGCCTGTTCTTCGTAACGGGCTTGGGCGGCGGTCATTTCGGCGCGGGCTTGTTCCAGAATGGCTTCCATTCGGGCGGCTAGCTTTTCGGCATCCCGCTGGGCGGGCAAAGGCTGGTTCAGGGGTACCGGCTCGAATCCCATGCGGGGATGGAATCCGTAAGTCGCGTAAAACGGGGAGGTTCCGGTGGTCTCGGACTTGTGGGAGTTGGCTGTGAATTCGGCGAGGGGAAGCCAACTTTCCCAATCATCTTGCAGGTAGGCCACATAAGCTCTCAAATATTGTTCCAGGGACGCGTTAAAACGCTCGGTCTGTCCGTCAGTCTCGGGGTGGTGAGCAGTGGATAGCAGGCTGTCGATTTTCAAACGGGTTGTCAGGTGTTTCCAAAACTTCGACACGAATTGGGTGCCTCTATCCGAAACTATCGTCAGGGGCAACCCGTGTAGTTTCCATACGTGGTGTAGGTACAGGTTGGCGGTGTCCTCGGCATTGCAGGTCCCTTTACAAGGGACGAAGTGTCTCATCTTAGTCAGGCGGTCTACGACCACTAGGATGGCGTCGTGGCCGTTGCTTTGCGGCAAATGTGTGATAAAATCCATCGACAGGTGTTGCCATGAGCGTTCAGGAGTGGGCAGGGGTCGCAGGAGGCCCTGGTGGCCTTCGCGGGACGGGTTGATTCGGCGGCAGGTCTGGCATTTCTTTACCCATAATGATACGTAATGTAGCATTCCGGGCCAGTAATATTCTCGGGACAGCAGGTCGTAGGTTTTTGCTTTGCCGGGGTGACCGGCGACGGGGGAGTCGTGGCAGCGGCGCAGGATCTCGGCTTTCAGATTATTCGAATCGGGTACGTACAGTCTATTGCGGTAATACAAATAGCCGGATCGTTCTTCGCATTCGGCCAATTGCAGCTTGGGGTGGCGGTCGGCGCCTGTCCTCAACGCTTCTAGGGCAGATTGCGTTATCGGGTCGGATTCGTATCCGGCGTCTAGTAGCTCTATCAGGTGTCTTGGCAATAGGGGTTTGTTTTGGCGGATTATGGGTTGTAACCGGGTGGGGCGGGCAGGTAAATTGTGTTCTTTCAGTACGACTTGTGTTTGGTGCTTAAGTCGTTCATCCCCCTCCTCAGGCATATCCTCTGACCTCCTGGTTAGTGCGTCGGGCTTCGCTCCTTGTTTCCCGGGTCGGTAGGTGATACGGAAATTAAATCTTGACAGGAATTCGGCCCATCGGGCTTGTCGGCGGTTGAGCATTTTCGTCGTCGTGAAATATTCCAGGTTGCGGTGGTCCGTAATTATTTGGACCGGGGACGACGTCCCTTCGAGTTCCGGGCGCCATTCTTCAAAACAGCGGATAATGGCTAGCAATTCTTTGTCGTAAATCTCGTAATTGCATTCGGTAGCTGTGTGTTTTTTCGAAAAGAACGCGACGGGGCGGAGTATTCCGTCGTCGCCGTATTGTGACAATATTCCCGCAGAAACATAATCGGAAGCGTCGGTCTCCAGGATCACATCCTTTTCCCAATCGAAGTGCGCCAGTACGGGGGCTTCGGTAAACTTTCTCTTCAGCAGTCGGAAGGCGGTTTCGCAGGCGCTATTCCATTCGAATGCGACGTCTTTCTTGGTCAATCTCGTCAAAGGGGCTACGATCTTTGAGAAATCTCGGATAAAGCGCCGGTAAAAGTTGCCAAACCCCAAAAATGCTTGTACGTCAGTAAGCTTTTTGGGTGTTTGCCAGTCCAGGACAGCGGTGATTTTTTCAGGGTCCATTTTTACGCCTTCGACGCCGACCAGCAGGCCCAGGAACTTGGTTTCCGTCACGAAGAATTCGCACTTCGCGGCGTTGGCGTATAGCCCGGCTTTCCTCAGGGCTTCCAGTACGAGTTTCAAATGTTCTTCGTGTTCTGTTCGGGTGCGGCTATAAATCAAAATGTCGTCCAGGTAGGCTGTACAAAATACGTCTAAGTATTCGCGCAGGGAGTCGTTTATATATCTCTGGAACGTCGCGGGGGCTCCCGTTAGCCCGAAAGGCATGACTAGGCTCTCGTATAAGCCGAATCTCGTGCGGAATGCCGTCAGGTATTCTTCCCCCTTTTTAATCCGAATATTGTTAAAAGCGGAAACGATATCGATTTTCGAGAAGAATTTCATGCCGGCCAGGTTGTTCAGGGTCTCTCGGACTAGCGGCAGCGGGTAACGGTCTTTTACGGTAATGTTATTCAGCGCGCGGTAATCCACGCAAAACCTCAACCCTCCTCCCTGCTTCTTCACGAACAAAACGGGCGAGGCGACGGATGACGAACTGGGTCTGATAAACCCTTTTTTCAACTCTGCGGTCAGCCATTCCTTAAGGGCTATCAGCTCTTCGCGGGACATGGCGTACAGGGGGCCGAACGGCGGCGTTTTTCCTTCTATAAGCGGGATATGGTGGTCGGACGGTCGGTGTGGGGGCAGCTTCTCGGCTTCTTGCGGGGAAAATACGTCCGCGAATTCCCGGATTGTTTCGGGCAGGGTCGGCCCGTTCCTATTTTGGGGGTCGGCGGCTAGGACCTCATCAATCTGTTTCAAGGTTACGGCGTACAGTCGGCAGGATCGGCGGCGGGCGTACATGCTCGCGGCTTGCAGGGAGATAGGGGCGATATCCATTTCGCGGAGGGACGGCGGTCGGTCAGCCTGGTACTGGGGGCGGCTTTTTTTTGGTACGGCGTGTAAAGCTTTAACCTTCTCCGGTTTGTCGGGCATATTGCAGTGTCGGCGGCAATAGTCGCTGTCAAACGTAATAACGTGTGACGCGAATCCAATCGTTGGGTCGTGCTGCTTTAGCCAAGGCATTCCTAACACAATGGGGTAATGGGCTAGCTGTGTAACGAAAAACAGCGCGTTTTTCTGGATGTGGTCCTTGATTCTCAATTGTCCTCGGACATAATGGGTGCACTTCCCACTTTCGGCGGTCCTTCCGTCGAATACTTCGATGTCGAATGGGTTTCGCAGCGGATACATTTGTAGTTGGCGTTCTTCGGCCCATCCTTGGTCGAGGAAGCATTTTCCTTCCGCACCGCAATCGGTGAGGGCATAGGTTGGGAGGTTTTGGCCCCCCACTGTCAGTTCGGCAGGCAGGATCATCAGGTCGGATCGTTGGTTATATTCCTCTTCAACGGGGAACCCGTGAACGGCGGCGGCAGAGATGCGGATCGCCGGCGGTCTATGCGCGGCCTTGGCGGCCTGGGGGCGACTTATCCCAGGCGGGCTCCGTTTTTCGAACTTCGGCTGCTGGAGCGGCTGGCGTCCGAGCCGCGGCGGGGGTTTTTAGGGAGTTTGGTTTGTATTTGGCGCGGGGACCTGGACCTGGACCTGGATCGTTCGATTCCGGCCTGGTGCAGCCGCGTGCGGCGGGTATCCGGTTCTGGGCATTTGGCAACAAAATGTTCTTGGGATCCACAGCGGTAGCATAGCATATTTTCTTTGCGGTTGTGGCGGCGTTGGCTGCTTAGGTCCATGGGGTCGTTAAACGGAAATTCCGCGTTTGGCTTGGGGGCGGCCCGCGGTATGTCGGTTTGGGTCCGGGGGGCCGCGCGCGCGGGGGGCGCTGCGGTCCGAGGGGTACGTGTCTGTCTGTTTTTATACTGCTGGTGCTGGCGGTAGCGGTTATCCAAGCTTTGCAGGTGTCGGGTAAATTCGTGGTACTGGCGGGATGGGGCGGGGTTGTGGAGGAGCATGTCCTGGAGCTCTTCCGATATTCCCTGGAATAGAAGAGGGGGGAGGGCATCCTCCGGCATTTCTCCTTCCAGAGACAGGCGTTGGAACTCCGACAGATACTCGGCGAAATCTACGTTCCGCTGCTTCAGGGCGTATAATTTGTTTTGTGCGTTTTGGACGTGGTCGGGGTCCCCGAATGCCTCCTCTAGGTATTGGAGGAGATCCGTATAATCTCCGAATTGGGGTGTGCCTCCGACCATTTTGGGCAGGATCAGGTTGTACGCTTTACCGGACAGTCGACCGGCTACATAAATCAGGCGTGATTCGGGGTTGGGGAAGCGGTCTTTGTTTGAGGTCATTTTCCCCCGGATTTGGGTGGCGAAGCGGCGGAGGTCGGAGCGGGCGCCCGTAAATTTATCGGGGTCTGGAAGTCGTTCAGAAAGGCGGGCGGAGGCGGGATGTTCGGAAGCAGGCGGCGGAGTCGTTCCCATAGGAGTAACCATAAGGGGTTCAACAGGCGTGTTGGTAGTTGGGGCGGGGGTGGTTATGTGTACCGTGGGTAGCGTTACGGTCCGAACTTCCTTCAGTTCGGACCGTGTTTTCTCTAATTCGGCGAAAGCGGCATCCCGGGAGGTTATGGCGGAGGCCTTTTCCATGGCCATGGCCAGAATGTCGGCCTGCGCCTTGTCGCGGACACGGTCCGTTTCGGCGCGGGCGCGTTGGGTCTCGGCTTCCTGCATTTCTAGGCAGGAGTTCAGGCGGACGTTGCTATCGTGCAATAGTTGCAGCTTTTGGTAGGAATCGGAGATGTAAGACACCCATTGTTCAGGGTGTCCTTGTAGGTGTTCGATCAGTTCCTCGGTCGAATCGGTTAAGATCGGGGGTTGCAGTGACGCAGGCATCGCGGGCACCTAATGAAGGAGCTACGTAATGTCACGGGCAGGCAGGGCGGACAGGTAGGTGCGGGCGATCAGGTAACAGGACAGAGTATATTGGCTATCTAGTCTTCCAGGTACGGGGTAGCAGGTGGTTGTTGACGAAGACGTAGCTCGAGGAGCTACATATCGGAGACTGCAGAGATTTCGCGTAGATATACGCGCGCGAGGCGCTCGGCCCTCGCGCCTTCACGTGACAGGGGTCATGACTAAGCGACAGCCCAGTGGCTGTCCTTCAGGTCTGTGACAATACCCAACCTTTAACCCCTGAAAAGCGGTTATTAGTTCTGGATGGCCATGGATCACATATAACGGACGAATTTATGCTTCTTTGCTTGCAAAACAATATTCAACTCCTATATTTACCCCCTCATTCGTCACACGTTCTTCAACCGTTGGATTTATCGGTTTTTGGGCCGTTAAAGGAAGCTTATCGACGTCACCTGGGATTTGTAAACCAGTTTTGCTGTTCAACGGTTGTTGGGAAACGAAACTTTCTACTTTGCTATCGAAAAGCCAGATCAAAAGCATTTATAGCAAAAACCATTCAATCTGGTTGGCGTACGACGGGGTTATGGCCGGTGAACTTGGCAAAACCACTTTTAAACCCTTTTTTATTAGAAAATAGCAACGCCAACGTCGAAAAAGGTAAAAATAACGGCTTCCAAAGGGATAAAACACCGGAAAATCCAACCCAAAAAATTAACGACCAGTCTTTACTTATTTGGAAAACCCCTAAAACGACCCGAGATATTCGACTTCAACTACAGGAAATTTCCCGGTCCGAAAAAAGTAACGCCACTTCACGGCTTTTGTTTGCAAAAGTCCAAAAAAGCTTCGAAACCAAGGATATCTTATTGGCTGAAGCTCAGCAAAAAATCAGTTTGTTAAAAGCAAAATTGGAGGCGGTACGGCCGGTCAAAAGGAAAAGGGTGATTCCGGATCCCAACGAGCTTTTGGTCAGCAAAAAAAACGTTTATGAAGCACAGGAAAATAATAGGGACTGTTTAGAAGCTTTGAACGATGGAGAAGAGGTTAGCGAACCGGGAGAGCCTGACAATGATTGTATTATTGTGCGTTGATAGGTTTACATTTAAATCGGTTTATAAAAGGGGTATTTCGTCGTTACATTTTTCAAGGGGGCCGGACTTTAGGGGGGTCGGAGATGTGGAGCCCAACGTTAATAGACATTACGCTAGTCAATATGATATCCATAGTTCACATTGAGATGGATATTGTCTATGCGGTGAGATGGAATATGCCCGTCAGGTGCAGCCCAATGGAACCTCACTCATATCGGACAAACCCACGATTCGCTTGCTCGCCTCATTGCATGAATCAGCTTAGTTTGAAAACGGCGCGCCCAACGAGGGATGCGAATACCCCAAAAAGGCACCGGAGCCCTGAATGAGATCCGCCTACCTGCAGTCAATTGCATTTTTGCTTGCTTTATGGTTGGGTACCAACGATGCAAAGTTTCCACTATGAATCGCGCCTGACCTGGAGACTGAGGACTATACAAGAAAGTAGCCTATACCGCGGGGCTTATTACTGTGCTAGATGACGTCACCCCATTGAGAAGATTATCATCGAGTCTACCGAACTGGGCAACCTTTTTGGGGCCAAAAATCTCTGAAGGGGGTTCAGCTCAATCCAGGCCCGGGGTTCATCTAAGACCTCAATTCAGAGCCCATCGCCGTAAGAAGTAAAGTCATCAGCACATCCACGTGAGGTCCAAAGTCCAAAGGGGACCGTGCTTCCAAAAGTTCACAGCTGACTGATGGCAGGTTGGGGACGTGCACCCTGTAGTTTGCAGCTGACTAACCGTTGAAATTTGTCTATATCTTCAACTGAAGTCGATGGTCGAATCATACTTCGTTCCCCCCTCCTTCTCTTTTCCCCCTCATACTTGTGAGTTACCTCTTCCCACCCCCATAACCTCCGATTGCAACGCCGGAGTAGCTGCTAACACATTACAGACCTTGTTGGCCGAGTTCCGTGATCAAGAAGACGGAGCCGGAGAACGGGAGACCTGCATTGCACACCGTGGCGTCGACCGTTCTGGTTTGTCCTTCGGGGCCAACCCTGGCGGAATTTTTGATAACCCACCCTTTTTTTTCATTGTGTTCATCGCCTTGTGTGGTGTCGTGAAGAAGAAATAACATGGTCTTTCGGGACCGGGGAGGGACGCTGTGCCAATCGTAATGAGGTTCGTTTTGGTTGGCAATCAGCCTGTAATATTAATTCTTGTGTACATACATGGGCTGGATTGGACGAGTGACGTCGGGCAGACGAGAACGAATTGTAGCTAGGCCTCTGGGTCTCATTCGGTAGGATGCGGAAATTTTGGGAGACATCAGAGCAAGGGGACCTTCGTTGCTCGCTTCACATTTGTCCCTCGATTATCATTAGCAATAACGCTGGGTCAAATTTGGTGGAACGGACGTTGCACGCTCCGCTTCACAACCAGTCACTGACAGAATTGTATCGATGAAAGTGGTATAATTTGGGACTGTTCAAATGCTTCATGCACCGATATAATCTGCAACTTCTCCAACGACACCTTCATCTCCATTAGATTTATGCAGTCGTGAGGAGTTGACCGCGCATCCCTCCCAGGGCCCACCTAACAAACTCAAGAACCATTTCCACGCCCAAAATAGATAGCACACTTTGCCAAGATTCAAAATGTCTTCTGCGACCAAGGTTGATGCTGGTTGGTTGCTCGGCCCAGTCCGCCAAGATGACGGACAAGTAAGTAAATCCCAAGGCAACAAGCACCTCTTCCGCAGTGGATGGTCAAGCCTCTTCCAAAGAGCAGCAGCAAGGTGCAAAAGTCAGCTCAACCACCAGTAGTAGTCTCGTCAATGCCGTTGTGCTACTTTGTCTTCAGAGGGGCGTCATTGAAACCTCAGCAAAACTATAAATGCCTTCGAGTGGCAGCTAGTATTAGGCAGAATGCTCGTTGCATTTCCCAGGCTACTCTAACCTCGAGGTTCAAATACCGGTGCTGCTCATGAACAAAGGCTGGAACGGACCAATGTTGTAACATTTGTTCAGTTGGAAACATCACTTGTATCAATGATACTGATGACGCAAGGAATGTGCTTCGAATAAAGTAGAAGAATGAAACGAATTAAACGCACGAATACCAAGCCAGAAGAAGAAGAAAAAAGTAAAAGAGAAAAAAAAAATGATGCAATATTTACACAAGCCGCTAACCATTCCCGCAGCTCAAATGTATCGTCCCCTTGTCCATAAGACATTCTTAACACCATGGTATCACAAAAGTTCCAACTTTTTGTCCAAAATAGAATTACCCCTGGAGGGTATTTGTCCCTGTGAGAGCATGCAAATCCCGTGCAATAATCAATTCCCATTATCAACTTAACCGTGCAGGCCGTTCGTCCTCGCGCGCATCAGCTCTCTCCGTTGCTTATCCTTGCCTATATGAGTTGATGCACTGGTTAGCAAGTTGAACTAGAATCATACCCAAGGCTCAAAATGGGCCACAGGAGTGCATTGGATATATTACTTACTGGCATCAAACGTGATGAACTCGTGCAGGCCGTTACCTCCGGGCACCATGGGCAGAACAGGAACCTTCTTATCAGTCATCACCTCGAGCAGAGCGGGGCCGTCGGTGTTGATCAGCCACGTCAGAGCATCAACGACATCGTCAGGCTTCGAAACACGGCGATGTTGAACGTCCATTGCATCGGCGAGCTTCATGAAGTCTGGGTTGCGCTGGTGTGTATGTGAGTAGCGGTCCTCGTAGAACAAGTTCTGCCATTGGGTCACCATTCCCTGCTCCTCGTTGTTCAAGACAATGACCTTGACGCCAATGTTGAACTGTGCCGCCGTCGAAAGCTCTGTCAGAGTCATGTTGAACGATGCATCGCCATCGATGTCAATGACCAAAGCATCTGGCCTAGCAACCTTGGCGCCAATCGCTGCCGGCAGACCATATCCCATGGTACCCAAACCGCCAGAGGTGATCATGGACCGTGGGTGCCTCCACCTGAAATGTTGTGCTGTCCACATTTGGTGCTGGCCAACACCGGTTGTGATGTAGGTCATGTCCTTGCGGTCAGCAGTCAGGTTGCTCAGCTCCTCGATCAGAGTCTGAGGCTTGATGAGACCACTACGCTCGGCCCTCTCATAATGTGACAGAGGCCACTTCTCCTTCCACTCCTTGATCTGGTCGAACCACTCCTTGCGATCGGTCATGGATCGTTGTTCAATCTTGGGGAGCAACAGCTTCAAGTTCGAAGCAACGTCGCCCTCAATGGCCTCTGTTGCTTGGACGACCTTGTTGATGTTCTTGGGCATAATCTCGAAGTGGACAATACCTCCGCGGCCTTCAGCAGCAGCAAGCTTGGCGGCAGGAGCAAATTTGGGGATGCTGCCAGTGACACGGTCATCGAAGCGGCCACCAAGGGCAATGATCAAATCGGCCTCTTGCATGGACATGTTGGCATAAGCCGAACCGTGCATACCAAGCATGTGCAGTGCCTTCTCGTCGAGCTCGTCAAAGGCTCCCAGACCATGCAGAGTGGTGGTGACAGGAATCGAGGCCTTGTCGGCAAGCGCCTTGAGAAGTTCAACGCCGCCTTCCGACAAAATGACACCTTGGCCGGCATATATGACGGGCTTCTTGGCAATGTTGACGAGATCGGCTACGCGTTTGATGGAGTGCTCAAGCTGCTTTCGGCCTGCCTCTTGGACAGCCCGTGCTGCAGCGCTAATAGAGGGAATCGAGGTCTCGGTGGGGATAGCCCTCCTCAGCACACTAGCCGTGACGTCCTTGGGCAGATCGACCAAGACAGGCCCAGGTCGCCCACTGGTGGCAATCTCAAAGGCCTCGTTAATTCTCCTCGGGAGCTCGTCAACGCTCTTAACCATGACGTTCCACTTGGTGCAAGACCGGGAGATGCCTATGACGTCGGCCTCCTGGAAGGCGTCGCTTCCAATAGCAGAGGTAACAACCTGTCCTGAGAATACAACCAGAGGTGTACCGTCGGCAAGAGCGTCGGCCATGGGAGTGATGACATTTGTGGCACCGGGGCCGGAGGTGACGAGAACAACGCCGGGTTTGCCTGAAGCGCGAGCATAGCCCTCTGCCATGTGGCCGGCGCCTTGCTCATGCTTGGGCAGAACAAAGTCGATGTGCTTCGAGTTGTAGATCGCGTCGAACACGGGAAGGATAGCACCGCCAGGGTAACCGACTGTGACTCATGTGTCAGAATATGTGGTTGATATCGAGGGTAGGAATTTGTAGAATTAGACGCTTACAGATGTGCTTGACGTTTTGCCTCAGCATCATCTCGTGGAAAATCTCTCCTCCCGTCTTGCCAATGAATCTATGCCACGGTCAAATCAGTCTTGTGCTTGTCCAAATGCGACGGCGGTATGGGTCTTGGCGGTGTAAGAGCGGTGTTGGCGCAACTTACGATTCGTCTGCCTCACCTGAGCGAGGGTTGACCAGAGGCTGGGGATCGCGGCGAGCATTGAAGCTGGCGCTGGGCTTAGTTCGAGGTGCTCTGTAACAGAAGTGTCAGTGTTGTTCATCGTCATGAAATTGCAAGCCTTGTGACTGCAGGCGCAGACGTGTAGCTCGCGTGGGGGTGGCGACACGTAACAGAGACGAAAAGACAAGGCGTAGTGATGGCGTTTGTAACTCTGCCTGTTTGTTCGCTCGCTCGTGATTCTGACTTACGTTGCTGTTGCCGTCGCTGGCGTCGAAAGGGTCCTGCTGCCGGGCTTGGCAATAGTTGCCGTGGCGGGCTTGAGAGTCGAGATGGTTCGTGAACATCCCTTGGATGAGCCCCTCAGGGCTTTGCGGCCAACAGTACGAAGCATTTCGAATCTGTTCTCAGTCGTCAATAATGGAGAAAAGAACGAGAGACGATGAGCTTGCTTGCTTGGCCGTTGAAGCGGGAAAAAAAAAGTAACGAGCCTCCAGCTAACTATTTTTCCTGGACCTGTCAGACGATGACAATTGAAGCAGGGCCAGGCCTTTGGGCTGTGAATCGTGGAGTCATGTTTGCCGCCATCGGAGGTTCACAAATTTTCGACCAAGTCCCTCCACACAATCCCCGCTCAACGGTGAATCCAGCCGGGAGATGTGGGGCACTGTGGCGTTGGCACCACTACCGGTACCATATTAAGTTATCCAATGTCTCAAGGTACCTGCCTACCTTATTTATCTAGGTACGTATTCTGGGCCAAATTTATGTGCACGTGGCGTTGTTTCTTTGTTTCTTTCACTCTCTAATTCGACTCATTCCGACAGCTTGGATATTTCAACGTTCGGTGATCCGAGTCGCTACAACCAGAGACTTACTAGGACAGGCTCATCACGTCGCGCATGAATGACCTCGCCTCCCCCCGAGTTTTGATCCGGGTAAATGCTCGCGTAGTGTGGCTGTCAGATCCTCAGGAAAACTGCATGCACGGGCCAACCAAGGGCCCCTTGGTTCTGAAAGTCTACACTGGCGATATCGGACAAAAATACTCCCCGCTCTTTGCACGTTTGCCAGAGTTCTGATTGGGCAATGCATGAAGGGATTTCTGGGGCTTTCCGCTGATGGTCCCTATTATCCTCAGCAGGCTAAACCAAACAAGACTCAAAGACTGACACTGCATGCCACTGCATTGGATTCGATATGGGTTCCTTACCCCGTTCAGGCCTTGTGCAGTTGACAGACATGGTTGGTGATGCTGTGAATGGACCGGTTGAAGCGATTCGAGTGCTCGGCATTTTGAGCTGTGAACCACTTGCCTACCAATCATCGTCTGCAACTTACCAAGACTTTTCGAGCCAAAATGCCAACCATGCATGACTTCGAGTGCTGCTCTGGTCTTGGTCTGCTTTCCTCTTTCTCTATTATTTCAAGCAGTTTCTTTGATGCCTGCCAGCTTGATGTCGGTGAATGTTGGCTTATGCTGACATTGTTATTCCATTTCAAGGAAGCAACCCAACTTCTTTGTACGCTGGTTCGCCAGCCAGGTCGGACCTATGCCCAGTTCCTGGTCGTCAGGACCCTGATTGACACCATCAACCGACCTAAACTTGGAAATGGTTGGCATCCCTTCATCCTGCCTAACCTTACCACACGCAGTTGGCAGCTTCAGTTTGCGTACAAGTGGGCAGCATCAATCGGTTTGCAACACAATCGTGTTGATTGAGAGTATATTTTGATACTGTCAAAAGCACACGTATGATTGCATTATGTTCTTGATTTTTTGTTCTTGGCGACATTGATCTTAAATTCAATGTGGGTTTGAAGCCATTGGAACCTTGGTGTCGGGGCAGTCCCCATTGACGTACCACTCACGAGATGGCATCAGCGAGTCAGTTCCAATATCCAACATCTCCACCCATGAGCGGTGTGGTATTGTCATTGCCTGGTTGCTTACGCTGTGCCGCGGACGAAATCAGGTTTGTGGCAAAAGTGTCGTTGATAAATAGAAAGGTGTTGGTCCTGTGCGTTTGGCTAGCTGATACCAAAGCTCTCCCCGGACCAACCTTGGGACCAGATGGCAACAGGTGTGGTATCAAAGGTTTGAGATATGTCAACGCCATACATAATAGGTCCGGGCTAGACGGCGGCAGTCTGTCCACCCTACATATGTTGGCCCATTACTTCTTCAGTTACGCGAACTCATCACTACCACACACCACCGGGATAACACCACATCAAAAAATCACCATTGGTGTCTAGCTGCAACGTCGAATCCGTTGCATAACCAGCCTCTTCGGATTATATTGGCCACTGTTTGTCGTTGAGGGAGGCTCTGGCCAAAAGCGAATCGTTTCACTATCAGCTTAGCTGTACACATCATCGACGACTCGAAATGTTAAATGACATGCTTGGGGACTCTTCGATCGAATCGACCAACACTCTCACTGCCAAGCACCGTTTGCCCTGCTGCTGGTTCAATGCCGGAAATTTTGAGCCCTTGCCGATGGGGCCTGCCGATGGGGCCTGCCGAAGCAGTGTGACTGAACTTTCGCCAGAAGCCCGATGGTATTACCTGGCCAGCCAATGCGGATGAACCCAGAACGAGATAGACCACCGGGTCTTTGACGTACTTACGTCTGTAGCCCAGGCCAGCTAAGATGGGGGTCAGTCAGTCTAGTTGCGATACGACTTGGAGAGTCGGTATTCAAGCACCTAAATCACGCTAGCCACACGAGACGCATCGCAATCTTCGACCCACATGATGAGCGTGTGCCCCAGTGGATAATTGTTGGTATTCGGGTAGACAGACATGGTTAAAGGATGAGGGCTGGTTTCAAAAAGACTCTGGTCGCAAGGGCGCTGCCCATCGAAACTCGTCCAAAACAAACTCATCTTTACACGGCGAGAACGCAGCCTGGTCGACACAAACAGCAAGCAGCGACCGTGGTCTCGAGAGCTGCTCGTACAAGATGATTACGGAACGCGAAAGGACTAACATCGAACCGCATGATCTTGTAGTCAAGTATCATCTCACCAGGCGTCGCAGAAGAATACCGCTCAAATATTCTGCCCAGTTTTGGTGAAAGTATCTACTATTTGTTAGCTCACTGACCCGGGAGGGGCTATCATCTCTTACGCATGTGTTGCCTAAACCTGAGCTCAGGGAGTCTTGAAGTCCCCGGTTCGGGCCTCACGCGGTATGAGCTTGGGGAAACCGTGTCACTCCTTTACGAGAGAGCAAGGCTGCTACCGTGACAAGAGTGGTGAGTGATGGGCTACGCTGCGGAGTGCTCAACAGATCTGTTTGTTTACTTGATATACACGTTAAACATAGAAAATCCTACTTATTTTTCAACAAGATTTTGGGCAGTGGTATCCAGACCCAACTCTATCTATTCGGGTTATGAATATAATACTCGAAGACAATTGCAGTGTTCTATCTAGTCTAGGCATTACTTTGGCTGGGCTTGTGCAGCGTTTCTTGATTCGCTGCGGCTGCCAGCGTCTTTACTTCAAAAGGAATCCAGGGGTGAATCTTGTTTCTTGTCTCATCATAATAAACCCGCTCTACGTCCAACTTGTAATACCAAAATCGAAGTGTTGATGGGTAGGTAGTGAATATTTTCGCAATCTTGGACTGGTCGGACCCTGAACCTTTTGGTTCCCGGTAGAATTTTTCAAGATGGCATTGAAGGGAGCGCTGGATATTGCTGCATCCCCTACCTGGCGGGTTACAATGGATGCAAGCCTAAGCCAACAACAACTCTCCAAATGGCGCGGGTCTGGCTTGTCTATTTTCATGTCGCTATGTTCATGTGGGATGTTGCCCAACCAAGTCGTTAAATATTACTTTTTCTTTCATCGTGAACTAGACCTTGTACAAGTGGACGGACTGCATTGAGAGGTGTGTTATTTTGACCGTGGTACACCTTGTCAATGAAGAATACGATGGTCAAACATAATCGCAATTTATCCGACTGATTGCTACTGTCAAGCACGAATGAAGCAAGCGCGCTGGTGGTTAGTTTGCAAAAAAAAGAGACAATCAAGAATTGCATCAACGGAGATCCCCGGCCTTTTATCGTCTTCTCCTGGAAGTCGGAGGAGGCAGGCTTTGGGATCCGGGATTCCTAGGATTGCACAAACTTCTGAATCTTGACTGCTAAAGCAAAACGCACATTGCTTGGCTATCATATGTATTTATTCTAGACCTAGAAAATCCTTAAGACCATAACACACTTGGTCATTTAGTCGTTCATTCACGTCAGGTCAAGTAAGCTGCTACGAGGACCAAGACGCAACATCATCAAATGGCATGCCCTGGTAGTGATCACTGACTGCCGAGACTGTGGTCTGAACGGACTAAAGTCTCTTTTAGATTTGGGATCTGTTCCTATATAGTATATACAACATCGGCCCCAAACCCTGCCTGGGGTCGCAAGGGTAGCGACGCACCACATTAAGTCTTGATTTTTGGGGAGACACGCTAAAAACAACTTTGAGCAGTGGAAAAAAAAAAGAAAGTAAAAAAAAATAAACGCCGGCAAGACTTATTGGACATGCATAGGAAAAAAAATAGGGACCGCATGCTTTGTATGCTATACATATTGGTATCGACTGCCGTCACCGGTTTACCCGTAGCACTCTGCTAGTGCCAACAAGACAAAACAAAGGGATAAAAACATTATTTTTTGAGAGAAAAAAGTAAACATAGGAAAATGAGCTGGGCAGACGGGGGTTGTTTACATGCCATCACTGTTCACTAATCAGTCAGCTGTACGTCCATCAAACGACTAGATCTAGAGAATTGTCGCAAAAGGGGGTGAAGGGGGTTGGGTGCGTAGGGTACTGACAGTAGGGCAAGCGTCAGGTCACCGTGGATACGGGCCTTGAGCTCGATCTCGACCTCGAGGTTCAGCTCCAGGTGGAGCTTTAGCGGGTTCTTGCCGCCGCCGTCGTCCTTCTTCTGCATCTGCTGCTGCTGCATCTGCTGCTGCATCATCCACTGTTGTTGCTGCTGGCGCATCTCGGCCTCCATCTCCTCGCGGCTGTACTGCTGGCGCGAGGAGCCGCCGCCGCTGCTCTTCTTCTTGCGCTTCTCGAGCTGCTTCTTCTGGTCGCTCGACTTTTGCTTCCGCTGCTGCTCGGGGCGCCACGGCTGCTCCTTCTCGTCGGGAGTGGCGGGCTGCGACATGGAGGGGGCTGAGTCTTGGTCTTCCTCCTCCTCCTCGTCGTACTCGGGCTCGAGCTCTTCATCCTCCTCTGCTGGCTCGTCGTCGTCGTACTGCTCGTCGGCATAGTCGTCGTCGTAGACTTCATCATCGTCGTAATCGTCATCGCTGTAATCGTCCTCGTCCTCCTCTTCCTGCCGGACTGCTGCCTTCTTCTTGTTGTCCTTGGCGTTTTTCTTTGGCTCTTCCTTTGCCTTTGGCTCTTCCTTTGCCTTGGGCTCCTCCTTGGGCTGCTCTTTGGGCTGCTCCTCTGGCTTCTTGCCCTTGTCTTTCTTTGACTTGCCGGCCTTTGCCTCGGGCTTTTCCTGTTGCGCGTCCTTGGCCTCAGGCTTCTCTTCTGGCTTGTCTTCTACTTGAGCATCTTCGGGCTTTCCGTCGGCTTGTCCCTCTGTGGGCTCGCTGCCTCCAGCCTGCGGATCTGCGGGCTTCTGGTCCTCGGGCTTCTGGCCCTCAGGCTTTTGATCTTCAGGCTTTTGATCACCAGGCTTTTGGTCGCCGAGGTTTTGGTCTTCAGGCTTTTGGTCGCCAAGGTTTTGGTCTTCAGGCTTTTGGTCACCAGGCTTCTGGTCGTCGACCTTCTGCTCGGGAGTCTGGTTTTGCTTCTTGTTGTCCTTCCCGTTCTTCTTGCCGCCCCAGGGGTTCTACAGCATGTTAGTGAGTGCTGCTATGACTACGAGGACCACCCCGTACAGGGTGGAAGCAGTACCATGAACTTACAGGAGAAGACATGATGGGCTAGTGCTGTGTTTTGTCTGGTACCTTGAGTTCGAATTTGATGCTGGTTTCCCGTGTGTCTATAGTTCAAAGACTACAAAGAGTGGCTGTACTTTTAGGAGAAAAGGGTATGAATGTGGGGGGATATGAAGGGAACCAAGATACTACAGGCCTTGGAGGTAAAGGGACCAGGAGGGACGGTATAAAAATCACACCTCAACCGTGGCGGGCAAAGGCTTGGCCAAGGCAAAAATCAGGACCCTGCATAACATGCCACTACGCAATAACCTCTGGAGTCTAGCAGAGAAAACATGTTTTTTTTCTTCTCTCTCTTTTGGCTTTCCCGCCCCCGATGCCCCTTGGGGCCTGTCCAAAGTACATCGATCGACGGTTGCGTCACTCTACGCGGCCAGGTGGATGAAAAAGTCGACAAGGTCTCATGGCCCGTCCCATGGCACCAATGCTTATGGGATGGGAAAGGGTAGGAAGCGGTAGTTGGGTCTCTGGGGTATGAAACAGTGACGTCGATGAGGTCAAAAGGGATATACTCAACAGTCAGAGTATGGGTCGGGTCCCTCCTTCACGGTCTAGGCATCCTCGGATGCATGCTGGAGAATGGGCAGTGACCAGGGTGCAGGTACATGGGAAAAATACACCCCACAAGGCTGGGTGTGAATATGTCAGGTAGACAAGAGGTACCATGGTTGGTACCGTGGAGTCTAATAACGCAAACCGCCTAGGGGGGGAGGGGCGTGCCGTTTCTGAACGGACCGGCGCACCCAACGGTCGGTTCTCCTGCACGGCACTGGCCACACAATACTGGTAGCAAACATAATACTCCGTAAACTGCACTTGCACTTCAAGTGAGGGAGTGTTAAGACAAACGCCGAGGCCGTGGAGCTGGTTAAGACCAACTTTTTTGGAACATAATGACGAGGCCAGGGAGAGACGGACATGAAGATATCATCAGGCGACTTGCAAGACCAAATGAAGCAAAAAGACACAAACCTGTTTTTGGACAGTCGCCTTTCACGGTATGGACGCTGGCGCCCATCTTATCGCAGGGAGACAACTGCTCGCTCTCCCCCTTTTGATCCGACAAATTTAGTCTAGACTAGGTGCTGCTGGCCTAGAGAATAGTTTCCTCTGTGCTGTTTTGTCGATGCTGTAACGATCAGCAGCGAACGTCCACTTCTTTTGTCCGCCACCTTCAAGTTTTTTTTTTGTTTTTTTAACCAGTTAGTTTGCAGACTCCCAAGATGTTTGCCATCGGCCTGCTCACCATTGGAGCCATCCCCACGACCATTGGGGTCGCCGAGGCCATCAGCGCCCAGAAGAAGCAGAACGCGGCCCAAAAGGAGCAGGCCAAGTTCCATCTGACAGCAAAGCTAGCGCTGGGCGGACGCCAGCCCATGGAGGCGTTGGTGGTGCTCAGAGATGGAAAAGTAAGTTGAGAGTCTTTTCGTTTCTGCCCGCAATTTCGCCCGTTTGGTTCGAGTTCGAACACACACGGGGAACAAGGACCAAAAAGGGTTACTGGTCAAAAGTTCCATCCCGAACAAGAAGTGACAATTCACGGCTGAATGTCAGCCACATCTCACCGATACAAGCCCTTCATTGTTGCCAGCCGCTAAGCGAAGCGTTGGGATGGATAAACGGTTGTGGAGTTTGGTGTGGTGTGGTGTGGTGTTGTGGCAGGGGGGGGAGGGAGAAAAGAAAAAGGGGGGTGAGGCTGGAGAGTTGACGGTACAATGACGTACTGAACACTCAGACGAAAGAATGGGATTGGGGACGGTATGGGATGAAACGGAATGACAAGACAGGATGTGGCTGACAGAAAGCGCCTGGGTTCAATCACAGCTCTGGATTGACCACCAGGAAAGTCCCGTCGAAGGACACAAGTTCACAGGATATTACTTCACATATCCAAGCGAGGAGCAGCACAAGGGGCTCGTGAGCACAATATCGATCGACCCGCCCATGCTCAATTGGATTTACGCCGACAAGGACACGGGCATCATCAAGTACGGCGGCAGAAAAGAAACGATAGGTCATGTGATAGGGCCCTGGTGGTGGAATGCAGACGAGACATTCCTCACACTGCAAGGAAAGCCAGACTGCTTTGTGGCTGAAGAGGATCCAGAGAGCAGCAGGTGGTTTGTGACTCTTGCGAACCGTGGAGGCTCGGGTGGTGGGGGTACAAATGACGGAGATCGACCTCGTCATCGAGATCGCCAAGACAAGGAGGATGAAGACGAGGCAGAGGAAGACGAAGACGAAGTAGACGAGCCTGATTATGACAGCGTTGGAGAGCCAGCAGAGGAAGATGAGGATTTTGATTGCGGGCCTCGGCGGGTCCCCATCAGACTACGGCGGAGGATGATGCTAGGGATGGAGAGCAAGTACGTTAAGAATGACAAGAACGAGGGCTGAAAGTCAACAACGAGTTGTGTTAAATTGGGCAAGAAAAACACCACAGAAAAAAAAAAAACACAAATAAACACCAATGAGAAAATAGGACCTGATTCATCCATTCATTCTCAAAGCCCGTTCTCGGGATCCAAACTATGCATGCGGCCCATGCACCGCAAGCTTAATAGAGTGAAGAAAAAAAAAAGAAAAAAAAAGAAAACGGAATGAACCAGTTGAGACTGATCCAAAAAATCCATGATGCAACAAGACAGAATAACCCATGGCAGATGTGGGGTCATCTGCTGGCTCTCATAGGATTTATTTCCATTTCCAGCAAGGTGTTCGGGGTGGGTTTCTCCAAGAGCAAGCGTCAAACCGTGAGTGGCTGTTTTGAAAGGTCTAGAAACTCAACCCCGGCCGCCGACCACCATGATTGAACCTCCCAATCCCTGCTGCCGTTTTGTCAACCACCGTCTTCCTGATTTGGGGGCTGGATCAGTTCCGGTACTTTCGAGGTACAAGCTACCCACCCACGAGCTTAAACACACGCCCCCCTGGCCAGCGTCGAACATCAAGTAATTACTGCAAACACACCAAACCACCATAGACCCTCCCTCCTTCGAGTCTAGACCGTCCGAGTTTGACATCAAAACCACCGATATTCACGAACCAAGACCCCAGCTACCTTGGAAGCGGGTAGGCGGGGGATGACACAATCACGATGGGTAAAACTCCGAGAGACAAGCAGGAGGGTGTGAGCCTTGGAACGTCACCCCGTGGCTCACAAAGGGCTTTTTGCCTTTGGTTGCTTTTCCCCCGCCACCCCTGATGTGATTGTACCCAGGTGCCCGGGAAACTAAACTTGCAAGGCCGCCATCGAAGATGATCGTTTCTCTTGATGGGATGACGAGAAAGGGTATGATTTCATCGGTGGCAGGGACCCTGATTCCGGACGGAAGGGCGCATGTTTGAGGATTGCGAATCAGGTTTTTGTCAAGCTTTCGTGAGGGTTGATAAGGGTCGTAGTCCGATCCGGGACTCGTTAGTCTCTGTCTCTGCCGGCATACCTCTTCACTGAACATCTTTCCCGCCTTTTTATAATACCCCCTAAAAGAAAGCGTCTGTCTTCTTGCTTGCTCTGTGCACAGGCGACACAATCAGCCTTGCACACTCCATCAAGTCCCCAACCATTTCGCACCTACCAACACCTCCCATAACCCCCCAGAACAACAACAACACCACCACCAAAATGTCTTCCTCGGCCGAGAAGAAGCCCAGGCGCAAGCAGCAGCAGAAGACGTACGAGTCGGAGCCCGAGGAGCTTTCTTCCGCAGAGGAGAGCCCCCCACCTCGCCGCAACCGCCAGATGCAGAGGCGAGGACAAAAGAAGCAGCAGGGCGGCGGCGGCGGCGGCGGCCTGGGAGGTGACCTCCTGGGCGGTGGTGGCCTCGGGGGCGTCGGGCAAACCGCCAACGGCCTCGTCGGCGGAGCCACGGGCGCGCTAGGCGGCATCGCAGGCCAAGCTATGGACCAGGGCGGCGGCAAGAGCGATACGCTCCGCCTGCGTCTGGACCTCAACCTAGAGGTCGAAATCACTCTCAAGGCCAAGATCCATGGTGACTTGGAGCTGGCGCTACTGTATGTTACCCTACGTTTTCTTTTTCTCCCCTTTGCCCTTGCACCCCCCTCCATTGCACTACCTGTCTTGCCCTATACTCCTTCCCATGTCGTATCACATCACCCATCCCCCTTGGACGAGAAGAAGAGAAGAAAGAAAAGAAAGAGAAAAAAAAAAACCACCCACGAGACAAAAGAGAGATTGGCCCACTCTCGGATTGTACTGTATGTAGTATAATGGTGTGTATGTATTTACTTCACCTCTCGTCACTTCACCGTCACACAATGCCCACCGGCCCCCCCTTCTCTCCTCAAAAACTCCACCTCTCAGCTCCCACTTCCCGTCACCACACACAAACACAACTAGACAACAACACACTACTACACATTAAGCGAAGTTACACCCAACCCATCCCCCACCCCACCATCAAAGAAAGAAACTCCTCCCCATCGTCCTCTCTAGCCACATACGTCTCTATCGTCACAGCCGAGTTTCTTACACGCTAGGCTTAAAGGACGGGTTAATGACGGGTCATTATACCTAAGCGAGCAGTGAAACTTGAGTACAACAAACCGGCGTTTATATTTTTTTCACGGAAATCGGGCAATCAAATCACACAAAGACAAAGCATCTTGGGGGGTGGCTTCTCTACCAAGGAGAGCCCAAAAGACACAGATGCCACTACAGGGGGACTTTTTTTTTTGATGGGGTCATGGGCGTTCTCTGTCTTTTTTTTTAATTTTCTCTCTTCTTCTCGTCCTCGACTCCAAACTTCCCAGAGAGGTACTTGGGATGGGTGGCTGCAGATGGGCAAGGGGAACGGGGGTTTCGGCTGGAAAGACAATGCATTGCAGCTTCCTTCTCCCCGGACCCTTGTCTTTCCGTCTCAGCAACTTTTTTCCCCCGACTAGGGCACATCACATGAATTATTTTTTGTACAGCATTTCGACATAATCGGCAGGGGAGGCTAATCGAACTATTTAGGAACTGAGAGAAATCATGCTTTTTCCAAACGACTCTCCTTAATT
Organism: Pyricularia oryzae 70-15; assembly: GCF_000002495.2. Lineage (NCBI taxonomy): Eukaryota > Fungi > Ascomycota > Sordariomycetes > Magnaporthales > Pyriculariaceae > Pyricularia > Pyricularia oryzae. The sequence goes on along the minus strand of NC_017844.1, from coordinate 3,025,863 downwards.
TTTTCTTGTTTACCTCGTTTCGATACCTCTTTTTTTTACACTCTTGAATAATTCGACGAATGGAGCAGGTTCCACCGGACCAGTGATCTGAGCAGGGAATCCCCTGAAAGGTTTAGCTCGGCTTTCGGATGTCATCGAGATCTTCGGTTGACCGGGTGGGTTTGGGAAAACTACCAATTTTAATAAAAGCGATTGGCTACCACATATAATATGTGGTTATAAGAGGCGCATGTTTGGCTTATTTTGGCACCTAGGTAGCCTTGTGGAGTTCGTCGCATCTCCTTGCCTTTTTCCCTCTTACCTGTCATCTGTCATATTTGCTGTACTATAAGAGAACAAATTTTTGTTTGATAGACTTTTTCGGATACGTTTGACTTTGGCTGAATTCATACTCCAAATGCCTTCTTACAGATCAGATTCAATAACAAGTTCAATGTGCCCTATTCTGTATGCACCATCGTATAGATGAGATATAGACCACACCTATCGGCAAATTATTCACTCTTACACATACGGGTCGGTCGTCCGGGACGCATCGCGATTACGAGCCCAGGTTGGTTTTCCGCAGGCACTGTGCAAATGTCTGCAAAATACCTTGTCTATCGCTACAATTTTACGAACCATAAACAGTACACATTCGTGCGTTATTACTTTGTAGCTGCACGCCTTAGCACGCTTAGCACTCTCCGGCCCCACAAAACAATTGGAGATGGACCGGTCGAGACGCCCAGCAAAAATGCACAAAAACCTGCTTTCTGTAACGAAAGCTGGGCTGAACTGCTGGGGAGAATAACAACAAATCCATGCTCTCCCGAGTTGAGAAGGAGATCGTCGGAACTTACCTTGTAGCACCCAATTAAATATAAAGAGCCGCGCTCTGCGATTGACCTCGTTTGCTTTAGACAGCCCCACACGGAAGTCGACCAGCTCTGCGCTTGTTTCCAAGTTTTTAAGAGTCGCAAGTCTTCCAAAAAGGAAAAGTCGAAGCGCAGAGGTTTTGTGCGCGCTGTAACAATTGCGTAGATGCATCTACGAAGTAATTACTGACTTGCCTACTTAAGGTGAGACGTTTCCACTCTCGGGAGTGAATGTTCAGATAAAACCGTCCCGGGTAAGAGCTTACCAGCAAATTGATCGGATTGCATTGCTAAGTTGTCCTGTCGAAATTGAAATGAAGGAACCGCCTTTCATTTTCCATGTCCCAAGTTTTAGAGTTCAGCGCTTTCCATGGCTCTGGAATCCCCCATTCGTTGCGCGCATGGCGATTGCTTGCATGCAGTCGAGATAAACTTCTGTTGGGTACACTGTACCATACACGTGCTTGCCCTCTCGCAGTACCTGAGTAATGTAGATGGCGGTTGGTGCGGGTTGCTTTGTGGCACCAAAATGTCTTGAAGCCATCTTTTATCCTCCGTAACTCTCCGGTCGACGGCCAACGGTGCACAAGCTTGCGGAACGGGCCACAAAGATGACGCCCCTAACCGCCTAGTTTGCTATAAATTCTCCAAGAAAGCTTTGACCAGCTTCATCGCATTACAGTACTTCGTACAATTGTAGGAGAGATGAACTTCCAAGTTCACGCCAAGCGTTGGCCGCCAAAGTCTTAGCAACGGTGCAAAAAAACGGTGGAAGTTTTCTCCACCACAACCACAAGCTTTCATCATATGGGCTGGTTTATGGAGGTTTTGGCGACGCACTGCAACGTCGCTAGGAGCATTTTACCAGAAGAACCACCACCTTAAAATTAAGGTAAGCTTGGTAACGACCGTAACGCAAATTCAGAGAAAAAAAACAAAATGCGTTGTAGTCGACTTGCACGCGTCTTGATACTACTACCCAAGGCATCAATACTTGTTTATCAAGAGACACAAACCAGAACTTGCACATGGCCAAGACGGCATCTGTCTCTTCCAAAAGGGGTCACGCCCCTTTGATCATCTGTATTCCGCTCGCCGGGCGTTTCACAAATCATCCGGTAATGACGAACTCGAGCTGTCCAAAAGGAGGGTATATGGCATGCCTTTGAACCAGATGAAAAGCCTCGCCTCCGTTTCATGACCTTTGACGTTTCCTTCGCATCTTAACACATGCCTTATTACAAATAATTAATTCCTCGCGACTATACTGTCTAATTAGCCCCAGGGAGCGCTGGGGGTGGGGCTGGAAATATGGTCGGGAAGCACTGCTCGATGCAACATGATTGAGCCACCTTGGCGGCGTACCGTCGAGGAACATCCATGTCAGTGGTGTCGTGATGTCACCATTACAGCACTTCGTAGGTAAGGGGAGTAACAGCCTATACCGTCTTGCGTTGTAGTGATGGATGTGGAGATCCCCGTTCCGCATTTCTCCACCCCGCCAGCACCTCATGTGGAATCACGGGTACCTTGTATGCCTGCACGCTTGGAGTCTCGGGCCTGGCCAACTTCATTCATCCTACCTCCAATCCGCGGGCAAAGATCGCGAATTGGGCGCATCTGTTTTCTTCTGCTTCCAGAGTCTAGACGGCAACATACAGCAGGCACTTCACTATAGCAACGCACCAAAATATACCGACTCACATACTCCCGCCAAGGTGGGTACCGCTGACACAAGTCTCAGGACACAACTTGGACACTTACAAGTTCTAGACTCACAATCAGGCCGTCACTCCACCATATACTCCGTACCTGGCCTAACAACCTGAGGGGAAGAGACTCGCTAAAGCTCTGCGCTAGGTGACCTTGCTAGGTGACCTTGCTAGGCGTGTGGCTTGTCTGGCTTACGCGCCGCATGTCTCCTGTCAATGCTGCCCGTGCTTGATTAGACTAAAGGCCCCCAAAAACGGTTTGCGCTACCTCTTGTAACTGGCAGCAAGATACCCCTGCACTACTGTACTCCGTACACGCAGCTCAGGAACCTACCTAGGCTAGCCTCAGGGCTAACCCCTCCAAGCTCTAGCTCCATAAGCAAAAGCTCGCCAGTCTGAACAGCCCTGAGCTTTTCGGGCTGAAAGTGACGTAAACCCGTCAACGCACCACCACGTCGCGCGCGCTTTTGGAGTCAATCCATCTCTGATTTGTCGCGCGCGTGGGACAAGCCACGTTCATCTGGTCTTTGTGGTCAATTGTTTTTGAAATCAGTTATTCGTTAGACCATTCACTGTGGCTTTTGTTACCATCCCCTTTCGGGTTTACGCAACGCAACTCACCCGTCACTCCCCCCCTCGCAGAAAGGCGGGCGATCTCCCCCCATACCCTGAGGCTCCGGTGCCCTGAGGCCCCCTCTTCGGAAAACCTGGCGCTGTCCAACTTCCAAAGGTCGCTGCACCGGCTGGTGCCCAGAATGTCGTCGGACTCGTCAAAGCCAGACGGCCAAAGAGGTTGGGGCCTCAAGAACCGGTCCAAGAACAAAGTCACGAGCAGCGAATCGGTCGATGTGGCTGATCCGCAGCCGGCGGACGCGGACGACTTGAGCGACGTCAAACCGGCCGAGGAGATCGACAGCGACGAGGAAGAAGACGACGAGAGGCGGGCACAGCAACATCGGCTGCACCATAGCCAAGACGGCAGTGGGAGGAGAAGCAGCAAGCAGCATGGGCGCGATTTGCGCAAGGAGTTTGAGGATCAGACACCCAAGGTGGGCGCAAGCGTGAGCGCGCGTGACGCCTACGATCAAGAGCCGGCCTACGTCGCGCCCATCCCCAAAATTCCACCGATCCCACCCGTCGCGAGTCCTGGGTCGGGCGAAGGCCGCGACAGCAAGAACCGGAATGGCGTTCCCGCTTCAAACAGGCCACAGATACCGCGATGGGTCACCGAGAGGCTCATAGGCAAGAAGATAGACGAGTATGGCGACGTTGTGGACGACGACGGCAAGGTCCTGGGCAGAGTGGCGGGCGATCTACCATCAATGGTCGGCCGCACCGTTCTGAACCAGCGCGGCGATATATTAGGCGATGACGGGGAGCTGCTGGGCTACGTAGCTGAGGTCGCCCCTTCCAAGGGCAAGGAAGCTGAGGTTGCCGGCGACGGGGACGATATGGCGAGTTACACAGATGGGGAGGATGATGGCGCACCGCGATCTCCGCCAAAGAGCATAGACCAGTATACGGGCAAGTCGAGCGCAAGTCTACAAGTCGACCACAGAGGAAACATTCTCGACTCGTATGGTAACATCATCGGGCACTTTCGAGACAACCTCAGGAACCCTAAAACAGAAGCAGAGATCAAGGCAGAAGAGAGGCAGCAGCAGCGGGCGTCCTCTAGAGAACAGGAACAGTCGGGGCCGTCGAACTCGAGGGCAAAAGAGAAGCCGGCGGATGACAGGCCACCAAACGCTGCGGCTTGGAGGAAGGAGAATGAGAGTCCCTCTGATATATTTTTGGATGTGAAGTCGACGACAGAAGGCATCCAGTTGACCATCCGGATCCCAACCGTGTTTCCGAACGGGGGAACTCCGCGAGTGAACTTTTCCTAGATAAAGAGGGCGCATGTCGTGTGGTGATATAGTTGCAGGATATCAGCTTTTGCTCGTTTGGATCACGGACCTGGTGGCGGGGAAGGGTGGTTGCATGAGTTACGCAGAGAATAAGCCAGGAGTTGAGGAGTTGGGTATGACAAAGAAATTCCCCACGACACGTTATATAACGACGGGACAAATGTTCCCGGGGATCTTTGGATAGACTGGCAACTAAATCATCAGTTGGAGAACGGACTATAGGATGAGAGACGGGGGATAAGCACCGGTTGACCCTGCTTTTTGCTTGCCACTTGCTTTATCATTTTAGCTTGGCTGGCAAAGCTGGATATCTCTATTCCTCCACGTTCTGCCATCCTGTATCATAACAGAGGACAATTATAGCAGCGTCGTCTCACTGGAATGGATTCACTTGTCTAAGATTGGCAGTCGAAATCACCGAAATCTCGATGGGTGCTCTGAAATGTTGGCTAGCTTTTTTTTGGATTCTGTATGATGATTAGAATGCCCAGACGGGAACGTTTGGAAGTGAAAGTGGCGTCGTCGATCAAATTGTGGCGCGTCATCTAGAAAGAGCCGAATCAAGTTTTTTTTTGGCAGATAGGGCTAGCCCGAACTGATAATGATGTATGTACGGAGTATGGGAGGGTTGAACGGGTAGGCAGGTCTTGGTAGGGTCTGGTAAGGGTTATGTGTGGCAGACTAACCTATATTACTTGACCATGGTGTAAAAGGGCGTTTGTCTGCCTTACTTCGTACATTAGCCGTTTCTCATGACGCTGTATGTGGGGTTCGGGGAAGCAAGCGAAAGTGTGCCGAGTGCGTTCCAGACCCGGGAGGATTTCTCCAACAGGGAAAGGAAGGAGGGGGGAGAATAAAAAAACAATTAAATCGAAGAATCAAAGAAAAAAGAATTCTCCTAATGCAGATCTCTTTTCTCCAGCGACGATCTTGACTTACAAGGGAAGCTGAGAAAGGTTGTGTGTTGCAAGTATGGGGTTTGTTAGCAAAGTCCATCATTTGCCACAGGTCAAACGTTCCTCAAGCCACAGATCCGTGTGTCCAAAAACCTGTTTTAGTGGCGTCTCTCTCATGATATCGTCCTGGGACTTTTCTGGTGACAACATCAAATTTCCTTTTTGGGAGCGCCACGCCCCTATGCAAGCCCTGTTTACCATTTGCATACAGTGCTGTACGCCCCTCCCCCGTCGACTTTCTCAACGTTTGAGACTGATGACTTCTGCCGTGTCCCACCACTTGGCCTCTTCCAGCCTTTTACCATCGCAAAAAGCCCACTTTCTCACCGAGCAAAACAAGCAAGCATGGGGTGGGCTGTTGCTGGTTCCCTGGAGCTTGGGTTTAACTGGGGGGGTCCCCTTTTTTCTCGGGCAAAAAAGTGGTTTATCACTCGCGAAGAAAAAAGCAACAAACGCATCTCGGGAAAGCCTGAGCGTCCGTTCCCAGAAAGTCAAAGGCCCAGATGAGATTGATCCCTTTTTTGCTGCTTTGCTTTTCCCTTCCTTCCCGCTCTCGCGTTTCCACCATCCTATCAGAGATCAGGAAAACTCGCCTATATGAAGTCATAGCTCCGGGGTAGACAATCCGATGTAAGGGAAGCTGAGCCTTCTCACTATGTAGGTGACTGGTGACCTAGTTTTTGGAAGCGAAAAAAAGCAGGCTCCAGTATCACTTTCTTTTCTTTCGGGACAAAGGGGCGCCCCCTCTTTGTACCCACACAGCTTTCTTTTAGCAGTAGTACTGTTCCATTTTGCCTTCTTTTCTCGGCCACCCACCCCCTCGTGGCTTGCGTGACGGAAGCCTGGCTGGGAGGGGAAAGAAGCTTGCATCGTTGTGATTCTTCTTCGGGAGTATAACCCTGAACGTGACGTATGCTTGGACCTCCATCCCTTTGCTCGATGACGTTCTCGTCGTCCTTCTCAGGGCAGGGCTGGGTTGGCTTTTGCCTCATCGAGGTATTCGCTATGAGCCTTGGCCGTGATGGTGGGAATATAAGTGTGGCTGAGCTTGCTCGATAACATCAGTCAGTTGTAGTCACTTTCGAACCCATCTCATACCAAAAGATACCCAACATCCAAACCACCAACACCTCATCCAGTGAAAACACCCCCATCTTATAGACATTATTGCAGAATACCACATCATATTGTACAAATACAAGTTGCTCCTCGTTTTTTAAGTTTTATAATCCTTGTATCAGTATCAAGCCAGTCACTTTGTACAACATCCTGCAGTAAACTGGATAGGAGCAACACGGCCTATCTACCCTGCATTTTCAAAAGCATTATACAAATTTCATTTTAAGCATCTACCCAACATGGCCGAAGTAGCACAGTCCGTAACGTCCTCTCCTTGGGAGAAGACAACCAAGGACAACGGCGCCAACAACAACAAAGACCAGGAAGAATACTTCCGCGAGATCAAGGCTAGCGACAAGTCACAGGCTCAGAGCGAAATCGGCAGCAAAAAAGATGCCGCCTCAGAGGTCGCTGACGAGACCAAGAAGGATCTGCCTACTGATGACGACGACCAAGTGCCGGCCGAGGAGCTGACCCCCGAGGATGCCGTCGACTCGCGCAGCAGGGTCGATAGCAAGGTCGACAGCAAGGTCGACCCCGAGGGCGAGGCCGATGGCGACAGCGGTGTCGACATGGACAAGCACGACCTCGATGAGGTTGAGCCAGAGCCCATGAGCGAGACCAGCACTGAGAGAATTAAGAAGGCCGCCGAGGACGGCAGCAGCAACAACCCGCTCGCAGCCTTGGACGAGGACAAGAGCGCCCTCGGCAAGGTCACCGGCCAGCTTGGTGATGCCACTGAGCCCGTCACCGAGACCGCTCAGGAGGCGACCAGCAAGGTTGGCGATGTCGCCAAGGAGGGCGGAAGCAAAGTTGGCGAGGTCACTAGCAAGGTCGGTGAGGCCACCGGCCTGGTCGGAAGCCAGGCCGGCGAGGCCACCAGCCAAGTGGACTCTAAGCTGGGTGAAGGCGAGCAAAAGCTCGGCGAGACCACCGAGGCTGGAGAAGAGAAGCTTGGCGAGACTACCGAGGCCAGCGAGGAAAAGCTTGGTGAGACTACCGAGGCCGGCGAGGAAAAGCTCGGTGAGACTACCGAGGCCGGTGAGGAGAAGCTCGACGAGGCCGGTGAGAAGCTCGACGAGACAAAGGAGGCCGGTGAGGAGAAGGTCGGCGAGACTACCGAGGCCGGCGAGGAGAAGCTCGGTGAGACTACCGAGGCCGGTGAGGAGAAGCTCGACGAGGCCGGTGAGAAGATTGAAGAGGCCGGCGAGAAGATTGAAGAGGAGGCCGACAAGGTCGACTTCTCAATCCTCAAGGGCGGCAAGGTCAACAAGGGTGGCAATGTCGTCAACAGCGACGGCAAGGTCATCGGCCGTATCAAAGAGGGCGTTATGGCTCACCTCGTTGGCAAGAGGACCGACGAGGAGGGCGCCATCTGGAACGACAGTGGTGAGATCATTGGTCGGGCCGAGCCGATCCCCAAGGACGAGCTTGAGACCATGACCAAGGAGTCCGGCCCGTTCGAGGCCTTCCCCGACGCCACCGTCAACGCCAAGGGTATGGTCGTCTTCAACGAGGAGGAGATCGGCAAGGTCATCGAGGGCGACATCAAGAAGCTCCGCGGCATGAAGGTCGACCCCGACGGCGACATCCTTGACCGCAGCGGAAACGTTGTCGGTAAGGCAGAGCGCTGGGAGCCCGAGCCCGAGCCAGAGGCCGAGCCCGAACCCGAGGTTGACCGTTCCATCCTGGCTGGTAAGCGTGTCAACAAGGCCGGCAACGTCGTCGACAGCAGCGGCACCATCTTCGGTCGCGTCGTTGAGGGCGACCCCAAGCGCATGATCGGCCGCATGTGTGACAAGAAGGGTAACATCCTCAGCGAGAGCGGCGACGTTATCGGCCGCGCCGAGATTGTGACTGAGGGCGAGCGTGAGGGTTCCAAGGAGGGCCCCTTTGCTGAGCTCCAGGGCCTTACTGTCCGCAAGGATGGAATGGTTATCACCCCCGGCGGCGATGTTGTTGGTCACCTGACTAAGGGCGATGGCAAGACCCTGGCCGGTCGCGGCGTTGACGAGGACGGCGATGTGTGCGACAAGAACGGAAACGTCCTTGGCCACGCTGAACGCTACGAGGAGCCTGAGGTCGAGAAGAAGAAGAACCCTCTTTCTGGCCGTCGCGTCAACAAGGAGGGTAATGTCGTCGACGCAGACGGCAACCTCGTGGGCAAGCTCACCAGCGGCAACCTCAGCATCTGCTCTGGCAAGGAGATCGATGACGATGGAGACGTCGTCGACGGTAAGGGCACCACCATTGGTCATGTTTCTCTGCTCGAGGATATTCCTCCTGAGCCTGTTGAGGAACAGTCCCCCGAGGACAAGGCCAAGGAGGAGCAGGCCGAGAAGGACAAGGAGCTCGCCAAGAAGATGAGCATGCTTATCGAGGGCGTCTTGGAGAAGGTCAAGCCCATCTGCGCCATGATCAACAGCGTAAGTTACCCCCTACTTTTCCTCTAGAGATGATAGCTGCTAACCGCTACTCAACAGAAAATTGAGAAGGCTGAGCGCACTCCCAAGGATGAGCTTGACGAGGAAGCTCTTGTCAGGGACGTCAGGCCCCTAATCGAGGAGGGTGGCAAGATCCTCTCGGAGGCCAACGGCGGCATCCGTGGCCTCGACCCTGACGGACGCATCCAGGCCAACGCCAAGCACAAGACCGCAAGCCGTGAAGCTACTCCCGAGGAGTACCACCTGGCTGACAACCTCAAGGAGTTGACCGGTACCGTCACCAAGTGCATCGACGATGCCAAGAAGAAGCTTGAGGGTATGCCTCACGCCAAGAAGGAACTCAACCCACTCTGGGGCCTCCTGAGCGAGCCTCTCTTCCAGATCTTGGCCGCCGTCGGTCTTCTGCTCAACGGTGTCCTCGGACTTGTTGGTCAATTGCTCAGTGGTCTTGGTCTGGGCGGTCTTGTCGATGGTCTACTCGGTGGTCTCGGTATCAAGAAGATCCTGGCCGGGTTTGGTCTTGGTTCGTTGACCGATTCCTTGACTGGACAGAACCAGAAGAAGAAGAGCGGTGGCGGCGGTGGTGGTCTCCTTGGTGGAGTCCTTGGTTAAGCTGTTCAACATTGAAGTTTCCAAATTTCATATTTTCTTTGTTGGTTGGTAATTTGTAATGGCCTTGAAAGGCTTGGAAGGCAACATCAAATATCGGGATATAAGTGTTTTCAGTTGATTTCATTTGTACCTTCATATTTTGGTAGCAAAGTTTTACAGCCTTGATTTTAGCAATATGTTTTTTTCCCTCTTATGTTTAATTTGGATCAGGTTCAAATTCTCTTTCCCAAGATTTAGTTGAGTGAATTGTTCCTTCCGTGTCCAAGTAGTCTGCAAAAGTGGACAGAGAAGGTGACAGACAGACCCATTGTACAAATTGGGTTGCGACCCATTAAGACGCGAAACCCAGGGACCTCTCCCTCAAGGTACTTTAGTCAGAGCCAAAGATACGAGTATGGGAGACCAGCATTATAGGACGAACTAACTAAATTGAGCACGTTTTTCTCTTGTCAAACTTTAGGACGACATTTGACCCTGTCAAGATTCAAGAACAACCAGACCGGCGCCATCTCAGCGGACAAGGCGTCCTGGAACCACCTCCGAATTAAATAATTAATTGCCAAGAGATAGGCAAAGGGAACAAGCAAGTGACTTTGTTATATCAACTCTGTGGGGCTGGCAGTTTCAAAATACCGATTATCCAAGAGGGGTACTCGGCAGTTGTTCGCTGGCACTACTTAGCCTGAAGAGGAGGTTCCTGCACACTACTCAAAGCAAACCAAGGCTCAAACATGTTAGCTTGAACTATACCGTGCTCTCTTTATCGACATTTCCATAATTTGGTCCACCGGGAAAGATGAGCCTGGGCATTGACTATGCCCCGCTCCGGCCAGTCGGCCACTTCGGCTTCGTCTTTTGGCCGTCTATATTTATGGTAGGTAGTACATATTGCTATTTTGCGGGTCACTATAAATACTTCCGATATCAGTGCATCATGTTCGCAAGTTGCTCGACCATCTCTCTCTCTCCAGGCTTGGAGTTCCTGTCATTATTTCATCTCATTCCTTCAAACACCCCAACAAATCGCCACCACCGCTTCTAGAATTCGAACAACATGCATCTCATCACGATAGTCGTCGCTGCGCTCACCGCAGGCCGCCTCATGTGGGCCATGCCTACCCCTGAGAGCGACCCAGAGATGCTCAGGGCCCGCGCGACTTTCTGTGAGAAGATGAACCCGCCTCCGTCCGAAGAGGAGACGGCGACGAGGTTCGCCGAATTTGCCGATGCCTTTATTTTCGAGAAGGACATCGACGCTGCGTTCAGCTACATTGCGCCCGAGTACATTGTAAGCAACATCGTCTATTCAGGATTCTATTAGGACTTGGTCAAAGATGCGACTCTCTGGCAGGCATATTCCTTGGTGGCGAAACCTAATCATTCCATTAGAACCACAACCCGGCTGCCCAAAATGGCGCCCAGTTCGTCTATGACCTCCTGAAGCCCTTCTGGGCAAGCCAGAATATTACCGTGCTCGGGACGCTATACAGGCACCCCCAGGGCTGGCTCAACTACCGCTCCGCATTCGGCACCATCGTGGACCGGTACAGATGGGACGGTGGTTGCATCGTTGAGCATGTAAGTTGTCGCATCAAACTCCGGAAGAAATCATAAAAAGACTGCGACCTCGTTTGCTAATGCGCTTGCCTCTTTCATAGTGGGATTCCGGGGAGCAGATGCCCACCGATGTGACGCCCGGCGAAATCCTCGAGATTGACGACGAGTGACGATTGACGACTGATGACTGATTGGGGGTCTCATTGCTTCAGTCACATAGCTATTCAGCTTTACTTCCTTCTCATGTTACCTAATAGCGCCGTGGCGAATGAGACGTGGTCAGTAGCCTCGAAAAACCGGTCCTGACTGACCATTTGAAGCAATGGCCAACATGGTACCTGCACAGCGGTTCTTGCACATTTGCTGTGAATATTTTCGTGTCCTCTTCTACCTGCCCCCGAATAAATATCAAATACGAAAACTAAACATGATCAGACAAAACCGATAGTCGCAAGAAGTCCGATACTCCCAAGTCTTATCTTTTCTTTGTCGCTTCTAGTCCACAAAAAACCTCAAGTGCTCACATGTCATACCGAAAGCTCCCTTAATTCTAAGAGCTAGTGCCTATCTTGGTGAGTCCCTTCAATGACCCCAAGCTGAGAGCCAGACCTTGCGATCTGCTTCTTATGCGTACGAAACCGGTGATAGGCCCATCTTCGCCCTCCTTTTCGATGCTCAGGTTTGCCAGGGCATCCTCGCCTGTTTCGAGACAACGCAGTTAGTAACCAGTGACTCAACAGCCTTTACGAACCAAATACAAACGACCCGAACACAAACTTACCGAATACACTCCTGGCGTAGAGATTTGCACTAAGGAACTGGCAGTCACCCTTGAGTCCAGCCTCGGGAGTCAAGCAGTTCATGTTGGTGGCCTTCATAAGCTCATCCAGGAATCCGCGTAGTGTCTTGATCTTGCTGTTGATGTTGACCTTGTTCTCCCACTCAAACTCTGTCCACATGGTGCGGAACTGCGTCTCAGTGCAAGTGGCCGGCTGGATGTAGTCCATAATGTCGACATGCACGTCGCTAAGGATAACGACATGGGTGTCAGTGCTATGAGCACCGTCGTATACCACATTGCCAAAGATGACACCAGTGTCCGTGGACGAGACCTTGATCGTGCACTGCACATTGTGGAAATCATGCGGGCCTAGGTTCTGTGTTGTTGGCCTCTCCACCACCTTGAGGTCGCCCAAGGTGGCAAACTCCACTGAAAGGTTTTGGAGAGTCTCTGTGGTCTGATTAACCAGGAGGACATCAAGAATGATGTCGAATTGGTGAACCTTGACGTAAGCCTCGGCATATACAGGATCCGAGAAACCAGTAAGCTGCACCACACGGTTGAGCTTGCTGCTCAGATCCTCGGCCGCACTAGAATCGCCACCTGTAGCACGCTCCAGGTCGACCTCGGCCATATCTGCACCGTCTCCAGCGTTCTTCTTGCTGAGCTGGCGGATAGCCACAACGTCGTCCACCTGTACGGCCGTCTTCGCCTTCTCCACGGCCACCTTGGCAGCGCGCTTCTTCTCCTCTACCGCAACCATGGCACGGAAAGCTTTCTTGGTGTCCTCCAAGTAGACGGTCTCAAGCTCCTTGCGCTCGGTGAACTCGGCCAGGCTCCGGACACAGCTCATGATGCGGTCAACCGAGTCCTCATCTATGGGAGCCTTGACAAACTGCGACTGGCCAACGCGAATGATGGATATCATGATCAACATAGCTTCAGCCCTCAGAGCGTTTGTACGTGCGTGGTCCGAGGAGATCTCAGAGTGGCGCATTACGAGCTTCGTCAGTGTGCTAGAGAGGACAGTAGCCAGGTAGTAGTCGCCATCGAGGATAAGCTGGCGCAGAGGCGGCTTCTGAGCGGCCTTGACAGCCTCCAGCTTTGCAGCTTTAGACGACTGGCTGGTAAGGGCCGTCTCGGTGGCATATGTGCCGTCGGCCAAAACTTTCCTAGAGCCTGTCGGGGCCGCCTTGGAGCCACCGTTGACTTGGTCGTCCGCCTTGCTATCCTCTTCGTCCGCAGTGTCTAATAACCTCTGCTCTGATGCCAAAATAGGGATCTCTCCCAAGCTCGCGCGGATTCTCCTCCAAGCGTCTCTAATGTCCTTCTCCTCGAGCGAGTATTCTCCAATAATCCATAGAATACCACGGTAAACCTTGCCGGCGCGCACCTCGGCGAGGGTCTCCACAAGCCTTGTGACGATAGATGGCCGCAGGGTGGGGAACTTCTCAACCACCTCCTTGACAAAGTTGATGACATCGACTGACGACGTGTTATTAAAGTCGGCGATGAAATCCATCAACAGGTCAACGACACTGGCGGCAACCTCAGAGAACTTAATGGCGCATTGGTGTATCGAATGAATCAACAGTTGGCGGTATTCACTGTTCTTCTCGTATTCTTGATCGACCGTCTTGGACAATTCTTTCTTCAACAGAAGGACAACCTCTTCAACATTCTTGCTTGAGACCATGTCAAGCGCAATGCCTAGAGCTTTCCTACGCACGTCGATGTCGGGGCTGGATAGGACACGGAGGATTTCCATAACAAGGTCATCCAGAACACCCTCGTTCTTCTTCCTCAGCTGGTCGACGCGGTCCAAGACAATAAGCTTCACATTGTTGTCCGCCTCCTTAATGCTAAGCTCAATGAACTTGGCTGCAGCTGCCTTGACGGCCACCGGGTTGCTGGTGAGTGCCGTAAGGGATGAGGCAGCTTCGTAGACTACAGTGGAAGCACCTGCCTCCAGCAAGTCAAAGATCAAGCGCAGATACCGTGCCTATGCCAGGTTAGTACTTAGCTCAGAATCCCGATTACAACAAGAGTCAGGGCAAGACTGCCAGCATACCTTGTTCTGGGAGTTCTGCACAGCATCCTTCCTGATGAACTCAAGCTCTACCAACTGCAAAAGCTCTTCAGCGTTTGGAATGCCATCAAAGACGGAGCTCAAGTAGATGAGAGCATGGTCGTGGCTGATAGATGCAAGCGCTGCAAAAGCATTCCGCTTGCATGTTGGGTCACTCTCGCTCTCCAAAAATGTGGCGATGAGGTCGGCGGCGTCAGGGATGAGAGATGGCGAGTGTTGGAAGATGGAGGCGACGGCGAAGACAGCGTTCTTCCGCACATATGCGTGCCTGTGCTCCAAACATGACCTTGCCGATGACAAAAGGGGCTCTATAAGCTCGGCCTCACGCAGCTTGCAGAGGAATCGAAGGGTGTTGCCGCGGATGTACTCGTTCGGATGTTGAAGGTCGTTCCGAATACCATTGCTATAATAGTATTGTTAGACCAGCCTGGGAACTGTAGAGTGAGTGCTGCTGGGGTGCGCCCAACATAGAGCTTACCAAACCAAGATCATCTCCTGCTTCAGCTTCCCTTGCGCGTCGAGCTTAGGGCATATCTCGTAGTAAAAGTACAGCAGCTTTTTCAAATGCTTTGACTTGGAGGGCATAACAAAACGAATAATATGCATGAGAAGTGATGGCATAGGGTCACCATTGAGCATGATTGTCAGAATCCGCTTCATGGTGTCGACCTTGGTCTCATCTGTGCCCTTCTCAAGCTGGGTCCGCAGGTCGTTCAGGGATGGGACGTCGGCAGCATTGTCTTGGTGCACCAAGCTGTACGCATTTTCAAGAAAGCCCGACATGTTGGGCAACGAGTCTGAGAGCCGATCCTATGTGTGCCCGGTGGCTTATGGGTGTATATTTGTAGCCTTTGCTTGCTGAAGAAGGTATGTCCTTGGTTCAAGATGCGGTGGATGGAGGATGGATCCAGTTGTATACGGCCGAGAGCTTGCTTTTGGTCGAGTGCAACAAGCCTGGGAACGCTTCAATTGCGCAACAATTCGTTGGTTCGTTCGGTTTTCCTGCTCAGGCTCGCTGGTGAGGTTGCGCCTGGCATAACCCGCGTTTGTTGTTCTTCGCTGCTACTGTCGATGATTATAGGTCAGGTCTCATCAATACCACGCCCAAGGAGATCTGGCCAGCATTCGCTACTGGGTTATTTGCGACTCGGCGGTGGGACAAGTGGCAGCTATGGGGGGAACGCAGCGTCACGTGGTGTCGGATGTCACTCTCCTTATCTTTCTACTGTTACGGGTACTTTGGCGCGCTAGAGCTTGGACCCTGCAAGCTTACGGAAGAACTGTGCTCCGTACCGCCTAACAACCTACCCCTCCATCCATGCTCCCAACTGGGGATTATGTGGAGCTCGTTCAATTCAGCCCACAACGCGGGCGCGTGTGCCTGCCGGCTTGATCTGCCCCACCACCGAAGGTTGTCGCCCGTCGCCGCCTTCGAATCCGAGCTGTCGGAGGTTCTAATAAAGAGACCCGACCCATCTTTAATCTTTACGGTGAACAAAGGGCGCAATGTCTTCCTCAGCAACAGGCGAGCAATTTTATCTGCGCTACTAGTAAGCACGTGTCTCGAGCCTTCTTGATACTCTGTCAGGGCCATACAACTGACAAAAGACGTGAAGCTCTGGTCACTCTGGGCGCTTCGGCCATGAGTTCCTAGGTACGATTGCTGAACCGACCTCCCTGATCGCATTGAGGCACATTAAGAAGACGATCTAACAACTATCTAGAGTTTGACTTTCGTGTCGTCGGAGACGGGAGAAGCGCAGTCGCGCGGTACGCGAACAACTCAAACTACCGAAATGACAGCCTGATCAGGAAAGAGAGTGCGTTTTCCTGCTTTGCTGCGGATGCATTCAGGTTGGGGGGAAATTGCTGACGACGCGCTTCTGACAGTGAGCATCAGCTCTGTGGTTGTGGATGAGATCAAGCGGATCATAAAGTCGAGTGAAATTCTTAAGTATGGCGCATTCCCTCGAGCGTCTTCGATCGACTGAATATCGCGATCGTCGCCATGCAACACATTACTGCAACATAAGCTGACGTGACGGTATGTAGGGAAGATGATGTCAAGTGGCCACCGAAGAACAAGGATGGAAAGCAAGAGCTTGAGATCAAGATCGGTAACGATCACATTTCGTTCGAGGTATGCCTGCCACACACCCCGTGGTATTCCCTGCTTACTTCCCAGAGTGGCCGTGATATATTCGATTAGCGGCTGACCGTAGCATTAGACTGCGAAAATCGGATCTCTCGTCGACGTCAACGAGTCTGCTGATCCCGAGGGATTGAGGGTGTTTTACTACCTCGTCCAAGACCTCAAAGCACTTGTGTTTAGCTTGATTGCTCTGCACTTCAAGATCAAGCCCATCAACTAAATATACGAGTATACTCAACACTAAACCGCAATACTTCTGCAGTACGATTTGCCTTGGAAGTTACGCATCCCGTCGGTTGGTTTGTGTTGGATTATGCGACATCAATCAGCTGGGAGTAAGCAAAGCAGGTTACATGAGGTGATCCATGTGCTTTCGGGGCGCAATGGGAAACAGAAGGCCCGACTCATGTCTCAATAGACAATTGGTTTCTCAAATGGAAGATTGAAGAAACGCAAGCCTTGCCCATACTTAGGAGAAGGGCTCGGACGAAAGCAGCGGACGTCAAGACGGGTTGAGCTCTGACCTCGGCGCCAGCCGAACGGCACTACTTGAGAACCGCACGGATTCCACTGGAGAAGACGCAACCGCGGCCCCTAGTATAATAAATAGCTTTCAATCGGAACTAGACTAGTCTAGCGAGCTTCCCAGCATCGCAAGTCTCCCTCTTTGCTACCTGGCAAGCTTGGCTAGCACGACACATTTAGGTGGGCCCGTACGTGGCCGAGTTTAGCGCGATCGCCTGTTGAGTTGTGCTGCGACGCGACCGGCTGATGTCGAACTGCAGTTTGATTAATCATTAATCAATGACAAGCAAGGTAGGGTTAGCTGGATGCTGCTAAGTACCTGTGTGAGAAGTGTCTTGGAGCAGAGGGACGTAGCGACGCCAACCAGTTGGCAACCACAGCGACCGCCCATCGTCCCGTTTTTGCACCATCCACCATTCTAGGAGCCTTGAGCCGATGGGTAGACGACGGCCCCTTATTCGCGAAATGATCGTCTGCAAATTTTTCATCTGCTTAATGTGAACATGGGGGCGAAAGAATGGGCTAGACCGAGCAGTGTGGCCAGCATATGGCTGCTTCGGTCGGCAATTTCTGGTGGTCGGAAATAGGGGTATGTTGACCTTGGCCGAGTGGGAGAAAAGGGCACGAAAAGTAATCGAGCAATGACTTACACGCTCGGAGACACTAATTCGAGCTAGGTGGGCCTGCAAGTTTTCTTCCATTTATCGCGTCGCGCCCTTTGCTAAACCTGGTACTAGAGCCCTTTGAAATGATAAGGCTGCCATGAGCACTAAGACTCTTGAGACGGCATTGGGTATAAGTGCACACAGACTGGACTCATCAAGCGGCATCTAGCTAGCGTGATTACTAGGTACTGCCACTCAAAAGATGCATCAGCCACCTGTCATTCGATGTCAGTGTCCCTAAGGTCTGTGTTTTGCAGACGACTGAACTCGTTCAATGCAGCGGATTAAAGCTCTGCATGTTTCTTCTTTTTTTTTTTTTTAGTAGTAGTAGTAGTAGTAGTAGTAGTAGTAGTGAGATGATGAAATGGTTCGTTTGAGCAATGTGAGCGAAATGCAAGTAGCTAGAATTGGAAATCTAGATCTAAGATACTATTCTCAGTTCAACCATTATTACGTCTTTTGCAAGTTGAGGTCTTCCACCGTCCGTCCGATCCAGTTATGGTTTTCGACGGCATTACATCAGAGAACCCGGAGGAGATTAGGCCCTCTGTTTGGGCGCCTCGTGGCTAGGGTTGCTTTCCAGCCTCAAGGCTTGTTCTGTGGTCTTTTCTTCTCTCTTTTTCTTTTTGTCTTTTACATATTTCATGTGCATCAAACTCTGCAATCGACCGAATTCAGACGAGTCCTTGAGTTCTTGGCCTTGTCTCGGGGAGTCTTGTCCAACCAGCGCCTTGAACGGTACGTAGGTACCTTAGGTATACAGTATAAACAATTGTAGGGGGCTAGCCTTCCTGACTGCGGCCTACGACAGCGACGTGGCAGCACGTGGCCCGCCGTTTTCTTGTAGCGCGGCCCAACGGCAGGCATGGTGCCATCCAATGTGTACAGTACTTCAAGTACCTTGCGCACTATAGCTGATGGCCGCCCCCAACGTCCAAGGTCGGGGTAGAGTCGCAAGTCGTCAAGCCCCCCATGATTGCCAACTCAGGGACTGACTCTCCACAATAACCCCAGTCATCCTGTCGGGCGCCGACCGCGAAGAATTCCCGGCTTCCACACAGCGTTGCGAGGTACTCCTTCCCAGTGACTCCAAGGAAATCCAATTCATTCGTCGTCTTGTCAAGCCCAAATTGTTGCATCCAGGTTGATGACATACCTGAGCGTGATCTTCATCCCAGGCCTCCAACCCACGCAACCGCGATCAATTAATTTCCTCCAGCCTCTGCCTATTAATATCTCTTCCCGTCAATTGCTTGCGCGGCCGTTGTTAGCGACCGACCCGACCCAAAGGCACAAGCAACATATGCCGGCCAGTATACGATCAACCCCGGTTCCAGATTCCTTCCTTGTGGTTGTTCCTGTCACCAGAGTCTTTCTTTGATCTTTTCTAAATCAAGCTCGATAAAGAAGCTAGGCGACGCCACGCCCACCTTAGCTTTAACGCCCGTTCCCGCCCCGATCTCCTGGAATTGTTACTTCTGCCCGGCCTTGTCGATCCCAGACCCCCTTGTCTGTTGATTCTGGAGCACTTCCGCTCTTGTCACCGTCTCATCCATTCTCTGAGCCATTGTTCAAGGCTTGTTGGAGCCGCAAGTCGCGCTTAATTGCAACCTACAAAAAGCAAGCAGGCTTCCGTCTAGAAACAGCAAATATGCCTACTCCATCCAACCTCCACAACCCGGATTCTCGTGCCTACCCATTCTCCTCGACGTGTCCCGACGACCAGACAGCAGTTCCAACACAACCACCCTCGCCGTCGAGTTGGAACCCGCCGCTCCCCTCTTCGTATGCCGAACGCGTTGTCGTAACCGTATCTGCGAGCGATTCCGATGGCCCAATCACGTCACGACCCGCCTCACGAAGCGATGACGACAGGGCAAGTCCCAATACGGATACCGGGGATGATGCCCACGACAATGATGATGACGTACAAAATGGAATGGACCCTGTGGACTACGAGTCCACTAGGTTAGACACGGACGACGAGTTATCTCCAGAGCAATCAGGCGCCGCAACAGCGCAAGGTGGCTCGTCAGTGCCCGCAAGCTCTACGTCTGGAATCTCGCACGCGACACCATCTCGGAGCGCCGACGAGGATGTGGATATGCAGCACAACTGGGCCGATGGGCCATCGATGTCAGACAGCTACTTCTCGCAATTAAGAGTGCGCCGTGATCCTTCTCTTTCCGACCTGCTGCCTAGTCCAAATCACAACCGCTATTGAGTCTCAGCGCGCTGACTTTACGTTATGAGCCGCAGGTTATTCCCACAACGCCATCCTCATACCTACGGCCAGGGAGCAAGTTTTATGGGACACAACACTCAGAAAGACAGATTTATGACGTGCAGGTCGAGATTAAACATGTCGACTTGGCAGAATCTTTCCTATGCGGTTATCTGCGCATACAAGGTAAGACAGACCCCGAGACAGCAAGGGATCTTCAGGTTCCTGCCGTCATCTTGGCAGTCGAACTGCTCAGCTAGTCGGCTGCGTGTACTCCGCACAGCCGGCAAAGCGTTTACCGTCATCTCACAGAATGCAGAATGGCTGCTGATTTCATCTAAAATGGAAACTTTATAGGCCTAACTGAGGACCACCCAACTTTGACAACGTACTTTGAGGGCGAAATAATTGGCCCCAAGTACTCATTTACGACAAAGCATCCGTCCTGGGGAGCCAACGAAAAGACTGATTTGACACACTGGTCAAAGTTCGCAGCCTTCCGTCCGTTCGCCAAGGCAGCACGTAAGGGAGGAGCAGTCATCCGCGACGTTGCGCAGCGCGAACACATATTCATGCGCTGGAAGGAAATTTTTCTAGTACCCGACCACCGGGTACTTACTATCAATGGTGCTAGTTTCGAGGGTTTCTACTACATCTGCTTCAACCAAATCAGGGGCGACATTACTGGCATTTATTTTCACAGCAAGAGCGAAAGGTATGTTTTTCATCATCTCTGGAAGACCCGAACTCAGTTGGTAGCTATTTCGTCTTGTACAGTCTATGAGAAGACCTATACTAACAAACATGTTCATGACAGATTTCAACAGCTAGAACTCAAACATGTGGAGGACAAGGGTTGTTTCAGCGCCATGGAATTTCGATAACTCTTCCAGTCCAAGATACAGCTGATGGAGACGCGGAAATTTGACACGTTGAGTTGCTGCACGTCCGAAGTAGGAGCTGTGAATTGTTGGAGCCGCAAGATGATTAGCTGCAGCGCGGGCACAGACATGACTAGCTTACTAGGGCTACATGCGTCACAGTGTGAAGCAGCAAAGCAGTGGACTGTTGACACCTATTCCAAATACATCTGAAGTTGATGATGACAGGGAGGTTGATCTTGGCATGGCGCACGGAAACGGGAGTTTGGGAGTCTTTGGTCCTTGGTTGTAACAGCATTTTGGAAGATGGTTCAGCGACCTGAACTCACCATCAGACATATATAATAGGGTTATTGTTGTTTTTTTTTTTTTTTTTCCTTGAGCGGCGAAGAATGAACCTACGGGAATTTATTTCAAATTACATAACTGGCGCTTTGCACTAGGTCTAGTCTACCTTTTGCAGGCGATACATTGTCATGAAATGAAAGTTTTCGGTATCAACTTCTGACTCGACATTCGCTAGCTTGTGTGATCTGATCGGAGTTAAGGGGATGGCCATCGTCCGAACGAAGGCATAAAGTGAGACTCGGGGTGCAAAGTCTGAAAAGAAAGGCATTGTAAAATCGGGACGACCTCGAACCCAAGAAGTGGTTATTCACCGGGTTAAATGTTTCGGTCTACTTGTTGCACATTCGAGTGATGAAATTGGACGCACTGGTTCAAACCTCATGGCCTGCTTTTGATTTATTTCTCCTCCGTCTTGAACTTTGTGAAGTATCCTCTCCTGAATGGATTCAGTTCATCAGCAGTAGTGCCCTGCTCACCCTCTCCAGCATCGCGATTCGCCAACGCCAAAGCTAGCGCCTCTGTATCGACCTGGTTGTCTGGTATCCTCTCGTAGGTGATCAGACGTCGGGACCCTGCATCCACAAGGTTTTTAGGTAGGCGTTAGCGAGACATGTAAACCATCCGCTTTTCGGAATGAAGAAGAAAAAAGAAAGTTCTTACACTTGTTAAAAACCTGCACGCAGACTGCGACCGTGCGCATGCACGGGTGTGTAGGGACCGCCAGCTCCAGAGACTCGTCGTTAGCGGTAGGCATCCAAAAGGCGAGACGACCACCATCGATGAGTGTCTCGGCGGCAAAGGTGAGCAGATCGTCCAGCATGGCGAGGAAGCTGTATGGCCTCTTTGGCGGGATGAAGTCGGGATCCCTGTGATCGATGGTTAGCAAAGGTGTGACATGGGACCAAATAGCTACATGTAAGCATATGACTAGCAAGCCAACAAGCCAGCCAAGGGGAGGGGGAACGAACTAAAAAGCAAAACAAACGAAAAAAAAGACTCACCTGTACATGTTCATGCCGGCCTTGACCACATGTGCCTGCTTCTCCGCATCCCGGACACCCAGCACTCGCAAACCCTCACGAACACCATAGGGCGGGTCGCATATTATCCCGTCGAGCCACCTCCTCCCGCCGCCCCCTGAACCCAGCTGACACCTCACGACCGGCGAGTTGGTCAGGTCGGCCGAGAAGCTATCGGCGAGGCCGTGCAGTAGACCATACTGCTCAAAGTTTCCCCTGAGCGTCTTGCCGCCCACGCCACCCTCGTCCCCCCTGACTGCACGGCCGTCAATATCACTACCCCAGGCCAGGGCGCCCCACTGCGCCGCTGCGACGGGGAAACTCCCCGTGCCGACAAAGGGGTCGTAGAACAACCTCCCCGGTGCGGCCAGGGCGATGTTGGCCGTGACGAGTGCCAGCTCGCTGTCCATGCTGGTGGTGCTGATGTACCTGCGCTTCTTGAGGTCGTACTTGCGGATGAGGTCGTTGCGCGGGCTGGACGCGACCTTGCGCGCCAGGTACAGCCTCTCCGGGTGCTCGAGGCCCAGCGGCACTGCATCGTGGGCCCAGTGCTCCATGACGGTCAGCTCCGTGTCGGCGCCGCGCATCCGGATGGGGCCCCGGAGCGGCAGGTAAGCAAAGGAGTTGATGATGGAGACGATGGCATCCTGGTTGCGCGCTCCGCGGTATGAGTCGACGTCGAACCGCCACGACGCCTTCTCGTGAGCGGGCCACAGGTGAGCGGACCGCGTCTTGGTGTCGGCGTGCAGGGCGGCGTAGTCGTCACCCATGGCCCAGAGCTCGTGGATGCTCTGGCTGAGAATCGATCGGCTTATTAGAGCTGCTGCCGCGGCTGAGGAGTCTAGCTTTACGATGCAGAAGGGGGACTAAAGCTGGGGGCATTGAGGTGTGAGTACGGTACTGCTGTCATATTGGTAGTTTTTTTTTCTTTTTCTTTTTTCTTTTTCTTGCGGAGGGTTGGTTGTCAAAAGAGAAAGAGCAAAAAGTCAAAAATGATTGATGTATAAATTTTTTGTCTGCCTTGCTAAACATACATCTGCATTGTAGAAAACCACTTCCATCCTGACATTCTCGACGATGGCCAGGGCTTGGATCTCAACCAGGCGAAAGGTCTCATGGACCCCGCCAAAGCGGATGAGGAAATCCATGTGCAGGGGCAGATAGGGCAGGCAGCTCGGAGAATTAGAATGGTAGTATGCTGTATGCGATATGTGATTTTCACGCCGCTTTAAATATTTCTCGTCCTGCAAAATGAGCAACAGTGAGAGGTTGTAGTTGAAAAATGACCATGGACAAATTCCACTTTCCAAAAGTTGAAAGTTGCCTTGGGTTATAGCTTTCACTAGCCAAAGGGATGATATTTCACTTGAGTCATGGTTGTAGGCAGACAAAATTGAGTGAGGAATGCGAGTGCTGTTTTTGCAAGCAGTCTCACGTGATATTAGTCGATTATTGGGCAGGCACAAAGCAATCGACGGGACCCATTCCCTTTGATGGATTGGTCAACGGCAATTTTCAGGTATTTCGTACCTTCATTAGGTCGACTTGACGTTGGCTCTTTCCAGACTCCCATGTGCAAAGTATAATACCAAATATTGATCTAACAAATCTTCAAAAACAAAATGCTTCCGCTCAGAGAGCAGAAGTCAATTTACCAAACGCCGAAATGCTATTTCACGTATGGCGCCATGGTTCACGTTGATCCGAAGCAGCCACCTTCCAAAGGCAAACCATGGACAACGCTTGCATCACGGGACTTCATTCACCAGGTTAGCATAGTCTGAGAATCCTACCGCATATAGTCGAACTTATACTAACAACCCAACACTAGGTCGACTTGATTCTCCCACAAGAAATATTTAGTATATTTCAGCAAAAAGTGCTCAACAGCCATGTGCCGCCTCAGTACAAGAGGGTCACCATGACCCTCGGGCAGGTTCTAGAGAAAGATTTCTTTCAGGAGTATCTCAAGATAGGTGAGTGGAAACTGACAGAGTCGGTGTTATCATCCACATGGACGTGAAATTCTGACACTTAACACCTGGCATAGGCAATATTCTGATGCTCTCTGAAGGGAGGCCAGGGCAAGACAACGTCTTCACTATTAAGGATGGTATGTGCTCTTTGAAAGCGAGCCTGTGATCTACGCGGAATCTAACTTACCTTTTGATTCTGAAATTCACAGGAAAACTTACCATGTTTCTGGACCGAGAGACGTACGAACGCGCCGGAATGGTTGGTATTACGCATGGCGTCAAGGGCGAGAGGGGGTTGAGACCACGATGGAGTAAGTCACGGCAGGGCACTTGTATTTTCCTCACGTTGCCATCACAGATTCGGGTGCTGATCTTTTGCCCAGTTGTGGAATATGATCTTCGAGCTCCGGCCAGCTTTCCGGGCAAAAAGGGGTTCGACCGGTTGATCTATGCCACCAAGAACGCACTCAATTTCCCCGTCACCTGGTTGTTCTGCAACCTAGGCAAAAGTAGGTCCACTCCCGCGGCAGGGGTTTCGGATTTAAAGTTCTTTTTAGCACTAACCTCCATTTACAGCCCCTGAGCCCGACCCATTGCTCGCCCATTTCCCAACAACGTACACCTCTACTCCAGGCATCGCCCAGGACTTTCCAGTCCTCATCCCAGAACTGAAACCAGAGTCAAATACTGTGATCAAAGACGACAGAGATGAAGCTGAGAGGTTCGCCACCGAGACATACGAATGGCTCTCACTAGTTCGTCTGGGTAGCCCAAGAGTCTCTGTCGGCGACGAGGTTGATCCGTACATCAGCCAATACAGTCTTCCTGATGGTCCCAAAGACCAGGAGCCCTCCCCTGGCACTGTCTCCAGGATCACGTGGCGTGGCCTCCTAGCAGCTGATTGGGCTCGGAGCTTGTTCATAGAACTTCTTGTCGCCTTGCCTTCCAAGTCATGGTTTTCCTTGAGTATCAACAGCTTTGCGATGTCTAAGGGTTTGGCGGCCGACAGCACTGACTTGACAATAATGCGCCCACCTAATACGCCTGGAGAGTACCTGCAGTGGGAGATCAAGGGCCACGAATGAGCCTGGGGTCCATGAGGGGCCTTGCCGTTTCCCTTTATCTCAGGGGTAACCTTCCCAGATCAGATACCTTGGAAAGAACTAAGGTATCCCGCCGCCTCGAGAATACTTGTTATCAAGAGGCCAATCCAGCAAGGATTACTCAATCAAATTTGAGGCCTTAAGGCGTCCTCAGTCTTGTCTCGCCCGGACGTTGCGGTCTCCCGAAAGCTCTTCCCCGGATATCACCTGCATAATCAACTGGCGAAGCTCAGCCTGAGCCTCGGGAGTGTCATGGTCGTCCCTTGCGGCAAACTCGTCGATCAGACGCCTGATTTCAGGGTTTGGTCCCGGTCCATCCTCGGCGGGGTCGTTCATCGTGCCCATCGTGACGGACAAGCCTTGAGGCACGGGCGGTAGACCAGCCGCCGAATCGCCATTGACACCGTTCGAGTGGCCATTGACGCCGCTGGCACCGCCCTCCCTGGCTTTCAACCACTCGGCGACCTCAGGGAACTCCTCCTCGGCCTCGATCTTCTCGCGCGCCGTCAGCCCCTCGCTCCCCTTGATCTTCTCGTCCAGGCCCAGCTCCTCAACCAACACGCGTGCCGCCTCGACGGTCTCGACAACGAAGAGCGCCGTCTCGCCGTCCTCGTCGCGCAGGTCAACCGGCACGGAGAACTCGCGGACCAGCGTGCGTAGGAGGTCGAGGTGGTTGTAGGAGGCGGCGGCGTGGATCAGGCTGTAGCCGTGCTCGTCCTGCTGCGATGCCATGGAGGGGTTCTCGCGCAGGAGCGGGAGAAGCTCGGGCTTGTTGTCGGCCGCGAGGAGGTACGGGTTCTGCGCCATTGCTGGGAGGTGTTTTGCTGGTTTGTCTTGTTCGGTTTGACTGTAGCCGTGTGGCAGCTTTTGCTGGTAGACGCTTTAGTTATGGCTCTCCTCAGCGGGGTATTTTCTGTCGCGATGGGAAGGTAGCTTGCTCGGAGGAAGCTCTGCAGAGAAAATTTAGTGTGGGGTAGCTTGAACGGAGTAAAGGTGCTGCAGATCGTCACTAAGTGGGGTCAATTAACGGTTTACCCCAACGTCAATCTATTTAGGCGTCAAGATTTTGTTCCTTGGACGCACCAAACTCACCCATGCGCCTTGATTTTTGCTTCCCCAACTTATCACTTGAAATACGTGAGTACCTGGGTATATAAGTAGCTAACAATGTAAAAAAATCTTGGGTTTCACCTTTCAAAGACGTATCACATCCTGAACCCGGCTCTCGTCTCATGTCCAAGCGCTGACCGCATCCTAGGTGAGGATCGAGGTGTAGCGGCATGGAATACGAGCCTTGAAACATGTCCGGTCTTGCGGAGATTAGAGCAAGAATGGCATTTTATACAATCAGATGATAATCCTTGCAGGTCACAGATAACGGTGGATTTGTCGAATGTTGTCCATCAAATATGGTGCCGGGCAATTCCAAATCCTCTTTTTGGATGTTGATTTGATACCCTTTCATTGCCAGAAGTATCTCCAATAGCCTAACAACTCAACCTCAAAGACGTGTGGTAAGCTACTTTCTTTAACCATTTAAGTAACCTGAGTAGGGATGGTGTCGGTTTTGATCGCACACCCCCGCTTGATCTACTTCATATTCTGCAAGAGCTTCTTGATTATCAGAAGGGTAAATCACCGGTGAACAGCTTACCTATGTATCTAGATATTCAGAGCAATCCCTTCCAGCACGACATGGAGATAGTTGGCAGATCTACGGTACGATATACTGACCGCAATCAGACTTGTTAACATTATAATAGACTGGACCAGACTCATCGCCCCGCACGATGACAGTTCAACATATATGAGGCGAGGCATCCAATGTCTGCCCAGACGAGCTTCTCCAGGTCCTTCTATCTGCCGCCGGATCAAAGCCAGATAAGCTTGTTATTGGTCGGCAGACATTCGAGAAACAGAATGCCAGAGACGTCTGAAGTTTATGCTTTAGACATACTACCATGGTATGAGTATAGCTCGCAACCTTATGCGGTCGATTTAGTCGCATGTTCCCCGC
This sequence comes from Pyricularia oryzae 70-15, assembly GCF_000002495.2. Taxonomy (NCBI): domain Eukaryota; kingdom Fungi; phylum Ascomycota; class Sordariomycetes; order Magnaporthales; family Pyriculariaceae; genus Pyricularia; species Pyricularia oryzae. The sequence continues at coordinate 2,998,916 of NC_017844.1, read as the reverse complement.
CTATCTACCGATGTCCTTCGGATATTGACTCGCATCCTATACTGGACACATGCCGCTAGACGGGATGAAAGCTTGGCACAAAGAATGGCTGGTGGAATCGGAATTTCAAGCGCGCTGGGCTCACCTATCACAAGCGACCTCGCTCTGTTTGATCTTCTCACTCGCTAGACCACCTGTGTCGCTTTTTGCACAGTGAGAAGCCTCGGAGCACTAGAGGCCTCACAAGAAATGACGAACCAAGGCGTGTAGCACTCAGATTTCGTGGCCACACGATCTGGCGACTGCCATTGAAGGCACCCCATCTCACTTAAATAGATCGAAAGAGGACCCGACGGAGAGCAGGAGGATAAGACATGGCAAACTTTTCGATCCGGGAGCAGCTGCCGATCGAGGGTCCATCGGCGTTTTGTGGCCAGCCTCCCAATACTCAGGCCGACTTGCACATCATCAGGGGATATTTCCGCATTTTTGATGTCCCCGAAACCGTCAGCCCCTCCATGGTGTGGCAGAGCGCGCCCCCTAGATATGTCCACGACGACAAGCAGGCAGGCATCATCGTCGCCATGACTATTTCCATGGTGGCTATCCTCGGCATAACTGTGGCGAGAATACTCGCCAGGATCTTTGGAAAGAATACCGTTTTCGGCCTAGATGACTATGCCGTAATACCTGCCGCAGTACGTTCAGACAACCAGACACTCGAAATATTTTACCCGAATGACATGGCTATGACAGCTGACAGAGCAGGTATGAGCCCACAGGCGCTCGCCCTAGTCTATCCAACGCTACAAATCCTCGCCGTCATCAAGGGCGGCGGCGGGCGGCACTCATGGGAGAACACATACGAGAACCTCCAGAACTTCTACTACTACCTGGACACGTGCACCAAACTGTACTACGCCGACGTGGCCCTCGCCAAGATCTCGATTGCGCTCTTTGTGCGCCGGCTCGCCAACCGCGCCGCGCTGGGGTGGTGTGTGGCTACAGACGTCTTCCTCGGCACCGTCGTTGTCCACCTGGTCGCGAGCGTCCTGGTCAACTGCCTCCGGTGCGACCCGGCGCGCGCCGCCTGGGACATGGAGTTCGGCGGCAGCCTCGAGACGGCCGCCCGCTGCCACTCGTTCTACACTGTCTTCAGGAGCCTGCACACCGTCCACGTCGCCCAGAGCATGATGCTGCTCATGGCGCCAGTCGTCATCCTGTGGAAGGTGCAGATGAACACGGCTAAGAAATGCCGCCTGTTCGTCATCTGGGTGGCCGGCGCCCTGTCCGTCCTTGGAGGGCTGCTACAGATGCTCCTCAAACCAACCATGAACGAAGACGTCTTCATGGCGTACACTGTAACCCTGCAGTGGACCATGCTCGACCTGTCCATGGGCGTGGTCGCCGCCTCGCTACCGGTGCTCGACAGCGTTCTCATCGGCGGCTGGCGCCGGGCCGCATTTAGGATCGCGAGGCTGCGCGGCAAATACTCTAGCCCCAACCTCCGGACCGGGGACCCGGGCAACAGTAGCAGCACCTCGGGCGCGCACAGCCAGAGTAGAGCGATTATCGGCGGCGGCGGCGGCGACCGTGGTGGCGATAGCAGCTCGGCGCTGGCCCTGTCTCGGCCCGGGTTGAGCAGTGGTAGGGATCATCAATCTGGGATCATCGAGGCTACACTGCCCCTGACTGATGATTCTGGGCTCAGGACCGAAAAGGAGTACGTCTCATACGAAATGCCAAATTTTTCACCCAGGGGAACAGTCGATACCGGGGCACAACTGGGAGAAAGCTCGAGACAAACAAAGACAGAGGTATAATCGCAAAATAGGCGTGACCTTGACGGTGTGCTCAACAGAATCGAGACCAACCCTAATCGTATGTGAAGCTGCTTGGTCCAGTTCATAGTATGCATGCATATTCGTGAATGGCGGTGCTTGAAACTGGCTCAATAACTCGAGGAGACATATCTAAATCGGTCTGGGTCAGGTTGGACTGCATACAATTTCGAGAAACATCATTGACATGTCTACAGATTGCACTACCTTTGTTGTTATTGAGCGGCGTCTTGCAGAGTCAGTATCGTTATTAACATTATGCTGTATGTAAAAACTACCCACAGTCGGCTATGCAAGTTACATGTGTCTTGATATAGCACAAGTCTCCGAGTGATTCCACATGAGCACAAACGCAAAAGATTTACACTTGAGATTAGGAAGAATGATGCAAGCCAGAAGAAGATTGCTCTCAGACGTGCGCCGAAAGGAGAAACGGTTTCATAAGTGCAGAACAATGAGCTGAGAATGCGGGGGATAGATCAGAAATGCTAGAAGGGGTATCATGAAGGAAGGAAAAGAAGCAAAATAACAGGTGGCAGTGGAATTAAGTGATAAAAGTAGTGACAAACCGTCTTTGGTAAAACCAACCAAGTGAAAGTGAAGGAGATCCGGGTATGTGAAGCCATAGCGCTCTCGGGGGAATGCCCAGGGAGGTTTCCTGTTATTTCAAGAACTCGGGACGTCATCCGGCCCAAGTCTCTACTTATTATTCGATGCCTGAAGTGCTCGAGGTGAACCGCTTCTGAGGGTTTCGATGTCACTTGTCAGGCTGCTCCTCTGCCATGAGCTGTCAGTGAATTGCCGTCCTGTATCAGCCAAGAAGGATCCAGATGAGAGTGGCAGTGGCATTGATTCCAAATAGAACGTCGGGTTGTCCATTGATCGGTCATTCGATCCGTTCGTTCGGACTCCGGTGCCTTGAGAGAAGACTGGGAGTAGACAACGTGGCAAGGTTGGCCAGAAACCTGGCGACAGCACGACGTCGTAGACGTGGCGGGATGGGTTCCGCAGTAGGAGGTACCGGCTCAGGCGGCAGTGGTGGCGTCGAAGACATTTCGTGCCTATAAGCGTGGTAATGACTGCGGACCCAAGCATCCACGTTGCCGTCAGGTACCACTTCACACTCCTAACGTGATTTGCTGAAGCACATGGCGTTGAGTACATGCCCCTCCTGCCATCCTTGCAGGGTAAGAGGTGTCGTGTCGCGAAGAATCTTTCCCAAGTAGGCGATCCGTACGCTCGTGTCATCCGGAAGCTGAATTCAGCTGGTCAGTACATCGTAGGCCACGCCAACAGACATATTACAGGGACGATGTATCCGTACCTTGGCTTCCTCGACTATTCGCCGGGCTAGAACCCGTACTGGACTCTTCTTGGGAACTGTGACCATCACATCGCGCGCATTTTCGCTAAGCCGACAGCGAACGGTGATAGTCTCCTCCTCGACTTCAACCTCTTTCCCCTTTTCTTTACGTCGCTGGGCCGCCTTGTCAGTCTCGTCGTCCTCCGCAGAGCTGGCGACATAGTGCTGTTTCGTGTCCCCAATGCTTCCAATATCAACGTCGTCGTCGTCAATCTCGTCCCCATCCTCCGAAGGTGGTAGGTCGGAGACATTGATGACATTGACCGGGTTGCAGACGACGTGCTCGGGCAGGGGATAGTAGTTGCCGAGCTGGTCGTAGACACCCTGCGCAAGGTTGCCCGTGGGTAGTGTGATATCGGCAGCCATCATGATGCTCTGTGCCGTGAGCAGCGCCTCCTCCTGTTGCTCCTGGGTCGGCGCCGTCGTCCCCGGGGGATGGTTGGGGTCGGACTCCCATAGAACCTCGAGCGCAGTCTTGATGGCCTGCCAGACCTCGACGCGGCCCGTCACGCGAGTGTCGAAAAAGTCCTTCCTCTCAGCCGCCAGGTCCTCGCGCGTCCATACGCGACTGCGCGATGCCCACCGGTGCCGGCGCAGCGGCTTGTTGATGTGCTGATCGAGCGGCTGGCGATGACGGTGTCTCTGCTGAGGCGCGCGCGTGGATGTGGGCGATGCTGCCGCTTCGGCATCGCCAGAGAGTGGTGAACTCGCAGCGGGCCGGGTTGCGACTGTGTTGATTGCGCGCGCCGACGCGGACGCAGCATCTCCGGGGTAGGGTGAATTTGGCCCTGTGGGCCGGGAACCGCAGCAGCCCTATATCAGACAGGAGAGAATTAGAAGCGAACCATGGAATCATTGGTTGTGATGGGGAACAGCTATCACCGTCCGTCTCCTCAGGATCGGGCCCGGCGCAATTCAGGGACAGCTCCATCGACATAAATTTAGGCGAAGTACATACCATTATTATTTTTCGTTCGTCGCTCGGCTAACCTGTCTGAACTGACAAGAAAAGAGTCACCATTTCACTCGTGGAACCCAGGAATCGCTTATCTTTGCCGTGATGTTCCTGGCTTCCTTGCCCACAATGTCGAGCGAAAAGGCACGCCTCGCTCGATGGGCTCGCTGAGGCTGGCGACAGGATGGTGGTGGTTGGTGTAAGGACGTGAGGGTGGTGAGTAATGGATGCTCGCCCCCTGTAAATTAAATGGGGCTGGGGGCCGTCGATACGAGTTAGTGGGAATATTACCCCAAACAAGAAAGCAGTCCAAGAAGAGGAGAAGTGGGGTTGGGTCTAGTCAATTTCAGGCGGATGGCGCCAGCCCAAGAATGAGAGCCTGGTGCATTGATGAGGGGTAAAGCTGAGCCAGCTGCCTCTCTGTTCTCTCTAGGAAGACTCCGAGCCGTGGAGATGCAGGATTATGATTCTTTCGTGCAGCCGACGCCGAAGCAAAACATGCCGATAACTTCACCATTGACGGAGCTTACACATGGTAGTAAGCCCAGAATTCGAACTGGTGTTTATCCAAGTATGAGCTGCCTTTAGGGCACATGTCCAATGATACGTGTGAAAAAACGAGTCATTGTTTAGGGTACGTACAATTGTCGTCACTTGTACCACATGGATGCTTTGCCCTATCGACTAGCAAGACTGGGTATGTAGGTAAGGCATGTAGTACATATCTACAGTAAGATATGCAAGGTATTTTAGGTGCACTAAAATCTCCCCACAATTAACCGTGGGATGGTTGGACAACCGGGCAAAAAAGAAGAAAAAAAGGGCAAGTAATGAATTGACATAGGTACAGTCCAAAATTACCCTCTCCGGAGTAAAATAAAAACAAGGTGTTACCTCGATTCGAGCAGAACGGACGACGGGATATGGCGTTATCCTCCCATCACCTGCCATTTCATTTTATTCGCATAAAGGGGCTTGGTAGGTTTATTCAACTCACATACTCGGGGGCTGTTCGTTGTGGGCCCCCTTAACAGCCCCCGAGTAAACCCAAAGCATAAATGAACAGACTAGAACTAAGTCGTCTAGTCCGAGAACTTACTCAGCGGCCATGTGCTCATTGTTTTCGTGGATATCCAACAGTCAGTCCTTGCGACTGACTCTTACGTCACACCCACATGGTAGTATACTCTAAACCACTACGTGAGCACCTACCTACCTCTACTTAAGATAGTCATCAACATGAGCCGAAACTTACTGTAGCCCAACTTGCTGCCGGTGGTGGTCCTGCACTGGTAATGTCATATCTAATCTGGCACACGGAATTATCCTTTGCGACGTCAGAACGCAGGCATCCGAACCATTGGCCAAGCAAGGGAAAGACTAGATATGCACAATACGGCTAAATGCAACTTATGAGCTTCATGCTTTACAGAAACGAACTTAGACAATCTTATCTGGCTTCATCCGATCGTTTCCTCTCCAGTACCAAGTGCCAGGCATCTCATAAGTATTGGGGTCCTTTGAAGCCCGGGGCTAAGGTTTGGGAATTGTGTTGAACGGTCATATTATATTATCTATCGAAAACTGCATCTGCAACTTTTGCGCATGCCCGGCTCGGGAAAAAAAAGGAAAAGAAAAGCCCCGTGAGGCTCTTTCGACAGTCCCTCATTAGCTCCAGAGAACGCCCCTGCAGTTAGTGCTTTTACACAAGCATTCATCGTCCAGGGATTCACCATCTGGCAAGACCTGGCCATCGACATAATCAAATGTGAGTTCTTCGCCATTTGATATATCTCGGATAGCAAAAAATGCAAGGTCGTGCAGGTTCAGTTCGGCATGAGCGCCAACACGCGCAAAGATGCGCATGTTCGGGTCGCAGCTATGGTTGAAGAAACGGGAAGGCCCGCTTCGGTACTCTCCGTCGATCACCAACCTGCTTTGGTCGTCCTGTATCACTTCCCAGAATTTGTCCAGATCGAAAAGATACAAGTCCTTCTTGCGGGTGGCCTTGCGCCGCTCCACAGCCTCGCTGTCGGTAATCACCTCGCCAATATAGGTATCCACGAACTGGCCGCATTTGATATCGACTGTGGCCCTGACACCTGTTTTGTAGTGGTGGTCAACTTGTGTTTGCAAACACAAACAAGATATGCAGGACTCTCGAGATCAAGCTTACCCCATCCCCTTCCATCATCGGTACGAAAAATCTGAAGAGGCAAGGTGCGGCCCCTTTCGACCACACGGTTCGGACAGTCTGGCCCACAGCTGCACTGCTCATGGCACTCGTAGATGGCTGTCCTCGTATCCAGGTAGCTTTCCCTCAACAAGCCGGCTCTTTCGCCACTCGAATAGTATGCAAACTTCTTGATGCGGTTATTACGGCTCCTGCGAAAGTCTGCATCACCGTCGCTCTCTAATCCAGAATCAGGGAGATCCGAGAGGCACTCGCAGCCACCGTACATGCAATCCTCGTTCGAGGTACATTCGCAGCCGCTGAGGAAGCTAGCCTCGGCGCGCGAAACCCCCTCTCCGAGAATCCTTTCTGAGATGAATCGGAAGTCTGGAGGCAGCGAAGCCCCATCTTTGGTGGTGTTAATGATCGAAATGGGGTATTTTTCATGATTGGCAAAGGACCGCAACTGGCACCAGTGGCACTCCTGGATCTCGGCCGAATTTAAGCCTATTGAAGGCTGTTTATCGTGTCAGACATAGATGACAGGGCAACAAGGGTCAAGCCAGCCAGTCGATAAGTTCGGGTCTTGGTATTAGGGTGACCTACATCCTGCCCTCCATGTTTGAAGAAGTGCCGCCTTGATGCTGGTTCCATGGGGCAAAATGGTGATGCTTAGGTGAGAACAGTCTGATGTGAAGGATGATGATATTTCCGTTTCTTCCAAATGATTATCAAACCTGTCTGCTAAGCAGAAGATAAAGCAGATCTTCTAGATTAGATGGGAAAATTTCTCTTTTCTCTACGCCAACGCCATAATATGCGAAACGAACAGCAGCGTCGCGTGAAATGGTTGTTTGAAGGCAGCCAAACACCGTGACAGAATCTAAATGCGGGGCATAAATCCACGTTCGTCATCCTCATTGGTCAGTGAAGCCATTTGTCTTCCCACATTCAAAATCTCGTTGGATCTCAGTGCTCAAACCAGCCATCACTTGCTCCAAAATCTCCCTATCTATCTGATGGACAAACCCGAGATTAATAGTACCGCAGACGGTAAAATCAACAAGCAGCCATCGTTACTTATCCAAAACGCGCCGCCGGGTACCGGTATCGACAGGAAGATGTCTACCCGGATCTCAGATCGGCCTAACCCCATCGCAAAGCCATGCTTCTCAGCAAATCGACCAATCCCGCCCTACCGCACAAAAACGTTGACAGGCAACGGGATGTGGCCAAGCAATCTCGACAGCAGATTCGTCGCAGCCTGGCCAGTGCCGAGCGAGCATCAAGGGCAATAAATCTCATCGATCTGCACTAAACCCTAAATCTGTTCGGATCGTTAACTGACCACGTATGATACGATCTGTCGCCAAGCGGCTTTACCGTTCGATCTCTGTGGTATTCCTGTACGATCTCTGTCCGATCTCTGTGCGATCTGAGTGCGATCTCCGTCCGATCTCTGTGGTATCTCTGTTTGTCACACATCGCAGCTCTCACGAGGGACCTTCTCGACCACTCACCTCGCACCATTTAGCTTGGCCGCCCGAGCACCTTCTTAAATATCTTGGCTAAGGCCCTTGGCTGATAAGTATCGGCCGCATCTATCAACCTCCTCGCTTCCGAAATTTGACGGAGCCCATGTACGGCGAAATTGAAACCAAGATCCTCCCAGCTTCGCCAGATTTACTGGGCGCCATTATTGATCGATGGGCAAGGGCTTGCATGGAGCGTATCAACGCTTAGCCCGATTTAGTGACTAGAAATAGGCGCGAACACAAAGGTCCCGCCAGTATGTTCACCCCTCGCCGTTGCTTCTTCAAATCGGATCCGACCGATCAGAAACAGGGTGCTGCAGCCAACGGTGGATCATAATGAGCTGGCCATTTGAGAGGCGTTGAGCTTGCGTGAACTGCTCGAAGTCCCATTGGGACTTTTCCTTGTGGCTGTCAACAATTTCCTGCTTGGCAAGTTGTGACGCTTGTTCTGGGAAAATCTCGGAAGTCTTCCTGCAAACTGGACCCAAGCAGCCGTACTTTGCAAGTATCCTCGATCGCAGATTCTCGATCGCCTAGACCCCGAGACCTTATTCCACCTCGCCTATCGGTTTCAAAATGGACGACCATTTGGTTGGTCACCAAGTTTTACCCCCTTTAAAAATGTCCTTTTGTAAAGCGGTCATTCTATTGGATACGCGTGATGTAGCCTCATCCCATGCATGGCAGAGAAGTCCAGTACAGTGTCCAACCAGTCAGATGCAAACATCTAGAGTTCCCTGTCTCATATTAACTATATTTCGGGTATGCAGGACAATCTGGTCAAGCACATGTACAGGGCTTGACAAGGCTTGGAGGCATGTCTTCATATGAAGTCATTCAGATGCTCAACCTTGCACACCGCTGCTTTTGTCAAGTACGGTAGTCGGCGAGGTCGGGGTATGTCTTACAACCTTTCAGCCATTCACATTGTCACGAAGAATGTGGGAAAAAATCACAATGTTGGCTTGTCTCGTCATGCGTTGTGGCATATTACCCTCCTGCGTAGTCTGTCGGGGCTTGCAGGGGTAAGAGCTAAGTAAGGGTTGCTGGGACCTTCTCTTGACTGACATGTCTTTGTGGCAGGGCTTGACGGTCCTTGCCTAGCCAGGCACCGAGCAGGGTCCTGCCTACCTATGTGACTGTAGCGAGCTTGATATCTATTCTCAGCTATGGCGCACTGGGCGGTATGGCTTGAACGGTTCGCACCAATGCAAAGCCCGAGAACGATTACTAGGATGCTCTGTAGTAAGACCGGGCCAACAAATATCAGCGTAGGTGGAACAACCTGCAACTTACCAATCATGCCGGACACCCACTACCAACCATATGACACAGGATAACAGCTGGCCAGCCATATAGCGAGCAGCCTTAGCAGCCTCATTATAGGGGACACCTACTTTAATATTACCACTCTTTTTGCCCACCAGCTGCGTGTGGCAAGCGGCGTGTCGATTAAAAGACCGATAGGAGACCTTCAATTGGTGACCAAAACCGCCTGCTTTGCTTGACATATTCACCCAAGTACCGTCGGACGCTGTCGATTCGATTACGCGTGCACAATATATACTCCGCTATCGATGCAGCTTTGTGTAATAGATCGCAAAAATTGCACCTCTTTTTTTCCTGCCTGGTCACGGCTCGATCCGCCGCTCAAGTCGGTAATTTATCACATTCCAGCTTTTCGAAGAAACTGGGGTGGGCTTTTTTCTCCCCCCAGAAGGTCATTCACCCCACCCACCACGACCTCGGGGAAGGAGTTGCGCGCTTCCGGTAGCGACATTGCTTGTGCATCCTCTGGAGAAGGCACTTCACTGAATTCACAAGAGTGCACTTGCAGGGACCTCGATAACACTAAACCTAGATCAAGGCTGGGCGCTGCATCGGGGGAGGCAGCACCCTACGCAATGGAATGAGCAGAATCAGAAGCAATATACATTACGCTAGCTATCCTTATACCAACAAGAAAGATACGGACGGATCAGCAATCAGAAAAGTTCGATTCTCGGCATAGTGATTCCGAAGCCGACACAACCAGCACTTGACCAACTCAATCACCGGGCTTTGCCAGGCTTGCCAGGGAAATAAAAAATGTGTAAGCAAACGCCGGGGCAAGTAATCCAGGGGCCCAATCCACGCCATCAAGAAACGATGATCCACTACCAAAATGCATATCACACATCCTGAGCCCACTTCCACTGCAACAGGTCACACCCCTCTACGCCACCACGGGCGCACCGGGAAGCTTGCCGCGAACCAACAATCTGAGCAAGTCGGAGCGGTAAAGTCATGGGTACGGAGTAGCTACTATGATACATTGCTCCACGTTCAACTCGTGTCCCGGATCAAACGAATGAATATTGGTGCTTTTTGTATGGGGGGTTTTCTATCTTTTTTTTTTTCTTTGTTTTTTCCTTTGTGATGTCCCAAAGGACTCCTCTTGGTGGTTGTGGAGAAACAATATTGGGGGGGGGGGGGGTGTGCCGAGGAGTCAAGCGAGAGCACGGATCCGGCTGTGTTGATTATTTCTCTTTTTTTTTCTTTTTCTTTTATTCATCATCTCTTGTTTACTATCATCTTTTCCTCTGCTACCCTATTTCTTCTTGCTTACAGGCTTGGCCTATGCTCACGTTCGATCTGGCGGAGACAAGGCTTTCCTGTTGTGCGGCCACTGCCTGTCCTTAGCCTGCAAGCCTAGCCCGCCCACCTCATGACAACTTCCTATCTCATCCTCCCGCATGCGTGTGGCGTCTTTACCGGCTAGATTCTCCCCACCCGTTGGCGGTACATCCACATTGGGCCCCTTAGGCCTCCTTGGCCCTCCCTGCATATAGATTTGTCGCGCTGCACACCACGGGACAATGATAAATGCCAAAAAAAAGAAAGGAGTGAAGAAAGAAAGGAGAAAAGCAAAAGAAGCAACACCGCAGCCCAGTTGGGCCCATCCATGATCCTGCCTCGATCTCCCGACTGCCAGCAGATGTACGGGGTATTCTTTTTCCAAGTAGGAACTCGCCGCTAAGCGATTTCCACACCGCAAGCTCGACAAAACTACCAAACGTATAAACCCCAGATCTCACAGACTCTCCTTACCTAGAGCGCCCCCACTCTACATCTTTGACGTCTATAATGTCCTTTTCTGACATAGCACCTTTTTTCCCACTGTCATCAGGTAGATACGTACCTGCCACCCTGGAGCGGCCTAGAATAATAGCTATTGAATACTTAATAGTTGCTCCTTCGCTCACTTGAACTGGCACCTTCATTGCCCTGATGTCAAGATTCATGTCAGCTGCTGAGGTAGCCACAGACTTGTTACCGTCACACACTATGGGAAGCTCAACGACGGTGACCACAACAGGTCAACATCCCACTATGTTCTATCCCCAAGGTACGGCAAAGGCCATCGCGTCTAGCTGCAAGATACAAGGACCACATCCCATTTCGCCCCCATCTCGTCGAACAGACACCCTCCAGACTTATTCTACCAGGGACTGCCGGCCGCTTGACATAGACATGCAGACGATACTTCCTGTTTGGAGCCAGACTGCTCCTCGCGACTTTGTGTCGTACTCGATGTGCTTTCCTTTCCAAGCCAGCGCTTTGCCGAATGCGCAAGAGGCAGCCAGAGCACACCTTCTCCGATCCTTGCACCGGTTGGCGGAAACAAGACCCGAGTTCGCCGGGAACCTAAGGCTCTCCACTGCTCTGAATCAGCCTGGTTGGCTCGTGTGGCACAAGCACAAGGCGAAGGCCGTTTCTGTCGGCCCCGATGACCAGCCTGGCGATGGCATCCACGCCACCTTTGAAGACATCTCGGCCACTTTTGAATACAATTACGACGAGTTGCGGAAGCGAGGGTTCCCACCCGCGGCATTTACACACGGACGTTTCGCGTTGGGCATCAACCCAAACCCAGCAGACCCTGGTGCCCAACCAAAGAACCCCGCAGGCGCCGGCGGTGCTCCGAAGCGAAAAGGCGTCCCCGTTCTCATCGTCCGGACCTTTTCATCAAGGGGGGACTCCTGTTGCTGTCACATCTCCACCACGCCTTTGGGGACGGCGAGTGCGTAAGAGTTCTTCTCGACTGCCTGGGGGCGGCGACGAGAGATGTCACAGTGAGGCATCCACCCGGCTGGACCCTTTCCTTGCCGGATGTAGTGCAGAGCAAGGCACGCGACGCCTCGGGAAGGGGAGTCGGAGTGCTGGCCAAAGACTGTCCCGAGTATCACTATGTCGCTAACAAGATGGTCGGTCCGACACAGCCCGTGCTGAGGGAAGGCGGGTTCGACATGTCAAAGGTTGAGACGGATGCCAAAGTTTTTGTTTTTACGGAAGCAACGCTACTGAAGCTTAGAGAAAGGCTGAGGCCTCGGAGTCGGGTTGGCGAGACGATTGGACAGATGCCATCCATCTACGTGTGCCTTTCCGCACTGGCATGGGCTCATGTTGCGCACGCCAGACATGAAACGGAAAGTCAAGAAGACGGCGTGAGTGCAGCGGGTGACGCAACGCTCATGAACCCGGTGAACTGGATCAAGCGCATGAAGTCGGTTGAACAAGCATCATCGGCCTCGCAAACAAACTCCCGCACCAGTGGCGTGCACAACACAGCCATCAACGGCTACCTCCCACCACCCGGCAAGACGTTCATCAAAGTCGACGACTACTTTGGAAACGCCACAACAAAGTGTCTGACCACCGTGCCGCCCCAAAAGCTTCTGGACGCAGCCCGCAACCGTGACCTCAGTGACCTAAGCGACCTTTCAGCCGCCATACGACTCAGCATATCAGCGGTAGACGGCGGCTACGTCGACGCCCGCACGCGGCTGTACAATGCCCTGACGGACTACCGCACGCTCGGGCTCGAGGACGACCCGCGGCTCTGGCATGACCTCCAGGTCAACACATGGCGGCCGTTTGGGGGCGACGCCATCTTTGACATACCCGGGGTCGGCGGACCTTGCAAGCCCGAGAGCATACGCAAGGCGATGGTGGGCGGCAGGTGCGACTACCGTAACGCCATCATCCTGCCGGCAGCCGAGGGTTCGACCGAGCACGAGCTGTTTGTGAGCCTGCCCAAGGTCGCGCTGGACGCCCTATGCAGCGACCAAGGGTTCATGATGTGGGTCGACAGAGTGGCTGGCTGAAAACAAAACAAAAAAAGGAGGGAGTGTGGGGAAAGTGCTGTGGTGTGTGCGTGTACGTGTGTGTGTGTATGTGTGTGGTAGCGGGATCGACTTTCCTTAATTCCGCGTGTGAAGCAGAGGGGTGTGTGTGTGTGGGGGGGACGATGCTAAGCCAAGGTTATCTCAGCAAAAGAAAAAGCGAGAAAAAAAAGCAGATCTGAAAAGCAAAGGCATTCATAGCCCGATGACGACAAAAAGCACATCGGGGGCATTAGGAAAGGCGCATTAGGGAGGGGGGTCTCGCTTATCTTGTACAGCAAGCAAATCGGTCGATTGACCCAGCAATCGCAAACCCAAGAAACAAATAATAATTCCTTGATTTTAAAGCTTTCCTTTGTCTATCTGATGCCACCTTGCCGGTCTTGAAAGAAGAAGCAAAAGAGAGAAAAAAAAGGTGCATCGGATTTTGTTCCTCCCTTGAATTACGATTTACTCCACATGACGGACATGATCGGAGTTGTATAAATGAGATTTAGCCTGAAACGCGACGATTGAGTGTGGTCCCTTCTTTTTTTGGGGATCACAAAAAGCAAACGCATCAGTAGGAAGAAAGAAAAGAGGAAACGAGATATCACAGAAGAAAATTCCAAGAAACAAAGATCACGAACACTTCAGATTCAGGCGGCACCGCCCCCTTGGGGAGAGAAAAAAAAGAACCAGGGTCGTACTCCAAGCAAAAAAAGGTCTGTGTTTCGATAACCCCCGGTGCCCAGAGAGCGTGAATGCAAGGTCCCCCGCTCGTCTCGTTTGTAACTTTCTTTATTATTACCCGTCGCTTATGGAGAAATGCGCCCTTTCCAAGCTTGTTGGGGGGAAAACTGATGATTGGATGAGGGATATTTTCCAATTTTGCTGCGTTGGCAGCTCAGATCTCAAAGGGCAAGGGTCATCGCCTGTTTCGCTCCTGCAAGGAGCAAGCGAGGGCAACGGCGTATCCTTACCTTGGTTTGTACTACAGTACAATCTACGCTGGGGCATGTATGTCGTGCATATCATGTCATCGAGTCTGTTTTTTTTTCTTGTGGGGCTGGCGAAGCGTTTTCAATGTACCATCAGGAAACTAAGAATTAGTCCAGATCTACCTGCCTTAGCTGTTTTCTGGTTCTGGGTCAAGAGGGGTTCTAGTTCTGGTCTAGATCTGGTCTAGTCTAGTAGCCTGCAAGTTGCCGTTCGTCAATGAAAAAGAGAGTCAATAAAAAAAAGAACACCAGAAGACGGGGTAGAACGTTCTTGTACAACAATGGCTGCATCACTAGTTTGGCCAATAATCTACATCGTGGGCTTGGGCCGGGGTTGGGGACCGAATGTACCATTTTGCATGGCCGACTAATCAAATAACCCCGTTGACCAGTGCTGAAATGTCTCATTCGCATCCACAGTGTGCCAGACGTCTGGGACAAACCCATAATACCCCAGAAGCTCCATAGTTGGTTTATCCCGGGACGAAAATCCGGGTGGCGGGCGTGTGCTTGCTATCACATCAAGAGCATGACAATCAAGGCAAGCAAATTACCATGTTATGAACTAGAACTAGTCTTGGTATGGATATTGTGGGGGAATATGTCCGTCTTCTAGGCTTCAAGCAGAAGAAATCTTGGAATAGTTGCACAATGACTATTCTCAATGATATGTGCGCGCCTTGCACGGTGTTGCCGAAAGGCAGAAAAAAAAAAGAGTTAACAAAAAAAAAGGGAAAAAGAACCGCTAAATCCGAAAATAAATTGGAAAACCCAAACCAGGAAAGTGAAAAGGTGAATGCAACTCTGTTGCTCATCTCTCCAATCTAACACAGTCTAACCCAGCACCCAAAGCTTCAAAAGCTGGCTTTAATGAATGCCGACTAAACGATCTTAATATCCAGTCACACGCCTGACCCACAGGGTCGTTGGCTCGTACTCGCCGGTCCTGTCGATGCGCTTGTAAGCACGGTGAAGCTTGATGCCCAAATCGTACTCCTCCCGCTGCACCTCGGCGAGTTCCATCTTAAGGGCCTCAACCTTTTTCCTTTCGACCTCGCGCTTGCGCAGAACCTCCGCCGACGCCATTATGTTGTCTGTCGGCATGAGCTCCGTCATCTGCTTGATGCACCGCGTCAGGTTGAGGCGCCTGTTCGCGAGGCCTCGGAGCTGGGCGTTGAGTTGATCGACACGATCCTTGGCCGTCGTCTCGGGAGGTGCCGGGGGTAGCGTCTTGTGGATGGACCCTGCCATAGAATTCCGTCGTGCATGGCCGCCATCATGGCCGCTCGATGACTTGGCGCTCACTGCAGCCATGCCCAGGGGCTTGCGGTCTCGGTTCGCCCACTGGCCACCGCCTAGGCTGATCTTGATAGGCTCGTCATCGCTCGAAGGAGTTGTGCTTCCGCTGCCGCCGTCGCGAAGCTTGGGCCTCGTACGGCCCATTACACCCCCGTCCCTCGAAGGACTGTCGTTATGCCCATAGTCGTCACCAGGAGTTTGCGGAGCCCCCGCGGTGTCATAAGTGTCTTCTGGGGACTTGGGCGACAAATAAGCCCACTCGTCGGAAGTTCCCGCCTTATGCGTGCTCGACTTTGCGTTGGGGGTTGTATTTGTGGCGGCGTAGGTCGAGTAGTTGAAAGGGTCGCTCTGGGAGTATGTTGGGCTAATGCTGTTTTGCTGCTGATGCAGCGACAGCTGTGACGGCGTAGGTTTCCTTCGCACTGCCGAAGTCGGAGTTGTCGAGTCTGGGCTGAGGGAATACATTGGGTTCGGCGATGTAGCTACCGTATCTTCGGGGGCTCTATATTGACCATCCGACTGGGGAGGACTTGGGTAATTCTCTGGGGGGTTGTTCGACTCTTCATCCTCTTGTTCTTCTCGCGGAGGAGGGTGCGACGAGGGTTCCATTTGCCGTTTAGTTTCGCGTGGGGATTGTAGCGTTTCAGGGGCCGGGCTAGCAGGGGGGCTGGCCATGACGTTACTCAGCCCGGCCGCAACGGGCGAAGATGTGGCACCAGGGCTCGCCAAACTTCTTTTGGCGTTCTTTCGGGGTATCTTCAGCGGGGCCACGTCTGGCGTGTCGTGCACAGGCTTCACAATTGCTGAACGTCCACTACCGCCCTTCCACTCGGGACGATCTGCCGCCGCAAATGCACTCGCGGCCGGGTCGTACATCGTAGGCGACGACATGGGAGACGGAGTTCGCCTCGGGGGTGTTTGGGCAGCAGGAGCACGCAGTGTCTTCTCTGCACCTCCCGTGGCAAAACCTGGTGGCGCGATCCTTCTTACCCGCTCTCCAAAGGGGGTGGATGTGCTGATGGCTGGAGCGGCCGAAGCAGCCGCACGTGGCGGGCTGTCGCCAAATTCTTTTGCGTACTCGGCCGGTTTGACCTGGCTTGGTCTTCCCTTCTCACTAGAAGTCAGCTCTCCGGTAGCGGGATCCCATCTGACTTCGCCACCGTGGTAGCCGCGTTTCGATAGCTCGGTCGATTTGGGCTCAGGCAATCGCATTCTGTCACGAGATTTCGACTCGCGGAGTTGTGAATTCGCGGCGTCCATCTTTTGGCGACGCTCGCGACGTAATGACGATATGTTGCTGCGCATCGACTGAGCGAAACTTGGTTGTTGAGACATTTTGCTGTTGTGCACTTCGTCGTCTTCGTCGATTGGGCTTATGTCAGGT
This sequence comes from Pyricularia oryzae 70-15, assembly GCF_000002495.2. Lineage (NCBI taxonomy): Eukaryota > Fungi > Ascomycota > Sordariomycetes > Magnaporthales > Pyriculariaceae > Pyricularia > Pyricularia oryzae. The sequence continues at coordinate 2,982,242 of NC_017844.1, read as the reverse complement.
ACAGGGAGGGCCCTAGGAACAAGTTTCATTTTAGCCTCACGTATCTACTAGAAGACATCGAAGCGACCGGTATGACAGGCAGAATTTAGATCGGGCTGCTTAGTGAGTGCGGCATGAGGAATCTGTAGAAATGAGGCCATTTCACCGAACAATGCACCGGGCATGTCGAGGTCCGTTATATGTGCCTTTTTTCGTCCCAAGAAGCCATGCAGCGGGCTGCTGTCGGGAGGGTGTCCTGCATTCCTACAGCTCCTACCCTGAATCGCGGGATGTTGCTGCATTGCCGGGCAAGCACTCACTTGCCTGCAGCCACAAGATGGGATGATTGCTCTCACTTACCCATGCCTTGGAGTGATCTCTTCTGGTGACGAAGGAGGTGAGATTTCGTCTCCGTCGTTGAATGTGTAGCTTCTCCTTGGCGGCGCCGTCGATGCCGGGGCGAAGCTGGTGTGGATAGGACTAGGCTGAGAGTATATGGACGAGACCGGACGACGGTTTGAGCCGCCCGAGTTCCGATATGCGTAGTTGCGATGTTGGCTTTGGTTGGGCACTTGTTCGATGACAGATGCAGAGTTGTCGCTGTGAGATGTCGATGCTCAGGTTAGTCTCTTATTTTTTTTGGTTGTTTGAAAATACGTCATGAGCTAATAGTCATGAAGAAATAGAAAGAAAGTACGAATTCGATCGAGTTTAGAAGCAAAGCGCCAACGACGAAAGTGCCAGACGTAACTGGGATTTGAGGGGGTAAATGGAGCTCCTGAACAAGGACCAGGACCAACGTCGGCTAGCTGGTCGCCCCGCCGCTTGCCACCTAGAACCGCTTAGTTTTGGGTGTCATGAGCGGCGTCAGGGGTATTCGAAATTACGGGGCTCAAAAATAAGTGCATGACCTATTTCGGCTTGTTTCTGATGCCTGACTGGTGCTTTCCATGGCTTGAGCAGTTACAACAAAAGCCAACTGGCGGCCTTTGTCGGCGGACCGCGACCGGTCTTCAGCAAGTAATGTCGTAGCTGCATCAAAACCGAACACGCCTCTGTATGTAGTGCTATTTTTTTGGTCTGAAGTTGCTGACAGGCAGTAGGGCGCAAGGAAACAAGAGACGACTTCTCAGATCTAGCAGAAGCGACAACGTGACGATCCAGGAATAAACGCAGATTAAAATAAGACGCCTGTTCATGAAACGGCTTGACTCACTAAAAGTGTAACGGCTGCTCGAATTCTCGTGGTGGGCGAGGCGGCGGCGCTCCTCCTTGGACCGAGTAGCTGTAGCCATTCCCGCCAGCGTATGCATTCTTGTCCAGACCAAGTTGTGGACGTTGTTTGTGCTGCTGGTGCTGCTGGGATCGGCCCCCGAGCTTTTGAGGCACGGCTCCCTTGAACCTGTCCCACATGGCCACCGGTCGCCGAGGGCAGACTGTCGAGTCTGCAACCGAGAGGAAACTGGAAATGCGGGTGATGGCCCTTGACCTAATGCCGTGTCAAGCTACAAATAAAACCAACGCCAAATGGTAGGGCGACGATGTTGCCGGTCTGATTGACTCCAGGATCTGATCTGGAGAGTCGCGATTTTCTGAATGATGTACGCATGAATTGGCGATCGAGGGAGTTCCTTGCCGGCCTGTTCTGCGAAAGCAGTCACGTCGTCCTGCGCGCAGGTGGGCGGGCAGGTACACCTTTTTTTTTGTGGTACGGGAACAGGAGCAGAAACCGAAGAGGAACTTTGAGTTGAAACTTGCGATTTGATTTTTTGTCTGGAGGTGGACGTGAGGCCTGTTTTAAAAAGACGTAACGTCTGCAGTTAGCACAGCATAGCCATTCCTGCAAGTCTCTTCCCTGGTTCCATACGATATATGCAATATATGGCGTCAAGGTGAAAAAGCCGACTGACAGCAGGTAGCCGATGCGGCGATTTCGAGCGGGCGCAAGGGTGAACCTATTGCCAGCAACGACTTGGTAACTCTGTGTGGGAAGGTGAATAAAGTGAGTGGGGATCTGACTCTTAAACTTACCTGCACGTACTGCAAGCGTTAACCTTGATGTAGAATAGACGACATGGAGGTTGCCAGCTTTTGTGTTGTATTTTTGGATTGACTGTTTTTCCTATGAGACTCGACACTCAGCTTTTCCCACGATCCTGTCGCGCCTTGCTGCTGTCCGGTATTACCACATCAGTGGCCAACAGACTGAGGTCCTATAAGGAGTCCTCCTATAAGGAAGCGTTGACGGTGCTGTAGTGGGCACGCGAGGCTCTCCGCGTTCCAGGCGGGATGGAACGGTGGCGTCCCTTCTTTTGCTTCTTTTTAAACGTCGGAGTTCTCTGGGGAGAATTTCTGGGGATGGATGTTGCCTTGAGTTTATTTGTGTGTTTTTGAAAAGACGGACCCTGTCGCCAATCGTCGTTCCGCAATGGACGGGAGGGGTGTTGGATGTCACCCCAGCTGCCTGTGACTGAACCCTGGTGACGAATCGATGGCAATTTCCAAATTCAATATGCGTCGAGGCACAGCCACCTTCTAAATGCTGTGCATTGGATCCTTTTTACAGAAACGGGCGAGATTCAGTTGAGAAACTTTGTTTTCTTTTTTTTTTGCGCCTTTTGTCTTTTTTGTAATTTCAGTGAATTTCAGTCCATCCTTATTCGAATCTGGAAAAGAAACGTCCGACTTTTCTGATCCTTCTGACCGCGCAGTGGATGGTCAGCCTCGACACCGTCGAGACCCCCCGGCTGGCCTAGACTGTCTAGCGCCATGCTATGGTAAATTACGTGGGTTCCTAATTGGGAATCATTCTGACCAAGAGCTGGAGGTCACAGCGAGAAAGACTGCTTGCTGCCCGCTGAATACGGATTCGCAGCTGCTTACTTCGTATCTACCTTGCTCACCTGCAGTAGATAGCCCGTTGTAAATTGCAACGTTGGTATGCAGAGGCACCAAATGTGGGGCAGGTTTGGTTTGCTGCATGCAACGCGCTGGGGCCCAGTAGCCAGAAAGAGGTCCCTGAAGACAAAAGAAAGTAGCACCAGACATGGAGCACGTTTTTGATATATGCTACAGAACTTCAGCCCACTTCAGCCCAGTTTTGGCGTCAGCATGGTAAGTAAGTAGGTCTGTCTCCACTGTCCGCTCAACATTCTCCGTCGAGTTGAATTGGACGGATTTCAACGAGATCCAACGTTCTGTACTGATAGGCATCCATCATCTCTTCACATTCGCGCGATTGCGACACACTTGGGTGTCAAAACCAACGTTGGCCATTCAACTCCATCCCTTGTCACTGGTGCCAGACTCTCGGTTTCCACAAAACGTTTCGTCGGATGCTAGCGGCAAAGGGCTAATTAAGGTACGAGGTGGTAACATCCAATGCAACCAACCTCCTAGGTCCGCACGCTTTGTTTCAGAAGTCAACATTCTTTAATGGCAAGTGGCGATCGGGCATTTACCAATAATCAACTTCATGCCTCGGTACAAACGTAACTCAACACCCAATCACAAGCAACACTAATGGCACGAACACCAGTACCGCTTCTAAAGCCAAACCATGACCAGCGGGCCCCGCCTAGTGATGATGCGGCCGTGATCACACCCACTCCGCCTCCACAACCTCGCTACTTCCTCCCTCCCCTAATCTCCTAGATGCCTGCCTCCGAACCCTCCGACGGTTTTCCTCTCTACCTAGTCTCCTGTTCTCCGAGTCGTCGTTGGGGAAATTTGCCACGACTCCTTCGCCGAAGCTCGCGCCCTCGGCCACGTACAACACCTCGCCGCCAACCATGGTCAGCAGCACACTGTTGCGCCTGGCCTCCTCCTCGGGCACCGAAAAGTAGTCACACGCCAGCAACGGCAGGTCCGCGAGCTTGCCGCTCTCCAGCGAGCCGATCTGCGCCTCGGCACGGAGGAAACGCGCCCCGGCGTTGGTGATGGATCGCATGGCGTCGGTCCGGGACAGCGGTCGGCCCGGCAGCGTGCCGTTGAACTTATTGCCGCGGGAGGCGGGCCAGTTGGGGTTCTCCGGGTCGCTGGACCGCGTGATGGCGACATTGAGTGCGAGGAAGTGGTTCATGGGGTCGACCTAGATTCCTGCTGCGTCACTTGATTTGCGCTTATTTTGGTAATTGACACAAAGACAGATATAACATACTGGCCAGTCGCTGCCAAACGTCATAAGCCACCCATTTTCCGTTACCTTCTGGAACGGCTGCATGTGACCGCCATAATTCTCGGGCCCCAAGCTCCGCATCATGCTGGGGATATAGTTTGGCCCCGACTGCGCCCACTGGAAGCTCACGATGGCATTAACCCCCTTTCGAGAAAAGCGCGGCCAGTCGAGCGGGTTGACAATCTCCGCATGCGCCAATCCGATCCTATAATCTGCGTCTGGATTCGTAGCGCGTACCTTTTCCACTGCGTTGAGCGCAATCCACACCCCCAAATCTCCATCGACATGCATTTGCCCGTCTATGCCACCCGCAACCAGCGTTTGGACCGTCAGATCCAGCACGGCGGGGATCCAGAATGGTTCCGTGTGCGACTCCGGGGCCGGGACCCAGACGTGGACCGAAGGGTCGTCAGCCGGCGGGGCGCGGTACGGTCGATTATGGCGGCCGTGTTGGCTTGGTACGTGTGGACGCTGTTAAGGAACATCTTAATGGCTTGCCACTTTTTCGTTGGGGCGGTAGTCGAACCAGGCGCGGGCCGTCAGACCGCCCTCGGCTTTGGGCGCGGCGTACAGGGACGCCATAGGCTCGCACGCCATCGCCTCCTGGAAAGTGGTGATGCCGTTCTCGCGCAGGAGCTTGAAGGCCGCGCGGACGGCCGTGGTACGGTCGTTCTCCGACGGGACAGGCCGGCCCGCGAGTTACTGCCAGAGGCTGTCGAGCAGGACACCCGAGAGCTCGTTGGTGCCCGGGGTGTGTTCGAACTTGCCGGGTCCGGGGTGATCTCGTCGATGTTGGACGCCTGCAGTGCGCGCGAGTTGTCAACGATGACATAGAAATCTGCGCCGCGGATCATGATGGGGCGCACGGTGTTGAGGGCGTTGAGTTCCCGCTTAGGCACCACGCCAATGGCCAGGGCGCTCGCCGTGTCCATGTTGGGAACCTCAAGCCAGTTGTTCTCGTCGTTCCTATCAGCGCCGTCAGCGTCGAGGCAGCCTCGGACATGCGCCAGCACGCCGGCCATGTCGAGCGGCTGGTAGTTGAGGTTGCACTTAAGGAGCAGCTCGGCACCGGTCAGGACGTGAATGTGCGCATCGACAAAGCTCGGGATGACAGCGCGTCCGCCCGGCTCAATCACCGTGGTGTTGGCGCCGATGCGCTTTGTTATGTCGTCGTCGGAGCCAGCGTGGACAATAATTCCATCCTTGATGGTGTGGGCGCTCACCGTCGGGTCGGTTTCGTCGAGAGTGTGAATTTTGCCGCCATGCAGGACCTCGTCAGTGATCGAGCTCAATGGCTTCGTCTGGCCTAGACCGGCCATAGTTGCCAGGAGCATCAGCCGCAGCGAACGCCTTGTTGCAGCCATTGGTTTTGAGCTGCGACCAAGTGTACTCAGGGAAATCGCGGTAGGAGCAGCTGTAAATCATCCGCTTTCAGGGGGCTGAACCGAGATGAACGGCTCGCATCGGGACGACTGGAGAGGATGAGTGGCGTAGAGCGGCTAGAAGTACTCGTAAAACGTAGATCACCCCATGCCATGACGCTCAGCCATGAGCAGGCGAGCGTGATTTTACCATATCGCAAAGTACAAGCTATACCATTTTATACAAATCCGGTTCACTGTATGTACAGTAGTATGTACCGCCAATGTGCTTATTATTCCTCGAGATTTAGTAAGAATGGAAAGGGGAAAAGATTCCAGGGGTTCCAGTACACTTGCTTCTTTGGGCAGGAGTCGCCGGATGAAATTCTCGGACGCGGACTCGCTTCTTTGCTACCGAGCCATCGAGATGTCGTGGGTCTTGCTGGCAGGTACTACGCTTTCAAACAGACATTCGCTCACGCACACTGCTTCCAATACTGTCGCGAAAATGCTGTAAGAAATTGAAATCCATGGCTTTTCTGCCGATTGCGCTGCAGAGTTCAACTTAGAAAAAATATTGGAAACCAGTCGAGAGCAAAGCCAGAAGACATCGGCTCTCTAACCGTAAATGCTTATGAACGCTACGAGAAAGATGCAAAAATATTGCACCTCATGTACTGTAGTCCATCTCAATACCCCGGGGCTGTCCGGCCCGTACTTGCAAATACCAAAAAGACCAATGATGTTGTGAACCCGCCAAGGTTTGACCCCTTCCACAAGCAAATGATGCAAATCATAGCAACGAAAGCTTTGCAACGGTAAGTGAGGCTCTAAACGAAGTGAAGATAACTCTTGAAATATATCGAACTTTTCCGCTGCCATAAAAATTAAAACACCCAGATGAAATAAGATGGATGAATCCCGGTACTGTCCCAACCATGACGTGATGGCCAATAATCACGCCAGCGGTATGTCGACTACCCGACGATGCAATGAGATGGGACTGGTGTGAGACCAATAAAAAAGCAAGGGTCCTGTCGCTAATTGAAACCATAAGGAAAATAGAAATCCGAGGACAAGTCAACCTGGCCGAAAGAGGGCAAAATAGTGTTGACAAGGCGTTTTTTCTTTTCTTTTTTTATCCTGAGTCATTGCTGAGCGTGCTCAACCGTCGGTTGGATCTGTGTTGTGTTCTGATCATGGAGACGGCAACAAATGCCTGCCGCGGATAACCTTCTTTCAAGCACACCGAGCGTCTCTGACAGGTCAAAGTTGAACTTCGCAACTCAAGAGGCCCACCCGGTCAGGCAAGGCTCATCTGCAAACATTGAGCATTCGAAGTGCATGCGCAAAGCTTGCGGTCTACACAAACTTGGAGGTTCGTTCAACCTCTCCGCTAAGGGTTGGTGACCCCCCGGCCGGTCTGTGACAAGCCCTGGCGCACGGCCTGAGGTAGAACGGCAGGGATACCTTCATCATCGTCTTCAGACTCGTCAGATGACTCTTCCTCGTCATCATCATCATCATCAACCAAGTTCACAACAGGCTGAGCAGCCGGGGCTGTGGTCTCGGTTGTAGCGTTAGCACTCTGCTGCGCAGCAACCGACTCAGCTGCCAATTGTCGCTCTGGTGTGCCACTAGATTGGCTTTCACTGTCTTGGCTCTGTGGTGATTTCGATCCCGACGAGACGAAAGGGGACACCTCTTCAGTACGAGATTGCTGCACAGATCCCAGGTTGTTGATGCTGTTTGTTCCTTCGCCATCGACTCTGCGACGTTTTAGGTCTCCCTCGATAGGACTGGCATCAGAATCGAGCTCCCTCTTGACCGGCACGTTATCATTGGCCGTATTAGGGGTGGACCACGTATTTGAGGCCGCGGGCTTCGGTACTGGAACTGGCGTGGTCGCATAGGCCTTCGGAGGACGTCCCGGACCGACAGGCCTGGGGACTCCTCCGTGAATAGCCGTCAGAGACCTTCGGGCGTCATCAAGAGCATTACGGTCGTATCGTTCCTCATGCTGGCGACCCATGCGTTCACGCTCAGCCTCGATTTCCTTTTTAGTACGGCGCTCGCGAAGCCGCACGCCGTAGTTCTTCCTGATCATAGACTGCTTTGTGCCGAAACCATTTCGCAAGCTATCGATACGGATGCGTCGCTCATTAAGGTCTGCGATGGATTCGGCTGCTTTGAAACGGTCTGCAAAGGCTATCTCGGCCTGCCGCAATTCTTCTTGAAGAGACTCGCGCTGACTCTGGGTTAGGTGAGCATAAGGATCGGAGCCGCCGATGGTCTTGCCCATGCCATCTACCGGGGTTTCAGGTGTGCCAGCAGTTCGCGGTGTAGCAGAGCCGTATGTCGCCGTGCGCTGGGGGGTTGATGCTGCAGGATATTGGTAAAATTCAGTCCGCAGAGGTGCTGTCGTGTGAGCAGGAGCAACCGCAGCCATTGCTCCCGCTGCGGCCACAGCGGTACTGTTCATGCCCTGCTCGGCAGGAGTCAGGCCGAAGTCGCCGCATACCTTGTTGTTAAGATGCTGGCGTTGACGTTAAGACATATTCGGCAGGTCTAGTTAGGATGCAGGTGGAGAAAAAATAACACTTACGTATTGCAGTCCAACCGTAGTGGTAAAGCCTTGGCCACAATGAGCGCACGAATACCTAAACCCTTCAGGCAGTGCCGGAGCGCGTGTGCAGACCTGCTTGCGCATGTGGTGATCATACGCCGATTGTTGTGTAAAAGTGCGATAGCAAACCGTACATTGCCAAGGGGCTTTCGGATCAGTTCCTGATGCTCGAGTAGCGCTGCCTCCCGTGGGAACGTAGCTGGCCGGGCGTGCGGCCGAATGTGTAGCCGGAGGCGAGTCGGAAGGGATGACCCGCTCCTGGTGGTTATTATCCTGCTCCACGACGTCATTTGATTCATATCCAAGGCGCTCTGCGCGCGATAGGGCGTCCACCAATGGCTTTGCCTCAATAGTCCTCAAGCGCAGCTCCAGCGCTTTATCCAGGAACGAATGTGAGGCCTTGGCAAGTATAGTGTCACTGACTACGTCGAGATCCGCCTGGCTAAAATGTTCCAGCAGGTCTGCTTTGCCTGCTTTAACCATCTTGGAGCCGAAATCGCGGATGGCACGTTTTGTCATTGGGACAGTCGCATGGTGAATGCTAGCATTAAGAACAAAGGCCTGGTGAAAGTCGGTTCCAAGCAAACACTTTTCCCAGTTGTCGCGTATGGCTCTCCTCACAGCATCGCCCAGAGATTGCTGTATGGCATATGTTATGCGAGCCACGTCGTCCACAAATTTCGGATTGATGGTTGCGTGATCCATGGTGGGTGACGGATAGCCTCCACCACGCATCGTCGGATTGGAAATCTTGTTACCGGGAGGGTCCATGATGGAAGGCCTGTTCCGAGGTCTGCCCGGTAGGCCTGCACTTGGTGATGGCTGAGACTGTGCAGGTGAGTACGTGGAAGTCACAGGTGCAGTCGATGCTGGAGAACGGTGGAATGCACCACCTGAAGGCTGCGCTGAAATGACGCGAGGTGGCGGCGGCTCAACGCTTGCAGGCTGAGTAAAGCGCCTGACATTGTCAGGGTGCATCGTTGCTGTTGTTGAAGGAGCATAAGAGTGAGGCAGGTCTGATGTAATTATCGGAGTTGGCTGTCCTCCCAGATGCCCCGTTGGGTGTTGTGTTGCTGTAGACGCCATTGAAAAGTCCCTTGATCTCTAGAGCATAGAGAGACGTGGAACGCAAGTAAAGTTGATTGAAAAAGTTGCCGCCACGAGGACGCAAGAAATCACCTCAAGAGGAAAGTGATTCTATACTCATGAATAAAATATTAGCGAACGGCCTCTCACTTTGGAAGGAACTGTTTGATCGTTTTCAATTGCCTACCGGTACCTGCCAAGTGTGGTGGGATGCGAGTGTGCACGTGATTCCTTTGTATCAAAGATACCCCCAACGCGCTTTTTGCCTGTTTGTTGTAGGAAGTGATTTTTTTTCTTTCTTTTTTTGGCGTTCAGAGCGTTCAGGGGACCCAAAGGACGAACACTCGAGAGTCAAACGAGAATGACAACGGTCAATACGAAAATCCTTGTCGAAATAACGGTATCTCAGCAACTTCTTAGAAAGTTTGGTAAAATTGAAACGCGACGAGCTGGCATGACACGCAACGCGCGATCAAGGCTCTTGAAAATCGTGTAGAGTAGTGTCGTGCTCTTGCTGTTTGCCAAGTTGGGCGGGCGTGCGAGTAATAATAATGGTAAAGCACGGGGGTAAAATTGGTAAAATTACAAAATGGAAGGGACGGATGGTAAAATGCTTTTGGGTGGTCAGTGCATTATCTCCCTTGCGGCTATACTCTTTAATAAAAATTACTTAATGCCTGGCATTTTCCGGTTAATGTGGGAAGAGAAAGGGGCGCCAAGGCGAGTAAATGCAAAGGCGCCCCGCTTGTACGTTGTCCACCCAAGTTACCAGCAAAAAAGCTCTGTGCACGATACAAGTGGAGTCTTGGTCCGTGCTAGGTTTGATTATTGTGAAAGTCTTGAACAAGGCAAAATCAGACGCTCTTGGTGCGAACTCTGGGCTCCCAGCGCCCCCATCATTCATGCACTATTCGCTAGTAGATCGTTCTAAGCGTCGTCGTTAAAATTAAGTACTATCCATGATAAAGCGCTAGACAATACTCGCATCCCCACTTTCTCAGCAAACCCGTGCCCCCTGAGTACTAACCCCTTTGAAGATCCATTATACAGAATACTTTAGCGGAAAAGAAACATGGTTAAAGCTGAAACTTGAATCGTAAGAAGACAAGATCGACGAAACAGTCACGCGCTCCTGAACCTGGATTTCCTATCGGGAACTTTCAGATTTTGGTCCCTCTACAATGAGCTCTCATTTTTCTTATCCATCAGTCGTGCGGCCACAACAACTCATCACAGACTGCCTTCGCCGATACAGGCCAGCATCAGACGCTGGTAGTCGCCGCTTGTTTCGCCCTTGATCCTCTTTGCCAAAGATGTTCCGTACCGCTTCTCGTATGCGATTTTGACGTTGGCCAGGTTCTGGCGGTCCCAGTGCGAGCGTACCACACGTGCGACCAACAAATGGTCCTTGGTGCCGAGGCCGGCCATGGCATCTTCGAGTAGCGCTGCTTGGTGCATGTATTTGTCCAATGCGTGGCGCAGCTGGAACTGCAGCGCATCTTCCATGTGGCCGGAGAACTCCTATGTTCGCGGGTCAGTTATCAAGTTTCACATGGGGGAGGGGGTGCGGAAACGCATTACTCATCGAGCCCTGAACCTACCTTGCGAAACACCTCCTCCAAGCTGCGTCCATATTTATTCTGGTACTGAACGGCAATGTCGCGGATCTGATTATCGTTCCTCATGCTCATGATGCTGCATACCACGATTTGATCTGCTCCAATCTTGCCCTCGGTTGCATCGTACAGGGTCTGCACGTCGCGCTGCGTCGCGCCGGGGTCGACAGGTGCCGAGTCCTCCGCCCTCGTGGCCTGCATCACCATGTCAAAGTGCCGCTCCGTTTTCATGCTCAAGTCGCCGCGCACGTCTTCCTCGAGCCGCCGCTGGAACACCTCCATGTATTTGCGCTTGATGGCGTGCATGTCGGCGTTGGACCTGCCCAGCAACACGTCGTTGAGGACTTTTTCCTTTGTCCCCGGCCCCGAGAGCGCACTGCGCAGGAGGTGAACGTCGTGCAGGAGCGGGCCTTGCGCCAGAGCCACCAGCCCATCCTCAAAGTACCTGCTCGTCTCGGATTTGATGTCTTTGATTAGGTCGCGGTTGTGCATGCGATGGAATGCGATGCGGATGGCGTCGACCTGCAGCGGGTCTTTATTGGAGAGGATGCGTATGAGGGCCTTCTCGTCGGTGCCAAACCCCTTCATCGCCTTGCGGAGCCCGTCCGCATCGGGGTTAGGATCCCAATTTATTGACTGTGGCGGGCCGTAGCCTAATGAAGGTGGTGTCGGCGGATAAAATTGTTGTTGAGGCGGCGGTGCGCCATACTGCTGTAATGGTTGCTGTCCATAGGGACCTGGAGGCGGAAAGGACTGTTGGTGTGGTGGGTGGCCGTACCCTTGTGGAGGAGGTTGCCCGTAGCCTTGAGGGGGTTGACCGTAAGGTTGCTGTTGAGGATAGCCGTGTTGTGGTGGTGGGTATTGCCCAGGAGGTGGTTGATGATATTGCTGGGAAGGATATTGGCCAGGAGGAGGATATTGGCCTTGTGGAGGCGGCTGGCCATAGTAGGCGCCTAGAGGCGGTGGAGGTTCTGTTGCGCCATTCAAAACAAGTTTAGCTACTGTCACAAGATCCGCGAATGACTGGTGCATCAATGCGCGGCAGAATTGACTTACGGCCACCATACGGGGGGTAACCTTGATAAGACATGACTGGTGATTATGTTTGCTGTCCGTCGCTTTGGCGACACTGGCACAGCAACAGACTGAGGCTGGCGATTAACAATACTATTTAGGGCTTAAATTGCGTCAAGTTGCGACGAAGCCTAACAGCAGCTGGTAAGGCTGGATTTATAGCGGGCAGCAGCGAACAACAATGTTGGTGCTGTTGGTGGGGTAGAAAGAAGCTGCGCTGGCGGCTGATCACCTAAGGACAAGGATATCCAAGTACAAATGCCCAAAGCGAGCGAAGAAATACAGCTTGTACATTTTGACAATACGGATTAGACGGCGATAATGAGCAGCTAAGGGGCAAATTCTTTTCTTGGATCGTTCAAATCGATTTCATCGGTCACGCGCACGCGCAATTCGATGTGCGTGAGTGGACGACGGCGGTAGCATCACGACGGATAGTGACGAGCGACCAGTGGCTGAGTTGTCCGCAGTCGGCTCAGGCGCAAGGCGCATTTGGGGCAATCCACGTCATCCCCACTACTCTACACGTACTTTGTACACATGACCACCTGAATGAATGTGAATGAATGGCCTAAAATGGAGAAATACTCGAATTTACCCTGCACCTACACGCAAAGGAAATTCAAAGACCCCACCAGGTACCTACCTCGTCCTTGTGCCTGGTAATAGCACTTTTATCAGGTATTTCACATATTTTTGTCCCCCGGACTACGTAGTACGAAATTTCGATTCGCTCAAAATAAAAATAAAAAACAAGGACAACCCTCGCCGGTACATTCATTCAGGGTGTCATGTGTGGACCGATTTGGTGGAATCGAATTGTAGCTTGCACTGTACGCGACAGTCTGATTGGTACTGGACTAGGTGCCTCCACGGCCTGACTCCATAATACAGTGGATGTTGTGCCTTGCCCTAGATGGTAACAAGCAACCGTTTGCCAAGGATACAGACTTTACTCCTCCGCCACATTTCTAGGCGCAAATCATGAAAACCCAACAATAACCTGTTGGAGCAAGTCCGGTCCTTTCAATGCTTACGAAGTACGTTTGTGAGAATTCCGGGATGCATGCTGTGTTGATGCATGTCGACATGGGAAGCCTGATTTATGCTCTCGGGATTTAATGGTTTCGATCGGATCCAAAGCATTTGATCTGCAAAATCGTCGATCATGGACTGCAATAAGGTTCTGGGTAATTACCAAGTGCAGTGAGAAGAGAGAGAGAGAGAGAAAAAGAAAAAAGAAAAAGAAAACACACACACACACACACACACACACAATGTAGACCATGCTTCTCGAAAAGTTATGAGGCAAGGCTTTGAGCTGAGTGCTAGGTATGCATGTGGGCTATACAAGCTTCAGTCAGAGCAATCACGCCAATAGAAGTTATCCGTAGAGAAGAGGAGCAGTTAGTCATTTGCAGTCAAATAAGCTTAGGTGCTGCATTGGCACCCGCAATGGTAATCAAAAATTTAGACATGTGGATAGGTTGCCTTGCAGCCTTACAGCCCGCTTCATTGGCAGTGGTTTGGCTGCACAGGCGTAATCGACTTTGCTTAAAGTGCCTGCTTGATGGCACTGTTTCATTCTAGACCTAGACTAATTTGTTTCCGTCTTGGGTATAAGAATTAAAAAAGATGATGGCTGGAGTTCGGGCCAATTGAAACCGCGAGAAGCGGTGGCCCGCAGCACTAGTGTAGCAAGCCCCACTTTTCAACTCCAACCTCCAGTAATTCCCCAATTTAGGGGCAAACAGGCTTGCAGATTCACACCTACCAAAATCTACTTGGTCACCAAGGTATCTGACCAAGAAATGTAGATGGATTTCCAGCCTCCAGAATTACAAAATGTCGCAAGATAAGAGGCGCTGGCTTTCTGTAAAAAGTCGGCAAGGTAGGTGCTTGCATTGTCTTTGGGTTTCTTTTGCAACTCTCATTCCGGTTCGTTCAGTCTCTACTAGCAAGGCCTACCTTCCAGTCCTAGCCGTCGACATCCACCTGTCATCTCCCGAGACACTACTCTCCCTACCAATTTACAAATCTTGGGGCAGTTCCACAAGATGCATTTCAGAAACCTTCCAGTTTCATTGCTTTTGGCTTTGCTAGATTTTGGCACACTCTGCCCTGGGTTGCCCCTCAACTCGCAGCCTCAAGATCAAGGCCAAGGTCAGGCTTTGGGGCCTAGGGACCCTAAAGTCACATACACGGTGGTTCCCATCGACGGTTCACTCCCGACTCCAAGCCCCGGATCCGGCAATGGGAACTCCCCTGGCCGTCCTGGCCCGGGAGACGGAAACCAGGCCCCGCCCGGTGTTACCGTGACGGTTGAAAAGACAATGCCTCCCACGACCGTGACGAGCATTGTTCCTGCAAACACAGTAGTGGTCACTCATACCATCGTTTCTCTCTCTACTGTCACCGTCACGGAGAGTGTGGTCGAGGTGTCTACCACTACACAAGTCGCGGCAAGCTCAACCGCCGCCAGCTCGTCTCAGACTACGAGTGCAAGCCCAGACCCGACTTCGACCTCGGCTGATAAAAGCAGTTCCACAACGACGGCCACTGCCGAGTCCTCTCCTGCAACAACTGACAGCGCGCCTTCGTCGACAAGGCAACCCGATGATGGTCAGTGGTGGTCGCAAAAGTACCCGAGCTGGAATGCAACCAATACAGCCCGGTAAACATGACCGAGCCAAACTACATTTCAAATCTTGACAAGGACAAAAAAACAATTAACAGCACGCCCTTTTACTACATTCTCGATTCACCCTGGAGGCGCTTCATTCTATTACATACTTAATCCTAATATAACAGTACCGACATCGGTTTGCTGTTTCATGCTGTATGATTTACGTGTTACGGCTAGAGAAAAGAAGAGATATTCTTCAATGGCGAGCAGCCCGGTCTTTGTTCAGTTTCTCTTCAAGATTTGAGGTACGAGAAACAACTGGCTCAATTTTTTTTCGTTATAACATTAGTCTCATTCAAAACACGTGCACATACCTAAACAATGATCTCTTGCGAGATTTCTCTTCTTCTTTCATTTTTTACCTGCCACAACTCATTTTCTATGCCTTGCAACGTTGGTTTGGCGATATGCCTGAGTGATTTACCGTTTGCAGACCAGTGAATCTCATCAGTGACAAAGAACAAAAAGTCCGGCCTAGAACATCCCCGTGCCTTGGTTCGTCCAGACAAAGACAAAGAAAATGAATAAGTCACATCACCTCGTCTACAGATGGGAGGCGCTGGCACTTTTAACCTGTGTGATGTCCACTTCCTGATTTACACGAGATCTGAGGACCTACAATCATATCTTGCACCCCTTGAACTTGTACCCTCGACTCCACCGGCAGCTCAGATCCCAGGTGACTTGCAACTCGGAGAATAATCATCCTCAAAACAAAACCAGCAGACAAAAACAAGAAAGAGAAAACATGCCAGCTTTCAGCCTCCGCGATCTGCGCCCACTCGCGCCTTTTGCGCACCTGCTATCACCCCGCGAGTACGCGGTAGCCAAGGCGACGTACTCGCAAAACGGCCCCAGCTACAGCAACACGGGCCCGAACCAGCCCGTCGCCATTGCAGTATCAGCGGTCGTTGGCGGCATGGGACTAATTGCGATCCTGTGGGTTGTCATCATACGGATCCGTGATAGGAGGATGAAGGAAGCCGAGGCCGAGGCCGAGGCCAAGATGAGCGCGGTCGCTCGCTCGGCTGCGACGTCGGTTTCTGGGCATGATACTCCAAAGGGAGGAGGGGAATGAGGTGATTATTAACTTGAGAGCAGTAGAAATTTCGCTTCGGTTATGGTATTCCAAGCGGCTGTACTAGCCGAGGTTGACCATTGGAGTGCTGAAGATGATTCAGATATTTGCAGTCGAGTGTAATAAACATTCGTCGCAAAACCAATACAGTTTTCGGGAGGTCAACGAGACACGCAGCAACAAAGAGGTTGTTCACAGTTTGGTTGTTAGGTCCGCGGGCTGCCTACTTTCGCGTGTTCGGGTCGTCAAGGGCCTCACGGACGTTGCTGTCGATGGCCTGCTCAAAGAGCTGGATGGTGTCGCTCTCGTGGACGGCCGCGGTGGGGCTTGTGAATGTGATTTGCTGCGCCATTCTCTGGTAGTTATCGATGCTTTGTGGGCAAATAGCATGGCGAATTTCGGGGTTACACAGAGTCCTGCAATTTGAGAGGCTATTGGCAAGACATATAGTATGGAGGCCTTCAACTGCTTGCTGTGGCAACATCGTATCTTGAGCTGCTACATAGGCTTGAGCCAGCAGTAAATTTAGTCCTCTTTTGCACCAACTTGCCGGTGCTTCATTCAGCCGTGCGGAGGAGCGCGTAGCGAGCGAAGCAAGCCTAGGCACCATGGGAGTAACGTTTTCCTATGGTATGCTCAAGCGCGAGACTCCTGTCCATAGGGGCGGCCCTATTTTGGCTCGATTCGCTCCGTCCCGTCTCCGTCATCTCTTTACCAGTGGCGTGTCTTCAAGATGTCTTATATCTTCAGCTGGGCTAGGATAGCATCTCCGTGGTTGAAGGCGGATTTTTGTCACTGTCTCCAAGCTGCCAAGTCCGCCCGGTCTCGACGGCCTTCTCGAAACGCGACAGTTAGTCCTGCCGCAAATCACATTGATGCTTTCATAGCAAAGACGAAATGACAGTATATCGATCATGTCTCGTACTGGTGGGACATCCTAGCTTCGGATTTTCTGTACCTTGAAATAGCAATGGATAGTCGACCATGAGGAGCTGCCGAAACAAGTCATAGTCGCAAACTATGTGCTCAAGATGTTGGTCTCTCCGGAGATTCACAGACCGCGAAGGTACGCTTGAAAAGTATTTGTACTTGATCCGGCTGCTATCTTTATTTCGACACATCTGCATGCACGATCCAAGGAACCCGTTGAGTGATGGATTGCATTGCCTCTGCCTCGTTCCTGAGCTGTTCTGGAGCTTCAAGCTACCTTACCCAGAACAGGCAAGCAGGGATGGTAGCTTTCCCCGCATCTGTAGCTTGTAGCTTGAGTGTACAGATGAAAGGCGTCATTGACTTTGTTGGGGGTTCATTTTATCCAGTGGGAAGTGAGCGAGAAGTTCCAGTGTTCCATGCGTTGAACGAGTGGGCATCGAAATAGCCGAATGTGGAAAGCACATATACTCAGATCTACCTTACCTACTTGGGTAGGTGCCTAGCCATGTATCCCCGAACTCGGCCAAAAAAAAAGAAAAAAAAAAGCTGAACCGAAAGGTCAATTGGATCGTGAACCTGGTCCCAAGTAAGCAGGCTGTTATCCGCGGGCACGCACGAACCTTTCAAACCAGCCGAAACTACCCAACAGGATCAGCAAGTTCAGACGTGTTTCTGCGTTTTTCCGGGATTTGTCAAGGTGTGTCATCGGGGCAATCAAAATCCTACTTACCAGACAAGCCAGACTTCGTATGTACCTTGCACGAGGCACTTTTTCCAGGTTGATAAATAGTCTCAAGTATAGCCGATAAACGGCTCGATTCCATGACTTTGTGTACAGATTTTCGGTACAGACGGACCAATGGGCCCGAGCTACACACAAAGCCTGGCACATATGCAGTTTCATGGGGTAAGACAAATCGAAAAAAAAGGACGGCAGTGATGCGAAGGGCTTGATTGCAGCAATGCACGGATGCAAAAGAAAGCATGACAGCTCGGCTTGAAAATCATCTGTACAAAGCTCGTGGCCCGAGTGGCGATATACTTCGCGGCACTTTCCACGTTCCGAAGTCCCAACGTTATAAACGCTCAAGTCGTCTCCGCTCCCCATTTTCGGGTATGTGACTTTGACCGCCGTTTGCAAAAGCTCATCGAGACCAAACAGGAGCACTTCAGCGTATAGGGAACAACAACAAAACAAAACAACCATGAGGGCTCTAGGCTGCATAGCCTTCGCTGCGGCGATGACGCCGGTAGTGGCAAACATGCCACCCAGCGAGTTCAACTTTCCAAGCGTCAACAACGACACGGTGTTGACTGTTGCCTACACCTTCAATGGAAACACCACCGTCGTTGATCCCGGTACCATGTTTGGCGGCAATGGTAAGTAGTTGTCCCCCTCCTTTTTTTTTATCCACCGAATCCAGGCATTTATCGCGCATTGTAAAGCATGAACCATTGCAACTCAATATCGAGACTAAAAAAAAAACACAAACTTAGTCGCCCGGAACCAGCCCCAGCTGGCCGTGGACCCGACCAAGTTCCGGTCACTCGCAGACTACACCGGGCAGTACGTCGTCATCATGATCGACCCGGATGCGCCGTCCCCAGATAACCCGATACGGCGGTCAATCCTGCACTGGTTGGCGTCGGGCATAACGCAGACGCTGGGGGGTGGGAGCGGCAGGATCTCTGGCCAGAGGTCCTTGACCAACTCGACGCCGGCGACGGTGCCCTATGCGGCTCCCGGTCCGCCGCCATCTTCGTCGGCGCACCGTTACTTCTTCTACATCTGGCAGCAGCCGCCCGGATTCCAGGTCCCTTCAAGCTTCAACCCAAACAACCGTGCCAACTTTGACATTGAGAACTTTGTGCGCGAAACAAACCTGGGCGCGCCGGCTGCGGCAAATTACATATATGTAAGTTGCGCTTCTTGAGAATACTTAAGATCAAACGTATCAGACAGAGACAGGAAGAGAGAGATTATATGGGGACAATTGAATCGCCGACTAACCACGGGTTCTTCAGGTCTCGCGCCAGGACAGCGTCCCAATGACGTTTATTGCCTCCCCCGGATCCGAATATCCTGGCGGCAACGGAAACGCCGTATTCCCCAGGAAAGGTGACGGCAACGGCAACGGAAACGGTAATGGCAACGACAACGGAGACCCATACAATCCAAACTATCCTGATGAGGGCGCTGCATCTGGAGGCATTCAAATGTCCAATTTTGCGGCGTTGATTTCATTTGTGGCCATGGGCCTGGCCTGTTTGGTTTAGTCAAGCAGCTGTTGGGCGAGTTTTTTCTCTCTCAAAGGCCCGTTTACTGTTAAATAATACCTTTTAGCGACGGCCCCGGGACTAAAAAGTCCAACCCGTGGGGTTTGTAATATGTTGAGTCTGGTTTTGGTGACTTGTTGACGAGTTGGATGAAGGAAACATTGCAATCCACAAGACCACAGGATTGCCGTGCCGTTGTGTTACGCTTAATCATTAAGCCGAGAAAAATAAAATTTTAGTTCCGAGCCTAATAATTATGGCTTTGCCATTTCCAACGCGCGCATCACATAAAAATACTCTGTACAAAATCTGGTTGAATCCCCGCGCCGTCCTGTGATCTACAGTTGTAAAGATGACAGAGATTCGTCTGAACTGCCTACCGTTGTCGAAATCCCTACCTGGAACCAAAGATGGACCGATGATAGCAAAAGAATAAGTCAGGGATGACAAAGACAAAATCTGCCCCTTCTGAGGCGGCAATCCGGAACAGATTGAGACGCTCAAGGTCCACCCTATCCTGCCCTACGGAGATGAAGCGGGGCGATTTAGGTTGGTTGTTTGCTAGAGAAGGTTGCCCCTGCCGCGCTGCGCCTTTGATCGTGCCAAATTTGGCCCATTTGAAACGTTGAGAGCGTCAAACGATTTTCTTTCTTTATTCTGAATGCGCATACTACGTTGTAGAAAACTCCCTATGCAATGACCCAGAAAATGGATTTGAGTGTGATATATCTTACGTATTACCACTTGTTTATTGTTTAGTTCTAGTTCTAGGTTGTAATATCGGCAAAGACCACCACGTGCCAGGAAATGAGACTCTGCGCTTGGATACTGAGGAAAAATATTGAGTGAGATCCATCGAATTGCTACCCAATTAATATCGTGTACTATAGTACGACTCCACGGCATGGGACCTGTTACGTTTTGTGCTAGACTGAGAGCTACAGTATTTCCATAGGCGCAAGGCGCCCAGATGGTACAAAAAAACACGCCTCGATCAGCGCGTCTTGGTTCAGGACTTCAGGTCCACGTTAAAGTGGAGTTTGTGGGGGTTTAACCCGCCAAAAACCTCCAGGCTGGACTACCCACGTAAGAGGTCAAACAAACAAAGCCCTGGCAGCACCAAAATTAGCAGGTGGTAACAGGGTGAAGCGGAACCTCCAAGGTTATTTGCGGCAACAATCTTCACCAACTCAAATCCCCTTGCATCACCAAGTGTTTCCTTTGCCCTTGACACACGAACACACACACAGCCGGGCCTTTCTTTTTCTCTCGCTTTATGCCTTCGACCGGGAGCCCTTTGAAAATAATTCCCCGCATTCAACGGATGATTTTCTCATTCATGTCGGGCATTTGAACCCGCGCGCCAAGGTGGACCAAAATAATACGGATCATCATAGCCGAGACGATACAACGCTCGACTACAGTCACGACTCGCGGCTTTTTGTGCAAAGAAAATGTGGATGACGATGGGTGAACCCAAGGTGACCAGCGAACAGCTGCCCATGGCTGGGAAATACCGCCACCAGATTGGCGGAAACCACGGGTTCGACCGAAAAAAAAAAAAAAAAAAAAAAAGCTCGCGGGGGTTCCGCTTTGGCGTACTGTACACAATACGCGCCCCTTGCTCGGCTGCTACGCTGTAACTGTTTGCCACGCGCTGTTTCCTGAGGAATCCAGGAACAAGCGCAAGCGACGCAAGATCACAAGATGTCGGCTGCCCACTTCGGCATGAGTGGTGCTCCCGCAAAAGGCAAGTGATGTTGTTGCTCGTGGTATTGCGAAATTGAATCGCGGCCTCTGAGTGGTGCGCATAGGAAAATAAATCTCCGGAGTATCGAAAAAATAACGTCACTGTCGGCTTTCGTCCTTCACCAGAACCAACTAGCTCGGTACTTCCCCGCGTGCCAAGTATCCACCGGTACTTCAGCCCAGGTCCTTTCACGGTTCACCGCGCTTCAATCCAGGGGGGGAAGCGCGAGGATGCCTTGCAGAATGGGGCCGTCGACTGACTGATGTCAGACAGGGCAACGCCGTTCATCACCCCCTAAACGTTTCGTTTTATGCCAAAAGCACGTGCGCTAATGCCAACCGGCCCCCAATGCTAAATAACATATAACTTCTGCCTTCTCCCCCCCGGGGCTAATCATCTGAGGATCTACAGCCGACATGCTCCCTTGATCGTCTTGACCGGCCAGCCGTCGACGAAATTCAAGATGCTCTCACTCAAGGCCGTGTTGAGATTCGCCTCAGTGGCTGTCGCCGTCGTCCTCCCGACGTTGGCACAGGCCCAGGCGCCGGAACCCTCTCTCTCGGTCCGCTCCCCCCCTGTGAGCTACAACAACACGCTGGTGAAGCAGCGCGCCGATCCCCAGATCCTCAAGCACACCAATGGACGCTACTACTTTATCGCCACCGTTCCCGAGTATGACCGTGTGGTGATGCGCCAGGCCGACAGTATCCAAGGCCTCAGCACGGCCGAGGAGAGGTTAATCTGGGCTCGCTCACAGTCGAAAGCTGGAGTTGGTTACGTCTGGGCCCCTGAGGTATGTGACATTGCCGCAAACACTCGAGTAGTATGTATGTATTCATTCATGGTACTGACAAGATCAAAATAGCTCCACAAAATTGGCGACAAGTGGTACATCTACTTTGCTCTGGGTCGCACTGCTCCCTTCGACGTCCGTCCCTTTGTCCTCGAGGGCACGGGCTCCGACGACCCCATGGCTGCCAGCTGGGCCGAGAAGGGCTTCATCACCACCGACTTTGACACCTTCTCCCTCGATGCTACCACGTTCGAGGTCAATGGCGTCCGCTACCTCAGCTGGGCCCAAGCCGACCCTAGGTTCGACAATGGTGGCGGCACCTCTCTGTTCCTCGCGCGCATGACGAACCCCTGGACGATCCAGCGGCCCTCCATCGTCATCAGCCGCCCGGACCAGCCCTGGGAGCGCATCGGCCACAACGTCAACGAGGGTTCGTGGGGCATGGTCAGGAACGGCAAGGTCTTTGTGACGTACTCGGCTGCGGCAACCGACGCCAACTACTGCATGGGTCTGTTGACTGCCGACCAGAACGCCGATCTGATGAACCCGGCCAGCTGGAGCAAGTCCAAGGACCCGGTTTTCGTCAGCAACACTGCCACATCGCAGTTTGGCCCTGGCCACTCGGCCTTTACCGTCTCGGATGACAACCAAAGCGATGTGCTCGTCTACCATGCCAGGCAGTACAAGGACATTCGTGGCGAGCGTGAGTTTTGGTTCCCTTTTTTTTTTGCCCCTTTGCATTCGCAAAACACTTGAACAAGCCACTGACATGAGAAACACAGCCCTGGACAACCCTGACCGCATGACCCGCGTGCAGAAGCTCTACTGGCGCTCCGACGGTACCCCCGACTTTGGAATCCCGATCCCCGACGGACCCCACCCGGTTCGCCTCCGCTCTTCGGCCGACCAGACCCTCTACGTGGGCATCGCCAACAACGCAGTCCAGAGCGTCAAGGACGCGCCCGTCCAGAACACGCAGTTCAAGATTGTGGAGCCTGGCCTGGGTGGCTCCGGCACCATCAGCTTCGAGAGCACGGCGCAGCCTGGCAAGTACCTCTCGGCGGCCAACGGCTCGGTCAGTCTGGCGACTCTCAGCAACACCAGCGATGCCGGAGCGCGCAGCAGCGCCTCGTTCCGTCGCGTGGCTGGACTTTCGGACGCGACTGGGGTTTCGTTCGAGTCTGCCGCCCAGGCCGGGAGCTATCTTGTGTCGGGCGGTAACGGTGCTGCTGTCTCTGTCGCGCCGTCTACTGGCGCCGAGGCTACATTCTACTTGGAGTAAATTTTTTTTGTCTCTCTCTCTCTCTCTGTTCTTCTCTTCTTTAGGCTGGTCTTAAAAAAACAACGGGGAAAGATCTGAGGCGAGATGCTCTTGGGAGGCCATGATGCTATCCCATGTGGCGCTTTTAATGAAAAGAAAACTAAAGCTTCAAACCTCATGACGGGTTCCAAATAATGGGGCGAGCAAACGGAAAGATCAAAATAGCCTGCTAATGCTGATTATTGGTATGATAATCTGTAGTTAACTAATATTTTTTTTAAATGAACAAAACATGATGAAGAAAACAAAACAAATGAAAGTTGCAGCGCCTGTTTGAATGGATGTTTCCGACGGATAAAGATGAACAGAACGAGAAGAATCCCACAGCCAAAGGTTGTGGATGTTTCTTTTTTTAAATTTTGAAACAAAAAGAAAAGCCCTCAAGCATCGTACTCAAAGCTGGTCTCGTTGGTCTTTCCATAACCGGCATATCCACCCTTGTCCTCGTCGTACTTGCCCTCGACGACGGGCATGAGGAAGCAGTCCTGGACCTTGCCGCCGGTGATGGAGTGCTCGACGGCGGCGGTGGCCAGGACGGCAAGGCCGTCGACGGGGTCGCGGACCAAAAACAGGCGCGGCATGCTGCCGTCGGCATAGGTGCACACGGCGGGGTACGACAGCTCCATGGCCGGGTCGACGGCGTAGAAGCGGAAGCCGTCGTCGCCGGCTTGGTCTTGCTGCTCCTGGCGACGTCCAACAGTCGCGGTCGAGTTGTTGTTGCTGCTGTCGCTGTCTACAGTCCCAGTCCCACCACCGCCCTCGTACTCGCCCTCAAATGCCACCATGACGACGGGCACGGCCAGGGCGGGAAGCTCGAAGCCGTCCGACACGCGCAGGCGGCTCGCGCCGACACGGCCCATGGTGTTGTTGTAGTAGTGCAGGATGCGGCCGGAGCCGTCGCCGACGAGCAGGTCCCGGTAGTTCTCAAACAGCTCTGTGCAAAAGGTCATGTCGGCGAGCGAGTCCACGCCCGCCAGGTAGACGTTGCCGTCGCCGCAGGCCACGAGGGCCGTCTCGGCGCCCGGGTCGACCATGAGGGACAGCTCGAAGCCGTCGGTGCGGTTGTAGGGGCTCGCGGGGATGGGCGTGCTAGTGTAGGAGAGCTCGGTGCTGCCGCCCTTGACCTGGCTGGTCAGGTCTTGGATCGCGGCGGCTGGGGGAGTGGTGGTTTGGCGCTTGGCCAGGCGTAGGGGGCTGGGGTCTTGGCTGTCTTCACTGGCTTCGGGAGTGGGGTCTTGGTCGTCTTGCTCGTCGGTAGATGGGGTGGATGAGGATGCAGTGGTCAATGGGGTGCCCTCGTCTTCATCGGTGCTGGTTGGGATGGCGGTTTGGGTGGTGCCTGGGGTGTCTCCGTCGACGTTGGTAGTTGCCGGGATGCCGCTGGGAGTGGCGGTTGAGGATGACGACGGGGGGTTCTCCCTGCCGGGAAGGCTGAGTGTCGGGAGCCATGAATGGTTAGCAACATGTTGCAAGGGGTGACGGGGCAAAACGAGGAGACCAGCAAAGAAAAGGGGTATACTCACGCAATACAGCCCCGCTTGAGAACCTTGTCCTTGGTGTCAAACAGATCCTTCTTGGAGCCCAGGAGATCCACATAGATCCTGTTCCGCCAGCTGATCTGCGTGGCAATGCCGGTGCAGCCATCGGTAGAGGCGAAGCCTGCGCTGAAGCCACCGCCACTGGCCTGACCGATGCTGGCGGCCGCCTGGGCCGTGGCCTTGATGGACGGCTCGTCCGTGAGGCCGACGCTCTTGTCGAAGCCGCCAATCTTGAGCCCGCACTTGACGCTGACAGGCAGGCCCAGCTCGGCCGCCAACATGATCTGGCCCTCGGCCTCGAACACGGGCTTGAAGTAAGGCTCCCAGCCCTCAGTCTTTGAGCTGGAGGGGTTCACAAAGTCGAGCTTGGCCAGGGCGTTGGTTATGCCCATCTCGGCACCGGCGAGCAGCTTGCCCTCGGCGGCGGCCAGCAGGGAGACGCGTGAGCCGAGGCTGACGCGCGGGCCGATGGTGACGATGCCGTACGAGAGGCCCGGCAGGCCGACGTCGAGCAGCGAGCTCTCAAAGTCTTTTTGGTACTTAATCTTGGCGTCGATGCCGAGCTTGAAGACCATGTTGAGGTCGATGCGCATCTCGACCTCGCCCTGCGTGAAGCCGCCGACGGGGGTGAAGGCGGCCCGCCCGGTCAGAGTGGCGCGGCCGTCGACGCCGCAGCCCACGCAGTAGACGTTGAGGTAGCCGGCAGCGCCCTGCCCTGTGGGCTCGTCCAGGGACTGGGGGCTGCTGCCAAACGACTTGAGCAGCACGGCGTCGCCCCAGGGGGACTGGGTCTGCTTGAGGCTGGGGTCCTTGAGGCGCTTGGCGTCGGGATTGTCGCTCCTCGAGTCGGGGATCTTGAAGGACAGGTCCTTGCTGATGGAGCCCGAGATGGTGGTGAGCTTCTGGATCGGGGCGATGATGGCCTTGGCGACGTTGAGGATGGGCTTGGGGATGATCTTGTTGAAGATGCTCTTGATGAGCCACCGGCGCTGGATGGCATTGTCGTCGCCGGGCGCCAGCTCGTCGATGAAATTGTCAAACTCGCCCAGGGTGTCGATGTCGCTGTAGCCCATCTGGTCGTCGAGGTCGTCGTCAAAGTAGGGGCCGAAGCAGGCCGTGGGCAGGCCGTGGACCGTGTCGACGGGGGCGACGCAGCGAGTGCGGTCCTCGCTGAAGCTGCTCTGTTGGGTGCCGTTGGTGTAGGTGCCATTGCCGTTGCCGTTGTTGGCGCTGTTGCCATTGCCATTGCCATTGCCAGAGCCAGGCCCAGGGGATGCCCCAGGCCCATTCGAGCCCGACCCCTGACCGCCGCCAGACAAACTACACAACAGGCTTCCCGGCCGGGGAACCCACCAACCCCATTCAGCCTCGGCCTTGTTGATCAGCTTCTCGGGGTCGCTAGCCTTGCCGGCGGCCACGATGGTCAGGCTGGCATCAGACGCCTCGAGGCCGGTGATGCTAAAGTAGCACCTGTCGGTCGCGGAGCCGCAGTTGGGCACGTTGGCCACGAGGACGATGCCGGCGGCCCATGAGCTCGACGCCTTGGCAAAGGCCTCTCTGCTCTGGAAGCCGACGCTGAGCGAGCCCGAGGCGGTGTCGTACTCGACCGTGGCCAGGGCAAAGTGGTCGAGCACCACGACGGGGGCCTTGAAGAAGTAGGTCAGGGTGCCAAAGTAGCCCTCCTTGCAGGGATCTGCGTTTCCATAGTACAGAGGACAGGGCGTCTCGGGCTCCCTGGGGACGAGATTGCTGATGCACCTGGTGCAGGTGCTCCAGTGGGTCGCCGGCGGGAGCGTGGTGATGGGCCCGGGCTGGGGAGGCTCAGAGACGGAGAGCGCCCCTGAGTCTGGAGGGTTGTTGGCGCAGGTGGACTGGTTGGCAGTGGTGCATCCTCCAGGCGGCTCCACGTAGACGATGGTTACGTTGAAGCCTTCTGCGAGGACAGAAGAGGCCCCGGCAAGAGCGACCAGGAGAAGCTTTGAAAGCATCTTTCCTTTTTTAAAGGGGGATGCTCAAGTTGTGGGAAAGAATGGACAAAAAGGCAAGAGCGATGCCTGCAAAAAGGAGTGCAATGTCCCTGATAGAGAAAACATTGTCTCTGGGAATAGCACGACGGCGACAGTATAAATACACCGAATCGACTCGAATACAACTACCATCTTTGCGGGCAATCTAGGGAGGCCATGGGGCCTAGATTCGTTCCTTCCCAGGGGCAACATCTCAGCCGCACACGCACTTGTAGAGTGGAAATTGAAGCTGAAGACTGAGGGTTTACAACAGTCGACATGTCAACTTTTCTTGGATAGGAAGGAACCAAGAAAGGTTCTGGATTTGGGCGGACTGGTCACAATTGGTCTTGTCTCATGCGATAGGTTCGATTTCAGTGTGGCCAAGGCCTTGGGATTTTGTCTCGGGTGACACGAATAGCCTCCCGTTCCCAGAGCTCAAGATAAAAACTGACCCCTCATCCTTTTTACTTGCACCAAAAGTCTATATTTGACGGAAATGCTTCAGCTGCAATCAATCCCCGGTAGAAGGGACCAAGACGAGGTTGATTGGCAGTCTATCGGCGCAGCCACCACCGGATAATGAGCGAGGGGATACGGTGTGATGGCCTGTCAATGGATGGTCTCTACTCTATAGGACCGCCGCCACCAATGATTTTAATGAGAATACTGGCTGATATTCGAAACCTCCCCTTTGTGATTGAAATAGGGGCCTGCAAGGCAGATAGACCAATAAGTAAAGGAGAAGAATATTGCTATAATTATAAATCAAGTGAGACTGTTTCCAGACTTATAATTTCTGGCAAAGACCAGCTGATCTTGATATCAAAATCTGAAGACGCAAGGGAAGTGGGACTAGTAATCTCGGTCAAGATGCTTTCCCGAGGTCTTTGTTCCAAGCTACACAAGTGTCTACTCTATTCCTGCCACAAAGTGTTTACCTAGGTTCCTGCTCTCGCTGACTATGAATTTATAATTGAAAAAAACTGTTACTCCAGGGTTTCGTGTAATGAAATAAACCTTATACTGCTGTAAACAAACAGCAAGAGATTTATTGATTTCCCCTATAATCCCGTATCGGACCAAGACCTTTCATTTTACAAGTACCCATCTAACTGATGGCATCTTTCTCACAGTCTCACTAGATATTCAAAAAAAGGTCTCATGCTCAAGAGTCAAAATATTCCAAAGGTCTGGCATGATTCCCAGTCTTTGCATGCAAAATCTCAAGACTTTGAATTCACGACTCGGGGGGCTTGTGCCATCTGTAGATATACTAGTAACTGGTAGACATCCGCGGGGTATCCGGCTTCCTTGTGCCTGCATAAGGTGCATCCCAGACCAGATGCCAGAATTATCAACACGGGTAATTTGGGAATTGATCGGCATCAGGCGCCAGGGGATCCATCCCCAGGTACTCAGGCTATTTTAAATATGCTTCCTAGTCCTCATATACACTGTAGTTGACTACAAAAGACTGCATCATTTTCCACCCCGGGTGCCATCTCGATCTTTGAGCCAATCTCGAAGCCAAATCAAACATTATATTCAACACATTCGGGGGGAATGGCGCAGTGGTTAAGCGCCATGGCTGTTACTTGAGTAACGTAGGTTCGAATCCTGCTCCCTCCACCTCCTCCCCGCTTACCCGTGGCAAGGATAACCCGGCTGGCTATCGACAACAACCACCCGCCTGTGCCGTCGAGCCCACACTTGTTGGGAACTTCGTCTCCATGGCTACAAACGACCGACAGCTCCGCTGTTTGGACACAGGCCCCTCTCGATGAAGAGCCGTCAACTGCCGTCAGACGAATCCTCCGTGCGCCTGAAGGCACGGGGTCGCGTCAGTGAACAAACCTGTAAGCAGGACCGGGCACGAACCCGGTCAGGCTCGATTCGCTTCTATGCCCTTGTTTTCCGCTGTGTAAATAGAGAAAATAGAAAGCGCGCCGAGATACCCCTCGGGAGGCTGCTAACGGCCGGCTAATGAGCCGGGCCGAGCCCGGCGTTAAATAATACTACTACTACTACTATATTCAACACATTGAAAAGAAAAAAATGCGTTTCACGTGTCTTCTTCTTCTTTGCACCGCCACGGTTCATCTCGGTGCTGCTTCTACATTGCCCAAAGATTTCGACGCCAGTCACTGTCCCAAAGTGAAAGATTTCGACGCCAGTCACTGTCCCAAAAAGGTCGACCCCAGCCTATGTCCTCGTCGGCCCGGTGGCACTTCTTGCCCAGCAAATTTCGACCGCAGCCAATGTTCTGCGGTTCTCAGCAACGCTGGTAGTAAGTGCCCGTTCTCAAGATTGCCACAGAATTTCTCTGCGACTAACCCTTTTGGTTTCCATTCTTTCACCTTTCTACAGACCATAAAAGAGACCTTTTGGTGCGCCGCGAAGAACCAGATTTAGGCAGAGATTTGCTTTGCTGTTGTCTTGATATTTGTCTGATATTCGTAAACGCTTGGTTGGACTGTCTGCTTGAACAACAACGGATGAGGGGCCAGCCGGAGGCGGTTAGGCAGGCATACCGTCAAGGGCGTCACGATGCATATTTCGGAGCCTGGTGGGGGTAGACAAAAAGTGTCACTAATAGCAAGGTACTGTACTTGTAAAAAGTTAATAAATGCTGCCTGCTTTTCTTTATTTATTTATTTTAATTCTTTTTTTTTAATTGCAAGTACATAATATAGAGGAAGACGGGCGTCTTCTACTAAATGTATTTTCTACTAATCACACCTAACCGCCCGGCGTCATTTGCTTCTTTTCCTGAGATCCGGGGCTTGTGCTATCCTCATGTTATGGATCCAGGGTCTGGCCTGCTTGTCCTCGCATGGGATATATGGGCGACCGGAGTTGCCGTTGTCATCATGAGTCGGACCCATCATATTCTACTGGCATGCATGGCCCTTTCCGCCCGGCCAACCATGTATTACGGCAAATAACAGCGAGGCCGATGAGAAAATGATACGCAAACAGGATCATGTCGCTCTATCACAGACTCTACACATCAAATTGCGGTGCATCGCATCCGAAAAACAGCCCGTGTCGAACCTGGGACAGTAGTTCTCACGACGTCTGTGTAACCTTGAATATGCCCAATTGCCACCTTTGCTGTCGAGGGATATACTTGCTGGTCTTTTGTGTGGTTGCTACACCCAATCTGCTCAATACACGAGCCGGAAAACTCTCGAGACGATTGCGACGCGGATGATTGCTGGATGGCTGTTGACGAGGAATGCGACCCAAATTTGTAGCCGGGATTGCCGTAAACTGCTACAAGAAAAAAAGTATTCAGACCTCCACTGGAAGCGCTTTTTGACGGCTGAATGATCGTCGGAGTGATTTAAAGACATTCGGTGCTGTCGGATGTGCGTTCCTCTTTTCTCATCTGATCCCCGGTATGCCTTTGTGTTCCATCAAGTGACGTTTGTCTGGGTTCTCGGAAATAACTCAGCCCAGATGTCAAGCTCGCAAAACCGGGGCATACAAGGCAAAAGTTGTGCAACACAAAGCTGTCATGACTGCGTAACCATGGTACTTGGCAAATCTGGCCTGTTGGTCGCAGATCATGCCAGTGTAAACGCCTTCCGGGTCATTATCGGTGAGATCCTGACCGAAAAAAAGGTTCTCGCCACAGACCAAAAAAAAAAAGAAAAAAAAACCGTTAGTATCATGTATGGTCCCCAAGGGCCGAATACAGTGTGCCAGATCAGGATCAGGCGGGGAGCCGTCAGCGGGCGGCACGGTGCATAGGTAGGTATGTATATAGATACTTAGTATAGTAGCCCAAGTGGTACAGCTTAAATAAATTCGGTGGGCGTGATTTGGGTAAGATGAGATGTGTACTGTCAAGACTGTCAAGACTGTAATTAATCATGTTGTATGTCAGATAGGGTATAGTCTGGTCGACAAGAGACTAACAAAAGTTAGCGCAAGATGACAGCGTCTACTCCTGCTTCAGAAAAAAAAAAAAAAAAAAAAAAAAAAAGGTCGCGCAAATTGACAGCCCACTACCTCGTAAGATGCACCCAGTACATACCGTAATATAGGCTGCCGCATCACGTGCGTCTGTACCCCCAGCAAAAACACATTGTGTTCACCGCCGCCAGAAATAGGATCCATTCCTGTCAGGAACACTAACTTTTGTGGCAGGTACTTGGGGGTGGTAAGAGAGGAACCATGCTTTAACCATCTCGTATCCATGACAAACGTCAAAATAAATGACCAACCCGAGCTGTCCAGAAGCGGAATGCAGGACGCCGGTCTAAACTCGAGAATCGGGGAATTTCCCGTGTTATACTTTCGAATCCTGCCATCATACTCATAGAAATTGACGGAAGCACGACGGGTTTCCTCGGAATCATTTCGATGGCTGCTTTCGAAGCATTCCTTTGTTCCCCCTGAAATACATCATAATAAACATAATATAGTAAGTATATGGAGACTGCCGGAAATCGCCAGATTTCCCGCATAGTCCGCCCAGGTACGGTGAGATTGGACTGACGCAACTGGGAGGGTCTCTGCTATGCTTGGGCTGCCCGTTTTATTTACCCCATTACTTTCCAAGGTGTGCGGAAAAAGGAAGAAAAGGACAGCGGTTGGCGGGTGCCTTTTTTGGGGTGGGCTCCGCTCCAAAGGCTTCCGTGCCGGCTCTTGCTCGGCCCACCCAGTGGGTTGCCTTGGTTGCATTCCAACGATTTTTTTGCGGGGAACTCATCCCGCCCATGCCCATCGAAAACACGCTGCAATTGGAGCAAATTTCGAACGGGCTGTCCGCCAAAAGGCAAAAGGTGAATACGAGCCGCAAGAAAGCTCGTGTCTTACTGTGGATATTGCCGGGTTGATGCAGTGCAGCCTTTCTTTTTACTTTCTTTCTTGGACCCCTACCGTTGCATACTACCTACCGTACAGTACAGCACTGTACCTACCTTACCTACCTGGGTTATTGTTTGCTGGTCTGTCTGTCCCTGTTTCCCCTCCAGCTTGCCCGCTTTGCGGTCTCATTTGCCAGTAATTGCGCTTGCTATGCCGCATCGCCATGGAGACAACCAGGCGGAAATGCAACACGAAGGTCAAGGCCGATGTCATGTCATCATGATCCCCTTTGTCGGCTACACGGCGTTACATTACTTTCGTACGTCTCCTCACCGGCGCCTTGGTGCCGAAGACGGGTGGGATTCCGAGCCGTATGTTGACCTATGTAGTGTATATGTCCAAGTCTATATAAGACTGGCTGCCCTTTGGCATCAGGCTTCAGGTTTTGTTTGTTCCTGTCTTCATCCGCCTTGATACCAAAAGCCTGATCACTCCTATCCTGAACTTTCCCACTCACGGTCGAAACAAACCCCATCACCTCCACCGCCAAAATGAAGTTCACCTCCACCGTCGCGGCCATCGCCCTCGTCGTTGGCGCCTCTGCCCAGCAGGCTATCGTCCACAACAACTGCCAGGATACCGTCTACGTCCAGTCGTTCCCCTACGACGGCTCTGCCACCGGCCCTCTGACCACCCTCCAGGCTGGCCAGACCTTCTCTGAGGACTTCCGCAAGTCTGGCTCGACCGTCAAGGTCTCCAAGACCAAGACCTTGACCAGCCCTCTGTTCATCGGCTACTCGTTCTCGTCGAACCCGGACTACGGCTACTATGAGCTGTCCAGCGAGTGGGGCAACCGTACGTCATTTCTCATACTTTCTTCCCCCCGGATAACAACACCCAATGTAGTTAGTGTTTTGACAAGAAAGACTTACTGACATGGTTAATCTTCCCGTAAACAGCCTTTGCCGACAAGCGCGTGACCCTCTCCCCCGGTGCGGGCTGCCAGGACTTCAACTGCGCCCCCAACGACGCCGGCTGCTACAGCCGCCCCGACATGAAGAAGGTCTACGGCTGCCCTCTGCCCATCAACGTCGAGGCTACCCTCTGCGCCTAAGCCTACGGCGCTATGAATGTCATGAAATAGGATGAAAAAGCAATTCTTTTATGGATAGCGGCGGGTATAGCCGACCGTCTATTTAATGATTAATCGATGAATGAATAAAAAAAAAGCCGCTTTAGCGCGCGAGACAAACAATTCTGTTGCCATGCATGTCTGTGATCTAGACTACACCAAGATCTAGTCTAGTCTAGTTTCGTAAGTACCTAAAATAGCTTTGTCAAGATGCCATGTCATAGCTTCCGACGACGTGCGCTTGGTTTCCGCCCGCAGCAAGCGTTGCGACTGGAACAGGGACGACGTTTGACAGTACTCAAGTCCGCATTCAATTACGCAAAACCGATACCGAAAGCAGTATTAGGATGAGCCTTCCATTGCCAAATATGCTTACAACCTATGGCAACACAAGTACAAGCATAATGGGCTGCTTGTCACGCGATCAAGGGTCTACCGA
The DNA here is from genome assembly GCF_000002495.2 of Pyricularia oryzae 70-15. Classification (NCBI taxonomy): domain Eukaryota; kingdom Fungi; phylum Ascomycota; class Sordariomycetes; order Magnaporthales; family Pyriculariaceae; genus Pyricularia; species Pyricularia oryzae. Next base: position 2,949,549 of record NC_017844.1, on the reverse strand, counting down.
AAAGCACATGAACACTAACGATTTGTTTTGCTTGCTTTTCGGAGACCGTTATGGAAGTCTAGTGCCTACCTAGGTAGTTCCAGACCACCTACCTAGGCACCTAGGTATCCAAGTTTGGACGATGCGGTTTTTCTTCTTTTATTCAAAGTATGAAAACGTTAACAAACAGGTCCTTGGACTTTCATCCAAAGCTTTTTTTACCCCCTTCCCTGTGGTTTTTTTGTGCTTCTGCAACGCCAGCTTGCGCGTGCCTCGGCATGATGCAACCTTGCGGGGCTGGAGCATCCACCATTGGCCAATCCGTTGCTGACAATAGCAAAAAAGGCACATCCCAGACGGACCAATCTAGGTGTACCTCAATTATCTGGCTGCGTAAAACGTATTGCTTGTGATGCATCGGGCGCCCGCGGTCATCGCTTCGTTTGCCAGCTCACTCATAAATCCCAAGCAAAAGAATTGGAATTAATTTTGCCCAATCGACCCAAAGATACACATAATCTTGGCATTTGCCATAAAGGGCTGATCAACAACATATACCCAAGGAAGGAAAAAAAAAAGTCGACTCGCGTAATCTTTTTGAACAATGGCATTGAAGCCTGGCCAAAAGACGGTGCTTATCACGGGGTACGTGATGAGTTTTGCAGTGACAAAAAGAAAAGTTCTATTGGAACACCCCGAGCTGAACTGACTTGCATTCTACCCCAGGTGCACTCCCGGCGGCATAGGACATGCTCTGGCCCTAGAGTATCATGCCAAAGGTCTGTACAAGACCCTGCATTTGGAACCCTGGTGTCTTGGCGCATCATATGGGGAGGAGTCAGTGTCAAGCTTTTATATGCATGTTTCCTAACCTCGACTCCCCGCAGGTCTTCATGTCATCGCCACCGCTCGTCGCCCCGAGGTCATGAAAGACCTGGCCGAGGCGGGCATGACCACCTTGCCGCTTGATGTCACCAAAACCGAGAGCATCGAGGAGTGCAAAAAGGCCGTGTCCGAGCTGACTGGCGGCCGCCTTGACATCCTGGTCAACAATGCGTGAGACGCCCTTTCCACATGTGTTTGCACCAGACAACCCCCTTGGAAAGTCTGGCCCCCTTGGCTAATACCCATCTTCCCTCCTTTCGACAGTGGCGGCTCAATAGTGGTGCCGGCCACCGACATGGACCTCGACGACGTGCGCTGGATGTTCGAGGCCAACGTCTTTGGCGTCATGGCCATGGTCAAGGCGTTTGCGCCGCTGCTCATCGCCACCAAGGGGCTCATCATCATGATCTCGTCTCTGTCGTCCGTCACGCCCTACCTGTTCGCCTCGGCCTACAGCGCCAGCAAGGGTGCGCTGAACTCGTACTCGAGAGTGCTGCGGATGGAGATGCGTCCCTTTGGGGTTCGGGTCATGGTTTCCATGACGGGGTAAGTCGTGTTTCATAACGATACGTCACTGCTGTTGTTCTGTTTCCCCCCCCCCCCCCCCCCCCCCCCCTAGAGGAAAGGCATCATGTGACTAAATGCCCATCCTCATCCCCGCAGAACCGTGAGGTCTCTCAACAAGGATACGCAGGTGCACAAGCCGCTCCCAGCGGACAGTCTCTACCAGCGCGTCAAGGACGTGTTCGAGTGGCGCCTGAACTACTCCCAGATCGACGGGACCGTCGACACCCGCAAGTTCGCCTCCCAGCTGGTGCGCAAGTCGCTGAAGCCCGAGTGGCCCATCATGCTGCGGGCCTGGTTCGGCCGACCGGACTGGTTCTGGGGCGGAGGTCTGGCCGGCCGCGTCTGGCTCGCCCGCCTGCTCACCGGGGAGTGGCTCATTGACATGCAAACTTGGAACAAGTTCAAGCTTTGGAAGCTCGAGGCCTTTGTCAAGCAGGACGAGGCCAAGAAGCTCAAGTGAGGAAGAAAAAAAAAGCACTTTGAGCTTGGAGAGATGCATATTTGACAGTATGTCTGTAGTTGTATAATTTATACTTGTTTCATTTGCAGTGGCTTCGTAGTCTCGACTGTGCTTGTAGTCTAAAACTAGAGGAGCGAGGCTAGTTTCCGTACACGAATTTGCGGTTGTACAAGGTTTCACGGATCCAAGACCTGACGAGGCTGCCGGTAGCCGGCTTGAGTAGCACTCATTTCCTGTACCGGAACGAAACACCATGCTGTGCAAAGAATATGCGGCTGGTGGCATGAGATCCAGAGTAGACGCGTAACCTCGAATGAGATCAAAGCAGCCGCAGCTCCAAGAATGTATTCCAACGGTACACGTTCCTGGTCGCCCTAACTGCCACGAGCATACATGCTAGATGGCTCAGCTACCTGGTTTTGAGATATCTCACGCTCGATGGGATCGACGCTTTTGGGGACGCAGAGCAGAACAAAGAGCGGGAGCATGAGTAAACGTAAAGGACAACAAGGACTTCATTATGTTGACGGGATGTCCAACATGCTATACTAAGCTACAAGCAAAACCAAGCTGACCCGTGCCAGCCTGGTAGGCCGTGCGTGAGCCCCCAGTCTTGCGAATGACTACAGGATGAGTAGACAAATGACAGCAAGCTCAGAAACCATTAAGCACCGTTGGCTGCAAGCATCAAGCCCAAGGCAGATCAACTGCCTGACCACGCGCGACGCTGAAGCCCATCTCACCACAGTGCCTGTACCAGACAGCCCAGAAAGCGGTATCCCTATTGCAACTAGCATCAGTAAATGTTGCGACACGTTGGAAATTCAGATGTCACGAGGTCGAGGCTGGTGTGAGCTTCAGAGAAAGTCGGTTTCATTGGAGCGTGACCTCCTCAATCCCGTCTTGAAACATTTTGGAATTGGGATTTTGTCATCATATGCTCAGGGGTGTGGTATTTTGTGAAATGTGTTTTGCGTGTCGACTTACCTCCATGACAATACGATATATCGAGGATGATGCTGAGGTTACGGTTGAGGAGAAGAAAGCATTCAGTCGAACAACGAACAGAAAGAAATGCTGCAGAGAAAAAAGCGCGTTGTTTGATGTGGGGAGTGGAGGTCAAGTTTACGTAACACAAGAGGAGCCTGTCTGTTTGGGCAACATTAAGAAGTCATCACGTGGGAAGTACTGTAGGGATATTGATGAGCTCAGTATTTGCACAGTACATGACTTCTAGGCTCTGTAGTACCGGTCGCCATTCGGTCAACGCTCGAAGCTTGTAAACTAGAGTAACATCTAAGTAGGTACCTATGCATAGTAGGAACAGTGTAGTCATAGTGATGAAACCGAAAAACAATCCCATTCGCGTCACTTGATCACAGAAAATGTATATGTACAGCAAACTATAAAACAGAAGACAAGAAAAACGCCTCGTACTCGATGCAGACTGACACGACGCAGAAGCTTGTGAAATCCGACCAACAAATCCTTTGATGTCAGGTACCGAGAGCGACGAAATCGTCACACGGCCGAGCCCAAGAGCATAGAGGTGGACAAAGAAGCCACGACAAACTAAACAAAACATAACCAAGAACAAAGTCATTAATCATCGCCAAATGACGCTGGGCCTAGGCGCAGCACCGTCCTTTCTGGCAGCACCATTCAGTGACCCCATCGCAGCGGTGCCGATCGTGATTCTCCTAGACTTGACCGGTCCTTTATCGCCGCTGGGGCTGGTGATACTGCTCTCCTGGCGGAGACTGCCGCCCAGGTTCATGCGACGTGCCTGGCCCGGTGTGAATGACCGAGCAAAGGATGACTGACCCAACCTGCCGTCACTGTCGCTAGCGGTTGGCGAGCACGAGATGGGTGGGCTGCGCCGGCGCTCAGAGCTATTGCGGCGCAAGCGCTGGTGGCGTGAGATGCCGTTTGTCGAGCTCGACAGCGATGTCGACGGACCCGAGTACGAGGCTGAAGTCCGGTGGTGGGACGACCCGGCGGAGCCGGTTGATGAAATGCGGCGTGCTTTGGCGTTGGACGCAGCTGTGCCAGACATCAGTGACAACCTGTCCTTTCGCTTGACATTGTGAATGGCCAGGCGGAGATTATCCTTGTCGATGGGCGTGTCCGATTCAGAGCCAGAAGATGAGGCTTCAACTTTGCTGGGTGGCGGTCGTGCATTAAGAGACGATGATAACGGTGTGTTCTCATCTAGGGCCAGAAGACTTGGCGACCGGGGGATGCTCGATTTTCTCATCCCATACGGGGGAGGGGAAAGCATGTTTGACGCCTTGCCTGCATCAAGAGACCGCAGGGGAGACGGTCGGTCGCTGTCAGGGCTGGAAGCGTAGTTCACCGGGTAAGGAATGCTAGATGGGGAGCCACCGCCGCCTATGGAGGATACACGACCTTTGGACAGGAAGCCTGCCTGGAACCTGTTTGGCTTAGCCGCCAGGCCGGAGGTAAGGCTGGCTGCTTCTGGGGCAACCAGGGAAGGGCTCGAGTCGGACCCAGCGTCTGTGTTCTCCAGGTATGATGGGATAGCTGGAGGTTGCAATTCCGCCTTTGACGGGGTGTTGGTCGCCTCGGGGGAGGACTCGATTTTTTGCGGCGTCTTTGCAAAGTCCGCCAATGTGCCCTCCTCTGTCTCATCATCGCGCCAGCGAACAGACCTCCTGGATGGCGACTTCTTCTTGACCGGTGTGAATGAGACACCCTTCCTTTGGGCGCCTGCTTTCCGACGCCGGGGAGAGGCCTTCATCGGGGAGGCGAATGCTTCTTGTTGGGCCTCAGACATGGCAACAAAAGCAGGGGCGGCCACCGGTTTGACGTGCACGTTGGAAAGCTTCTTGCGTTTCGGGGTTCCGCGCTTTGATGGCGAGAACCTCTCCACCGGCATAACGGATCCGTCAGGCTTGACGATGTGAGATGTGGCAGATATACCAGTCTCAAGAAGGCGGTGGATGATTGTTTTGGCATGGGCCACTGCCTCGGCCTCATCCATTTGTAATGTGGATGACAAAGAAGCGAGAATCTCGAATTGAGCGGTCAGGAGTACCTGGACGGCGGCAGCGTCTCCTGCTCGGTCCTGATCGAGGACTTCTCTGTAAGCCTCACGGATGAAGTTGGCCTTGAGAAGCTCTGCTTCCCTCGTGAGGTTTGCCACCTCGCCGTTGTCAACCACGTTGTCTCCACTCGACAACTGCGAAATGCTGTGCTGCAGGGCAGAATCGATGCTTCGCTCCCAGTTAGATCGCTCAATCCTCTGATGAAGGTGCTGGCGACTGTGCTCCAGCTCGGCGAGTACACCCTGTGCTGTTTTCCTCATGGCTGCCAAGCTGTCGGGCATTCCGTTCTCATCCGAACGTGAGTCGCAGATGGCGTCGAAAGCGGCGATCCATGCCGAAAGCTGCCCAATCCTTCTCTCGAACCCCTTTAGTCTCTTCATGTTGTTGATCTTGTCTTGCCTCTCCTGCGCCGAGTTTTCGTACGCAGAGCGAATCCGCTGCATGCCCTCACGTGCCACGCCATCCCGCTTCTCAAGCTGCTTGCGGAACTTGGCGTAGAAGATCTTTTCGGCATCCTTTTGTTGTGCCTTGAGCTCGTTGATCATGGCGATCTGCTCATCGATCTTGACCAAGAAGTCCTTGACGTGGCGGTTCACGTTGAACACGTTCCTGGTGACCTTGGTCTGGATGTTCTTTGCCCTGTTGGCATACCGCAACGTGTTTTGGGTCTCGTCAAAGTGTGCGCTCGAGGGACTAACACAGACTATCATGACCGTCTTGCAGTTGCCTCCCAGGGAGAACTTGAGCAGTCGCGTGAGCTTGCTGTTACGATAAGGCACGTGGTTCTTCTTTCGAGGGTCACACAATGCATTGATGCAGCTGCCTAGAGCAAGTAGCGACTTGTTGATGTTTGCACCTTCGATAAGCCTCTCGCCACGGTTCTTTGTCGCACTGGCACGTTCGCTGCCCGCCAAATCGATGATGCTCAGGGTGGCCATGGTGTGGGGCTCGTTCACGTCCGCATTCCGGTCCTTTTGGGCAATGTTGATCTGCAACACGGCGTGTGATCGTGATGATGTCGCATTAGCTTCGGTGGGGGATACTGTGCGGTATTCGTTGCCCCGAACAATCATATCCATAACCTCCTGCACGTCTTTGGGGTGCAGGCTCGTCAGCCCGGAGACGGAAACGCCCTGGTTCGAGTCCTCCCTCAACATCAGTCCCTGCTTGCTGCCGCCGGGGACCAACAGATCTCGAATCGTCTCGTTGTAGATCTCCAGGTAGGAAAGCGAAAGCTCCGTGACCTTTTCGTCGCTCCTCTCCTGGATCTTTTCGAAGAGCTCCTGCATGGTGAGGAAGATGATGCCGGGTTGTGCTGCCGTGCCGGTGATTGTGTGAGTCTTTCCACATCCTGTAGCGCCATAGGCAAAAACTGTGGCATTGTAGCCGTCCAAGACGCTATCGAGGAGCGTTTTCGTTGTTCCTTCGTACACTTCCGTTTGCGACACGGTGTCGTCGAATATCCTGTCGAAAGCAAAGACTTGATCTTTGACCTTCTTGCCGGCGCATGGCACCACTGACCGGGAGAACTTCTGCACTGGGTTGTCTTCTGGGGGATCGAAAACACTGGAAGGAGCAGACAAGTTAGCATCTTTGGTGCCTGGAAGGTATTGAAGCGGTGTAGATGTCCGGAAACCTTACAGGCACCTATCGTCCACAACTTTGATCACCGATCTGAGGCCATGCTGTTTGAGCTTCGGTGTTGGTACTGCGGCTAGCGAGCCGTCGCCGAGGAATAATGTGCCATCGTCGTTCTTGATCCTGTGGAGGTATTAGCAGTTTGCCGAGAAGCGGAATGTTGAAATCGATCGAGAGGACGTTGCTCTTACAGTTGCGCCGCCTCGCGTATTGTGAATGGTCGCACTCGCACTGCGCAGCAGACGTGGATTCAGTAAACAAACCGCAAACCCATGAATGAGTAACGCGAAAACCAACCTGCGACTGTGATAGAAGATGCGCCTGGGTCTGCGCGGCTCATGATGACGAGTCGCCAGAAAATTTGCTAAATCAAAAAACAGAATCTCGTTTTCAAGGTATCAAGGCTTGTGTCTGACTGTTTTTGGGTGGGGATGGCAGTGTTTTCAAGCCAAAGATTCGTCGGGCGCTTTGTTTTGAACGCGCATATAAACAAACACTGAGCCCAAGTTGAGATTGAAGAAAAAGGTGATGCGGAAAAGTAAGTAGTTAAATTATAAACGCAGCACTGCTTATCGTCTAGAACCAAAACTAAGAAAAAGGATTGTATTGTCGATTTGTCTCAAACCAGTGCCCTCTGGTGAGCTTTTTTGTTTTGTCGCTGAAAGTTGCAGGTTGTCATGTATGAGCATGCTGCGTCAATTTACAATGCTGTGAATTCAGGTGCTTGGGTCAGTTGGGTGGAGTTCACGCTGCTGGATGACATGCCCAGGGAAGCGGGTAATGTTTTGGTTGGTATGCTCGTTGCCTGGACGACGTCTGTTAGCCCCGTCTGACCTGCAGGTACCCACAGCCACCCAAGGCAAGCCAGGGAAACGCACGGTGCGGCAGTTGTCCCCCACGTTCCATCCAATCCATCAAATCCCGTCCATTCAAACCTGGCGTCGTTGGCTATTGGGGAAATACAAACAAACAGCGACCGCTGTTATTGTTGTTGTTTATTTGTGACTTTGTATAACCCCCGGCCCCCGACCCAGCCAACGACTGACAAGGCTTGTCATGGGTCGCCTCTCGGGAGCGAAATGATCTAGGGTCGGCCACATGATTATTGTTTCGCTTTTACTGGCGCCATCACCTGCGTTGTCCGGTTGTCCGCCAGTGTTCACCCTGTGCCCAAACTAGAGCTTCTCCTTCATCGATGGACGCTTGAGGACCTCATCTCGCGTAGCCACCTCTCCATGCATCGGCCCTCCCCTCTGGAAATCCACCAATACAAACTTATCCGTGACACCTTTCGGCTTCGCCAGGCTGAGTAGCACCTTGCCCCTCCAAACCACCGCAGACTCGGGATCAACATCGTCCGGGAGTGCTGCGACCTCTGGCGTAATGACCTTTTCCGCCCAGGGCACGCCGTCCTCGGGAGTAGTTTTTAGGTAGGACACAAGCGACTCTCGTGCCGCCGACAGATCCCTCGGCCCCGCATCGGGATCGGGCTGCAGGTGGTCGGCAACCAGCGACAGCAGGTAGATCTGCGGCGGGAAGAGAACAATCTCGCCCAGGCGGACCCGCCTCAGCCACTCGCGCGGTGGGGCAAAGATGGCTTCGGTGTGCTCGAGGCCGCCGTCCGAGGTCGGCACGTGCTTGACCGAGTTGGCCTTGGCCTCCAGCGGCAGCAAATAGATGTACATTTGCGTGTTGAAGCGCCTGGCCATGGGCTTGGGCGTGATCCAGCGGGTGCAAGCGAACAGGTTGCCCGTATCTGGGACGCCGCCGGTGGAAGCCAGCCAGTCGTCAAATTTGATCTCGTTGCTGTGCACCTTCTTTCGGCCGAGATTCCTGTCCGTATCTGATAAGTCGAGGAGCCGCGTTTGATTCGCGGCGTCCGCCGCTAGGAGAATTCCGCTTTCCTCAAATGTTTCGCGGATGGCCGCCATGCGGAATTCGGGGCAATCGCCTTCAATTTCCGTGGTGGTCCCCGGCTCATGGAATTTGGACAAGTTACCGCCAGGGAAAACATAAGCGTCTGGAAAGGCACTTGATGTTGCTGTTCGTCTAAGCAGCAGCACTTCGTTTTGTGGTGAAATCAGGACAATGCTAGCCGGAACAGTCAGCATCGTGGAATCGAGCCAGGGACTTGGTTTTGTTGCCCCCAGGCGTGAACCTCATCCTTGATAGGGCGCGCAATAAATGCAATGAAGGATATCGTGTAGCTCTAGAGATGTTGCCTACCTTGAGCTTGGCTTCGCTGGTGCAGGCCCATCGCGGGCTCCCTTCTTGTCTTCACCCATTGTGCTGTAGTGACGATAGACTCTAAATCCTGGCTCTAGGTTCGTTGGTATATTCTTTTTACTGCAATTGAGCGGTTGGTGCTGATAACCAATGCAAGAAGCTTTGCCAAGAGTAGAAGAAAAACGATTTCGATGTGTACTAATCGCCCTTGCTAGAGGGGTGAGCTTTTGTCGGAGGCATGACTCAAATACGATCTTACCACCTACTCCTACTCGTACCAAGTCGCATTGGATCGTATTCATTGCATAAATGGCTTTAGTCGCCATTTGATTGTTCCTCGGCTTCCCACCTTGTCGGTAGCTGAGTGAAGGGATGATCTTGTGAGGGGAAGCAGTTGTGACATCAAGTAGCCGAGGCTTGTTGGAGCTAGCGTGCGGGTCTAATATGGCAAGTGACGCTAAAAATGGACAACGCAATCAACCTTAAACTCGGGGGTGGAAACACAGGAGTAAATCATGCAGGAACACATGGAAATGTTACGAATAGTTTCGATTTCCAAAAGTTTGCGAGGCCCCGAAAAAAAAAAAAAAACTTAAAGGAAGAAATGTAACAATAGCCAGCATGGTTAAAAGAGGTGACCCTTATCACAATGAGACATTGTCATAATAACAATGTCTAACCGCCATGGTATACCCCGGAGTTCGGGAAATAATCTTTAATTCGCTGCGTCAACTTCGTCATAGTCGTTTTCTCTCCCTTCCGCGATAACTCATGCGCCACAAACAGCAAATACTCTTGCTTTCGCACCACATCTTTACATCAGCAGGTGCAACCTCCCCATCATAGCCTACACGGTCCAATTGCCCAGAATTTAGCCAAGCCGCCAAATCCTCCAGAACAATTGGATCATACATGAGCATCTTTTCGTGCCACGATGGTTTATCAGGATCCGTCGACCGCGGTGCACTCTTCACTGCACGTGTGATGCGTGTGAACAGCTCGGCCTGTTGAGCGGTAGGTGTAACCGCGAGCGACATCGTTGTGTGTTCTCCTATTGAAACGTCGACACTGTCCTTCTCTGGGGAAGAAAAGACTGGTTCCGGGGACAACGATGGGCTGGGGGAAAGTCCAGCCTCACCATCCGAATCCAAAATCTCCACCGCCGGTTGCGTTGCTGCCTTTTTGCGCCGCCGAGGCGTTTTAACTGCGGCAGCCACCGTGGGTGGCATAGACGCGGCTATGTTCTGCATCATATCTGGACTAGCCTCCGCTTTTGCGTTCTTTTTAGGCCTGCCGCGGGGTCGTTTGACTGGTGTCGTGGCTTCAACTACTGTTACGTCACCAGATGCTCCGACGCTGTTTTTTCTCGGCCGACCTACAGGCCTTTTGGTTGGTGACTTGGCCGCAGCTGCAGCAGTACTCGTCTTCCCACGAGGCCCGCGAGGGGCCGACGTTCGGCTCGTAGTGGCAAAAGCACTAGATTGGCCTGCCGCACCCGTTGCTCCGGCTTTGCTTTCCCAGCACTGATTGAGTAACGCGATCATGGCAGATCGTTTCTTGACTGACTTGAATCCGTAGCTGGAAACCTGCTTCGACAATTGGGTATCTGTCATAACCTCAAAGTTGGGCCGAGGAATCGCGGTCTCCTCAGGTACGACCGGTCTAGGCGGTGGAGGCATCTGATAGGCCTGCTGATTGCTCGGAGGAGGTTCGTTGTCTGAATCAACATCTGATGCGACTATAGGGGGTTCTGCAGTATTTTCACATGCTGGAACCATTGTAATTTTAGTAGGTCTAGGTGGTGTGGTAGACGCAAAATGTGTAGATTTTGAGGCCTGGGTTTTTAATGTGTGCTCAGCTGAGTTGGCTGATTCTAAATCTCGAGCATGTGGTTCTGAAATGTCAATTTCGGAGGAATCGAGGTTGACCATCGGGGTTCGTCTGTTCTTGATACCTTTAGGTTCAGACCTGCTGGGGCTTTTCTGCATCTCTGCACGAACTATAGCATCGGGATCATCCGGGAAGGCGGGAGAGTCGACCAGATCAATGACTTCGATGTTCATAAGATCGCCCTCTTCACCACGAGCTCCCGCAGTCCACAATTTTCGGCCCTGTGGCGCTGCCATTATAGGACTCGCGAACGGATCGTCGCTAAAGTCGTTCGACTGCCTGAGTGCGGCGTGTAGATCTCTCAGAAAAGTCGGCGAATGCTCCTGTGCTAATTGACTTGAAGTCCCAAAGACAAAGTCTTGTCGTGCGGATTGATCAATTGCTGACAGAGGAGATAAGAGCACCTGCCCACGCCCCTTTGGCTTTCTTTTCCTTTCCGGCTTTCGTAATCTGGAATCTGGGTGGCAGTGTTGAAAGACTTGCTCCCCTTGCCCTTCAAGATAGCTTGTAAGAGTCCCTTTCTTGGCTGGGGCATTTGACTGCTTGCCCTCAGTTGTGTATGCTGCTGTGGCAAGATCTGTGATGGTCCTCGGTTTCTTTTTGGGTGCCTTTGACTTGACTGGAGACGCTTGGTTGGGAATTTTACTATCATTTGAGGGCCCAACAAGCTGTATCACTTTTCGTTTCTTGATTACTTCTGGCGGCGGGCCCAGTTCTTTGCTTGGCGAGTCTGGTCGTCTTGCGACCTGTTCTACGGGATAGGCAAACTTGTCTTGTAGTGTAAGGAAAACGTTTTGGACAGCCGCCGGAGCTGCAGAAAGGGCGCCGTCCAAGGTCGATGTGACTTCCTTGGCGTTGGATGAGACAGGACAAAGATCCGCCGTGTTTGTCTCGCGTGGAGGTGTCCAATCCAAGCGCCTCGCGACTGCCGGCTCAAGGTTGAACAACTGCTCCTCAGGAGCATCGTCGGGGACTGTGATGGGTTCTGGAGCAGTCGAGACGTCATCAGGTACAGCAAAGTGCCTACTTACAGTCTCGGCTTTCTTTTTCCGAGAGGCTGCTGATGATGTTTTCCGTACTCTCGACTTGGTCACTTTGTTTTGAGCAGAAGCTGTGCCCTTTGTTAGGTCCGTAGTGCTTGTTGTCACAGGTGCAGTTGTGGCGGCCACTTCTTGAAAACCAGTAATCTCCAGATCGGAAGTTGTTCTTGGCGAAGGGGATTTGAAAAATTTCCAAGGTTGATTTTTTGTTGGCGTTGTGATCTCATTTGTAGCATCATCTGCAACCGACTCCTCCCCTCCCCCCCTTTTTTTCTTAGTCACTCCATTTGCAGTTTTCCTAGCCTTGCGCCTCTCAGGCTGAGGCTCCGGTATATTGACCGGAAGATCTGGCGACAGATCAACGACCTCGGGTGGATCTTTTTGTTTCGGCTTGGCTTTTGTTTTTGCCCTCGGTGGAGGCAGGGTTTCGACTAAATCGGCTTGTTCTGCTTGCGCTGACTGTAGCAACTTGGCTGCAGTGGTGAAAGTCGTCGTTGCGGTTGTGGGGATCGAGGCAGCGTTGCTGCCAGATCGAAGCGGCTTTGGCTTCTTTGCATAACGCGAGACCAGCTCATTAATCGAAGGCAAATCAGGAGAAGAGGAGACCAATGTTGTGTAGAGGTCCGACCTCGCTTGACCGGGAGGCGATGACGGGAGAAAGCGGGGCGTGGTCATTGTCGATAGTTGACGACGACAGGCCGGACACATCCGCAGTGCGCATTTTGGCATAAATGCGATGCTGCGTCGAGAAACTGGCGATATGTTCAGGTCGACGAATAAAGTAAATGCCGGCTTAGGCTAGACGCTCGCCACCGAGTTTAGGCGGGGTTTGACCGAGACTAACAACAATTGAAGCGCGTCTATTTCGCAGCGAATGGTTTTCTGCCAACAGGAATGATCCGCGCAGTCACCTGATTCATGGTGGGGCAAAGATGGGTCGGAGCATTGGCAAGGCTGATCACGTGCACTCAAGCGAAAGCTGCCGCAACCCCCCACACGAGGTTGGCGAAAATTAGAGGCGAGCATCGAAAAGCACCGTTCAAAGTCTCTATCACCACCCATTTCGCGACAGCATCCATCCTCGACCCCAACGTCCAACACACCAAAAATCTGTCAAAATGGAGAACGACAAGGGAGAGATCGTCGACCTGTGAGTTTCTCACACATTTCAGCCACGAGCCGACTGACGCGCGCACGACAAAGTTTACTAACAACCCCTCGCAACGAATTACAGTTACGTCCCCCGCAAGTGCTCGGCCACCAACCGCATCATCAAGGCCCAGGACCACGCTTCGGTTCAGATCTCCATCGCCAAGGTTGACGAGAACGGCCGTGCCGTCCAGGGCGAGAACCATGTCTACGCTCTCTGCGGTTTCGTCCGCGCCATGGGCGAGGGTGACGATGCCCTGAACAGGCTGACCCAGAGGGACGGTCTCCTCAAGAACGTCTTCAGCGCTGTCCGATAAATCACACGACTGGGCAGGTCAGGCGACGAGGAATGGGCATGAATTGGTGCGTTTGGGTCCACCCTGGATCCGAGGATCCTGCAACTGATCTGGCCATCAGGGACTAACTCTACGGTCTTTACAGGTTTTCTTTGGGTCATCGAGCATTTCTGCACGGCGAATATCAGGGATTCGGAAAAATGAAATTAAATTTCGTACGATAGGACTGCGGACTTGGAGTCGACAGTTCGCTTGAGATACTGAATGAGACCGTGAATTTTGCCAAGGCAACGAATGGGAGCAACGAACACGAGGCGATACCTGCGAAAATGTGATGAATTGGTTGGTCCTGCAACCAATAACGGCCGGAAAAGAGGCGCGGATGCACCCTCCGGTGACCATATACATCCCTTGACTCTGGGCTACCTCGAGAGCTCCAATGCCGCAGATTGAATCAAGACCTTGAAAAAGCCGTGGCCTAGAAGTTTTTGGTCATGGTACAGATACGGGCCTTACACTCAAACGGAGGAAGCCTAGTGGCGTGGTAACCTGGTGCAGTATGAAGGATTGATTCAAAATCAAGCTGCCAGAGCTGACCAGGTAACAACCTAAAAAAAAAAAAAAAAAAAAAAAAAAAAAAAAAAAAAAGATTGACCAAATTATTTGCGGGCATGTAGAGGACATGTGCATTTCGCAACTTCCGTCACTTTGTTGATTTCGGGGTGCAAGCGCAGCCTCTTATCAAAATCCTGATGAGCTGATCACTTGAGAAGCTGTGGCGTTTCTTTTCCAAGCTCAAGCCAGACCTTTGAAGTTCGGACCATTGGTGGGTGCTGGTACCGATCCTGGCAAGTGCCCAAAATACAGTAGGTGTGGAGTGGGCTTTGTTGCGCCTATCGGAGCGTACAAAGGATCTGGGCCAACCCCTGCATGCACCAGATGGCACGCTAAGAAATGTTCAGATCGGTCGATTCGATCTTGAGATCCCTTATGATGTAAACCAGATCGGACATTGCAGCAGGACAGGCACTGAACATGCCAATTTGTCTTTGGCATGGATATGCCCCCAGTAAGTCAATGGAGGATTATGGACTTTAGTGTACTGTATGGTCGCAAGTGGGATCGTGTTTTGATCACTCAACTCTCATGTCGCCCTCACGCGTAACAGCATTCATGCAACTGTTGAGAAGACCACCGTCCATAGGTAGTGCCCAACGTCTCCTAAATTCTTCTATATATTTACCCAAGTGCTCACTTGGTCAATTTAATACTATGGCCCCAAGGAACCAGAAGCGCAAGGCCGCTTCCCCTGCCGGTAGTCATGGCAGCGACTCCAAAAAGATCAAGACGGAGAGCGTTGAACCAATCTCCACGTCAGACCCTTTAAGACGCCCTCACACCTTCTACAAGGAGTCGGAAGAGAATGGCATCGTTCTGCGGGAGTTTTACCCGCATGAGATGAGCAACGAGCGCGCACGCGCCTACAACAATGATGAGATCCCCCGGCCGATTGAGGACCTCTACCAGGCCATGTCGCAAACCCACCCGATCCGCCAAAAGGTCAAGGTCAAGGGCGCGGTGGTGCACTGGTTCAAGATGGATCTCCGCGTGGCGGACAACACCGCGCTACGTCTGGCCAGCGAAAAGGCCAAATCAGCTGGCGTCCCCCTGATTGCTCTCTACACAGTCAGTCCCAAGGACTGGGAGGCACATCTCAGAGCCCCTGTAAGAGTCGACTTCACCCTGAGGAGTCTTGAGGTGCTCAGGCAGGACCTGGCCAAGCTCGACATCCCCCTCCACGTGGAAACCGTGGACGACAGGAGGGCGATGAAGCAAAGGGTGCTCTCGTTGATGGAGGAATGGGACGCAAGCCATCTGTACGCCAACATGGAGTACGAGGTCGACGAGCTGCGGCGCGAGGCAAACCTGGTGAGGCTGCTTGCAGAGAATGGCAAGTCCATGGAGGTCGTGCACGACACCTGCGTTGTTCCGCCGGGCAAGTTGCAAACCGGCACGGGGAGGCAGTACGCCGTCTACTCGCCGTGGTACCGCGCATGGCTGAAGCACTTGTCGGGCGACCCAGAGCTGCTCGAGCCCATGGAGCCACCACACAAGAACCCGGCCAGCGCCAGAGAAAAATTCTCCCACCTCTTTGACGGCAAGATACCAGCGGCCCCAAAGAGCAAGCAGATGAATGAAGAAGAGCAGCAAAGGCTCGCGGCCATGTGGCCGGCCGGGGAGCACGAGGCCAGGAAGAGGCTGGATGCCTTTATCAAGCGCAGGATCGATGGTTACGCGGCGAAGCGCAACTTTCCGGCAGACGATGGGACTTCCTCAATCTCGGTGCATCTCGCGGCTGGAACGCTCAGTGCACGCACGGCAGTCCACCTGGCACACAAAGCGAGCGGTACGAGGAAACTCGATGGTGGCAGTCAGGGGATCCAGACGTGGATAAGCGAGGTAGCATGGCGTGACTTTTACAAGCATGTTTTGGTAAATTGGCCCTATGTCTGGTAAGCTTTTTCTTTTTTTTTTTTTTTTTTGTTTCTTTCTCCTTGTTGTCTTCTTTCTTGGCCTCTGGCATAACCGCAGTCTAACCTCGGCTGGTTCCTGTCCCCACAGCATGAACAAGCCGTTCAAGCCCGAGTACTCCAACATCGCATGGTCCTACGACATGGAGCACTTTGCTGCTTGGTGTGAGGGTCGTACGGGCTTCCCGATTGTGGACGCTGCGATGCGTCAGCTTCGAGGCACCGGGTGGATGCACAACCGATGTCGAATGATTGTGGCGTCCTTTTTGGCAAAGGACTTCCTCATCGACTGGCGCATGGGCGAGCGGTACTTTATGGAAAACCTGGTCGACGGCGACTTTGCAAGCAACAATGGCGGGTGGGGTTTTGCAGCGAGCGTTGGTGTCGATCCACAGCGTAAGTTGTTTTTGCCGTCCATCTCCTTCATGTTTTCCAAATCATCATGCTAACCTGCTGGCAGCATATTTTCGCGTCTTCAACCCATTACTTCAGAGTGAAAAGTTTGACCCCAACGGAGAGTACATCCGCAAGTGGATTCCGGAGCTCAAAGGCATCAAGGGGAAAGCAATTCACGACCCCTACGGCCGGGGATGTGGGGTTGAGGCGAAGAAAAAGGGGTACCCCAAGCCTCTGGTTGACCACAAAGGATGCCGCGAGAGGGCATTGAAAGCGTACAAGGAGGGGATTTCTAAGGAAATCTAGGGATTGGTGGCAGTCTAGGTAAGCATGCAGCCCTGGATGTCCATGTGGTTTATAAGACTGTCCATCAGGTGCAAGATTATATTTTGTACAATACCGAATTAAATTATACATTTTTATTTATGTAGGTTAATATGCACTGAGAATACGTTTGCTCATTCAAGGGTTGCTGTAGTTCGTGTTTAAATGCACAGAGATTGTTCAATGTTAAAACCATTCTATTTCATTTCGTGTATCCTTGTCTTTAGACATCTACGAGGGGAAGAGATAATCACCTCCCAGGAGTTCTATCGGCGACAAGACCAATCATCATTGAGGATCGACAGCTATCCCCTGCGGGCGTGAGACAGCTTACGGTCATTGTTGAAGCTGCTAGGGCTGTGGGCAGTAGTGGACACGGAGTTACTACGAGTGCCGCGAGGGATGGGAACCATGCGCGGGTTACGGACCTCACCATGAGCAGAGGCGCCAGGCGAAATCTCCCGAAGCTCAGTCAAGCCCGTGGGAGAATTTCGGCCATCGCGGGTTCTACAAGCTCCGGGTATCACAATGCTGCTAGGCGCAGGAAGATCGGCCATCTCGTGGCTCGCAGACCAACGGGAGCGACCACGGCCAGCGTCGGGCTGGTCCTCGGCGTCGAGGGCAGCCTCGACATCGTGGACCGACCTCGCGTTCCTAGTCCTGTTGTCTCTGTTGGTCGAACGACGCGTCTTGTGCTTGGAGGCCTTGACACGTGCCTTGTTCTTTGCCTTTTTCTTCATCAGCGCAATTCTGGTTATTTTCTGCGTGTGTTTATGAGCCAGCACAAAGGCAACGGCAATGGCGATGAAGAGAAACAGGACGCTAATTACGATGCCAATGATGCTGCCAGTCTCGAGATACGTACCCGGCATCAGAGTTGGGTTCACTATGCCTTTGGTGGCGGTCGTGGATGCGGGTAGAGTCGGGGTGCTGATTCCGGCGTCAGGGGCAGGTGGAGCAGCCAGCCCAGCATCTGGGTTTGTGGCCTGAGCCATCGGGTATGCGGTGATCCCGGAAATGATCGTTGCAGCCATGAAAGCCACGGAGGTGATCCTGGAGGAAATCATGACTGGAAATGTTAGTTTGGGGGTCTGCGGGACTTACTTGTAAGTTTTGCCAAAGAGAGCCTTTTTTGCTTTCTTTCTTTCGGATCAGATATGCAGCAGCTTTTTCCAAAATGTCTTGAAAATGATAAAAGACACAAACAGGGCGCTATTCAGGAGTCCGAAAGATCAGTGAGGACAGGCAACACAAGACGGTTTTGCGACAACGACTAGCATTGGTCCTTAAGTAGACCATCTCAGTAAGTAATGACAATGATATTGTGAATAGTCCAAGTTCTTTGTCGTTATTGCTGTATGTACAAAGAATGGCGTCTTTGTTTGAGTGATGGAATTATTTTTAGGTCCTTCTTTGTCTGGTCTTGGTCTTTCATCGGCCATTGTTTTCTGCATCGCTTCAGATAATGTACCGCGCCATCGGAGAACCATGAAATCCTTTCTCAGGAATATGTTTGCCTCAGACCTCATGGAAAATTTGCGTGAATGATATTTTAGACGTTGGCAGTTGCGGAGGTAAGGTTACAACATTCGACAGTGTTGCACAGCATACAGCCTCGTATAGTAGCTTAGCCGACCCTTGATACAGCCAAGACGGACAAGCTCTTGGTACACGTATTCCATAGCTTGTTTTGTTGTCGATCCTTCTCTTGTGGGATATTCATTTGTGTGTAAATGAGATCCCACCCGTTCTGCATAATGCCGCTTGCATCTGGAACACTTGTTCTCACAATAAAGCTTATCCGAACGTCTTAAATTCCCTTGCAGTGACAACAACTGAGTACCGAGGAATCGCACCATTTCAGGAAGTCATCATCAATCGGCTTTCCTCTACGCCACATCCAACAGACACCAGGCCACCCAACAGGCGACGAACCCCAGCCAGGCTCCCTCCCTACCTAGGCACCTTTCTTTTCAGATGCTCACCGGCCGGTGCTCGAGGCTACCAACTCGGCTGGGATTTGGGGCCGCAGAGCCGTTAGTGCTCCGCGTAATTTGATGCAAAAACAGCATTTTGAACCACCGATTTGCTCAAATGTGCTCTGCAAGTTCTCTGGTAATGTCCAAGGTTTTCCAAGCCTGGCCAAGGAAGCGGTCCGTCCGGAGAATTGAAAGGAGAAAAGTATGCGGGGAACCCATCAGCAGATCTGATCGCAAAGGGTTCGGAATCCCTACTCCGGCATATGTTGTCTGCAAGGGGGTGTTGGGGTTGATCTGGTGGCGGGACGTCACAATGTCAAAAGACCACCGCGCGAACTTGTCCGGGACATGACGGTGTCGGGGCTGGTGGTTTATTACAGAAATTGCTACAGTGATCCGTCGGCCCAGTGAGGCATGACAGAGTCAAGTCACTCAGCTCCAGGTCTAGATTACCCCAGACTGGCTTTTGGGTAGTATCGAATATCCCATCTACCATGGGCTGCACTCGGCGGGGTAGCTTCCGTTTCCAGTCCTGGAAAAGCCGCCAATCGTGGCCCGTCCAGATCGCGCTTGTACCTGCCCAAAACTTGGTTCGTCCTGGGATCTGACCACCAATCAAAGAAAAAAATTAAACTTTTGTTTTTATTATTTCATGTTTTATCTGAAGATGACCTGGGTGTGCAGAAGCGAGGCAGCAGCAGCAGCAGCAGGACCCCGACTTGCGCTAATATTCCTGGCGCATCCTGGGCGAAGCTTGTCCTATTCGCTTGTTTCCGCTTTCGTTTCCACCAGAGACTGCACATTTACTTGACACCTGCTATACGAATGACTGGCAAGACATGTGGTCTTGTCCTACTCGAATATGGAGCAAGATCAACCAAGGTTGTGTATTATGGTATTTTGACTGTCTCCAGGTAGAGAGGCATCTATACAGTCCACCATTGACGGAAATACTACCATGTCGTCGACAGGATAGAGCAGTAGACACTCTCACCTCGATAGGTCATGGCTCAGTGTAAGTGCACTATGCAGCCCACCCCTGCCCTAGGAACTGACTTCAACCCACGCTGATCAAAATCCCAATGCTACAGGGTTAGACGATGGATGGTAACGTCCGGGGGATTCCGCAAGCCTTTTCCGGACTAGTTCTGGGGGCGATGGCACTTTGTGTCTTGTACATCTTGTCGTTTTCCCCCAAAATTATATCGAGACACCGGCCCGAAATCCGTCGTCACCAAGATTGCAAAACCGGGGCGCTTGTCCGTAAGTGACGCGGGTATGAGTGCCGTATTTTCCATGACTGCAACCAGAGGACTCGATCATTGCTTCAACGGTCCGAAGTGCCAAGATATCATGGTATAAATGGAGAGAGCCCTCCCACATACTTGATGAACTGATTCAACATCACGAAACTCATGGTCTTGCTCAGTCCTACTTGGCTGCCTGCACGAATCTTTCCTCTCTGACATTGCATCGCAGACCTCTTCCATTTTTACACCTTCGAGGCAACATGATTCGCAAGATCACAACTCTCGCGGCCCTGGTCGGTGTGGTCAGGGGCCAGGCAGCTTGCAGCCTCACCGCCGAGACGCACCCGTCTCTTACCTGGCAAAAGTGCAGCTCTGGCGGCTCCTGCACCAATGTAGCTGGCTCCGTCACCATTGACGCCAACTGGCGGTGGACGCACACGACGAGCGGCTACACGAACTGCTACACGGGTAACAAGTGGGACACATCCATCTGCTCGACCAACGCCGACTGCGCTTCCAAGTGCTGTGTCGATGGTGCCAACTACCAGCAGACCTATGGTGCTTCCACCAGCGGCAACGCCCTCTCTCTGCAGTACGTGACTCAGAGCTCTGGCAAGAACGTCGGCTCCCGTCTGTACCTCCTCGAGTCGGAGAACAAGTACCAGATGTTCAACCTGCTCGGCAACGAGTTCACCTTTGACGTGGATGCCTCGAAGCTCGGCTGTGGACTTGTAAGTGGCGCCTTTGTCCCCCGATAGACCTGTTCATAGCGAGGGCGAGTGTTGACTCTATCACTTTTGCAATAGAACGGAGCTGTTTACTTTGTCTCGATGGACGCAGATGTAAGTACCTACCTACCACCTTCGCTTCGGTGGATCGTTTTCTCGAGCATCATAGCTGACAACCATCGATGCTTTTTTTTAGGGTGGTCAAAGCAAGTACAGCGGCAACAAGGCCGGTGCAAAGTACGGAACTGGCTACTGCGATTCGCAATGCCCGCGTGATCTGAAATACATCAACGGCGCTGTAAGTTTTTCCGGACGAATGGCAGAGGATCTTGTTGATATATCCACGCATGCGTGCTGACGGCGAGATTGCGATATGACCAGGCCAATGTCGAGGGCTGGCAGCCATCTTCTGGTGATGCCAACTCGGGTGTCGGCAACATGGGCTCTTGCTGCGCCGAGATGGACATTTGGGAGGCCAACAGCATCTCGACTGCCTACACCCCCCACCCCTGCTCCAACAACGCTCAGCACTCGTGCAAGGGTGACGACTGTGGAGGAACTTACTCTTCGGTCAGGTACGCAGGCGACTGTGACCCGGATGGATGCGACTTCAACTCCTACCGCCAAGGGAACCGCACGTTCTACGGCCCAGGATCCAACTTTAACGTGGACTCGTCAAAGAAGGGTGAGTCAAGCCGGTTTTCTTAAACTTGGCCAGAGCAGTTACTAACCATGGCCTCGCAAACAGTCACCGTCGTCACGCAGTTCATCTCCTCGGGCGGCCAGCTCACCGACATCAAGCGCTTCTACGTCCAGAACGGCAAGGTCATCCCCAACTCGCAGTCCACCATCACGGGCGTCACGGGCAACTCGGTCACGCAAGACTACTGCGACAAGCAAAAGACGGCGTTTGGCGACCAAAATGTCTTCAACCAGCGCGGTGGGCTCCGCCAGATGGGCGACGCCCTGGCCAAGGGCATGGTGCTCGTCATGTCCGTCTGGGACGACCACCACTCCCAGATGCTGTGGCTCGACTCGACCTACCCCACCACTTCGACCGCGCCCGGCGCCGCCAGGGGTTCCTGCTCGACCTCGAGCGGCAAGCCCTCCGACGTGCAGTCCCAGACCCCCGGCGCCACGGTTGTCTACAGCAACATCAAGTTTGGACCGATCGGCTCGACCTTCAAGTCTTCGTAGATTTGCTGTGCGGTGTCTGGTTGGGGAGGGCAGATACTCTAAGATGTACTTTTCTGATGCTGTTGAGAGCTGCCGTGGACGGGCTCATTTTGAACCTTTGTAAATATCCTGTTCAAGATTAAATTGAAAGCGGATCTGATCCCAGACTTTGTTCTGGTATACGTGTCTTCGGTATTGCGTATGTTGTCCGTCTTTGCTGCAAGTTGGTACCGGTACAAAATGCAGAAACCTTTGGTTATTATTGTATATCCATTCGCAAGTCTGCAGTCTGTTAGATCAAGTGAGTATAAATCTTAGTGTTGCTCTGTTATACAGTAGAAATGCAAGTGATGCCAAGTGGAGATGGTCCAGCGTGCGATTTAGCGCCAAGTGCCTACCCGAACGCTTATCGATACTAAAGTTTGCCCCACAAAAATGAATCGGCGCTGTGATGATGGGCTGGCGGCTTGCGACGCGAAATTCGGGACGTGATGTCGTCCGTTCAGCTCAAGCCCAATTGCTGCACAACCACAAGAACTACCAACTATGGTACCTCAAGACTAATAATCAAAGCGTAGGCGTTGATTGCCCAGCTCCTCCACAGATTGTGCTGATTGAGAGCGCAAATCGAGTTCGGACTCAGCCATTGAACTGTTCCAGCCAGCGATACCTGTGCGTGCCTAGGCCCTCTCCGAGAAACGGGTTGAGATTTTATCATCACACGAGCTTGCTCCCCGACCATCGACATCAAGGCCCGAGGTCTCAATCAAGACGTTTATCTGGTCACCCGTCGCAGCCCTACGAGAGACACGACTGTAGAGACACAATCAGCTCTCAATGATGGCACCGCATGGGCCAAGATCGATGGCGGTCCCTCCAACAGGACCTGCTCGGTCTTCGGCCATGCCGCCCGTGAACAACGGCGCCGGCCCGACACCACCTACACCTGGACGCGACGACGAGAGGCATCCACCCGCTAGGGGCCCTCATCCGGGCAAGATAACCCTCCCAAAGCAGTACTGCAATGAGCAACGGCTGCGAGGGATGCAGCTGGCGATAGGGTGCGACCCTTCGCGAGAAACGAGCTACAGGTTACAGGGCATCCAGCTGATCGACTCGGTGCGGCTTGCTCTACGATTGTATGTTGGGTCCGAGCCCTGAAACAAGGTCTTTTTGCTGCTTCTTGCACCCTCCAGCTGCTGACGGATTTAAAATGCGAGCTAGGCCGATAAAAACGTTCGATACGGCCTGCACATACTACCACATGTTTCGCCTCTTTTTCAGGGATGCCGAATACAACTTTCAAGACGCGGCGCTCACTGCGCTGTTCGTCGCTTGCAAGGTGGAGGACACGATGAAGAAGTCCAAGGAGATCTTGTGTGCGGCCTACAACCTCAAAAACCCCGACCACCCTACGACTCCAGATGACAAGGTGTGTTTCGAAAGGCTCTTTCATCTCTTGACTAGCCGCCATGACCAAGAAACTGCGAAACTTGGCAATTTATAGGAGAACTGACATGGATTTCTTGATGGCAGATGTTTGAGCAGCCCACCAAAATAGTTATCGGTCTGGAAAGACATATACTACAAACTGTCGGCTTTGACTTTCGGGTCCGTCACCCGCAAAAGTACTTGATCAAAGTCGTACGCAAGCTGTTCCCGGCGGAGTTGGGCAAGCAGATTCTCGACGTTGCATATCCCATGTGCACCGACATGTACAAAACCTTTGCTCCCATAAAACAGGCCACGTTCACAATGGTGATGGCCATTGTCGAGTTGACGGCGCGCTTGACGGGACACCAAAACTTCGTGAATGATGTGGACCTTTCAAAATACCACACAGATCGGGGCTCTGTCGTGGAAACTATGCTGGATTTGCTAGATCTCTATGCACAATTTCTACGCCAGACCAAGGTCGGAATGCGCTTCGATCTGGACACGTTCATCCAAGTTAAGATCAAGATCAACCAGGAGGTCGAAGCGGATCCCTCGCTGGAACGGTTCATGGACGTCTGCACCAAGTGCTCTGCAGAAGAGGGGCGAGACGGCACCCTGAACAATCATATTTTATCAATCACACCTGGTTCAGCAACATCCCCTGCCACAACCGGGTCAGGCGGTGCTCCCGCAAGCGGTGGAAAGGTTACGAGTGCCAGCAGAGGCATAAAAAGCCAAGAGGGCACACTCAGATATGCATTCGATTCCGAGCAGGTTCGGGCAGAAAAGAGAATCGTGGACAAGTTCTTTGAGGAGAAGTTTGAAGAGTACGAGGTCGAGGTCGAGGAGGAAATTCCCGAGACGAGCCACCAGAACAGCAACCACCGCCACAACCACCACCATCACCCTAGGCCACCTACAGGTCCTGCAGGGCCTCAAAGAGGTCACGGCTCGAGGCGGGACCGCGGTGGCCACCATGACGGAGGATGGCCCTATCCCAGTGGTAGACATTCCGGGGGCGGACATGACAGGCACAAGGGCCGCAAAGGTCGTGGGTCCTATTTTCACTGACATTTGTTTCTTATGGACGGGGGCAATGACGTACCAGGCATCTTTCCGCATCAACAGCGATCATGATTATTTGTTTTCACTCTACCCTTTATATATGTGATACCCAACAGGCATTGTCATGATATAAAATCAATTGCTTGATTCTCACTGTCGCCTCATGAATGTGCCTCGAGTGGCTCTCTGGGATGTCTCTATCATTGCACAGAAACTTGGCGGTTTGTAATGCGGCTTTTGTTACGCGAACTAACGTGTATGCGGGAGGCTCCAGTGAAAAGGCCTTGAGCGGAGCTTAGTTGACGTCACACATATTCATTGGTCCTGACTCGTCCAAATATCGAAGATGCGATACATGTATCATGCATTGCGTTGAGACTCGACCAATCTATACTCGAATAGGCCAATATTAGACTACCTAGACTCTGTGTTGGCAGGAGTGGTTTTTCCAAACAACATAGGCAAAATGACGACAGCTTCGACTCTTCTCGCACAAAAGGCCAAGGTAAGCGAGTCTCTCAGACAGCTGGCACAAAGCCCCGCCAATACGGGATAACCAGTGCAACTAAACACCAAGAACTCGCATTACGAAACATGAACAGCTGGCCACGGGGCAGACCATCCCCCGGATCCAGCTCGGGCTGTACATGATGTCCCGCAGCGAGGCGTCGCGCTCCGTGTGCTGGGCCCTCGAGGCCGGGTACCGCGGCTTCGACTGCGCGCAAATGTACCGCAACGAGGCCGAGGCGGGCGCGGCGATCCGCGAGGCCATTGACGGCAGCGGCGGCAGCAGCAGCAGCAGCAGCAGCAGCAGCAGCAGCAAGCTGACGCGCGAGGACGTCTTTTACACGACCAAGCTGGCCAGCAACAGCGAGTCGTACGACGCGGTGCGCAAGTCCATCCGCAAGTCGGTCGACGCCTGCGGGCTCGGGTATGTGGATCTGTTCCTGCTGCACAGCCCCTACGGAGGACGCGAGGCCAGGCTCACGAGCTGGAGGGCCGTGGAGGATGCTATCGACGCGGGCGAGGTGAAGATGGGCGGTGTGAGCAACTATGGGGTGCAGCATGTGAGTTGTTTTTAATTTTCTATTTTCTATTTTTTTCTTCTTCTTTTTATTTCTCTCGGTACTTGCGTCTTAGCCTTGCCCCCCTGAGACGCAGGTCTGGGCCTTGCAGAGCAAAACAGCTTACTTTAGGGTGTACACCCGCGAACAAAAAGATCGAGGAGCTCATGGCCTCGAAGCCCCGGCACCACCCTGTCATCAACCAGATCGAGGTGCACCCCTTCAACACTCAAATCTCGATCCGGGAAGCGTGCGCCAGGCATAACATTGTCATTGAAGCATATGCGCCTTTGGCACGAGCTATGCGGATGAGGGACCCCACCATGGTGTCGCTGAGCAAAAAGTACGGCTGCACCGTTGCTCAGCTCTTTGTCAAGTGAGTCTAGACTTCTTTTTAGTTCCACTCAGCTTCGTTTTGAGCGCCGAAATGATTTTCTAATTACCGTGCTGACTTGCCGGGGTTTGTCTTTTTTTTTCTTTTTCTTTCTTATTTTCAGGTGGTCATTGCAGCAGGGCTTTGTGACTCTGCCCAAGAGCAGCAAGCGAGAGCGCATAGTTGAGAACGTGGACGTTGGTGGCTTTGAGATTTCACAGGAGGACATGGAGAAGATGAATGGACTGGATGAGAAGCTGGTTACGGATTGGTAAGTTTTCATGGAATTGTTTGTTGGGAACTACATTTTCTATTTGGCATTGACTGTTACTGACCATTGATTCAGGGATCCTACCGATGCGGACTGATAAACGGCCTGATCTCAATCGTTGCCGGGGATGTGAATATAACTTTGGCAAACTGCGGGACTTACCGTGAAATTCCCATCATTCTAGATTCTACCTTGTGAAATTTGCTTGAGCCTCCAAAGATAAGCTTTCCTCAAATGGAATACGCAAGCGAGGAAAGCACGACCGTGTCTGAATAGCCTACCTTCTAGCGGGTGGCGCATGGTCAGAGTCGTAGCTGAATCGAGGGTTAGCCTGCGTCAGCTCCACGGCACCGGCGTGCTCAGACTCACCTTGTTGTTCACCGATACGCGACCCCTTCACCGGTTCGTCGACGTCTGCAGCAGCACCACCACCGCTGAGAGGATATGGCGATCCGGGTCTGGACGACGACGACGACGACGACGTGCCGCCGCTGCCACTCCTGAACGTAAACGCCCTCCTGACCTTGTCAAAGGAAGACGCAATCTTGCGCAGGCCGGGTCGACCGGGCTGGTCGCCGCAACCCTGGTCCCTCCCGTTTTGATTGGCGGCGCGCCCCATGTCCATGGTGCTTCCTTGCCTAGACGCGGGGTACCGCTGTGCTTATTGCTGCTGCTGCTGCCGCTGCTGCTGCTGCCCTACGCTGGTGGACGTGGTGGAGGCGGCGCCGGTGCTGGGGCGCCCGCAGGCCGCGTCAGGAGCGCCACGATTCTGCATGGTAAAATAACACGTTGTAGGTAGTGGGATTGTTCCTAGGCGGTTGGCGGGTCCCTGATAATGTCCCTGGGCGTGTGATGTTGCAAGTGCTGTGGTGCCTGGCCCCCTGACTCTTTTTGTTGCTGCTAGAACTAGATAGAAACTAGGTACTTACTTAGTTAGTCCTTTGTCCAGGATGAAGGTTTTATGACCGTCCTTTACAAATCAGGGCCTTTTCTTCTTCTGGAAACAAGTCAAGCCACAGAGACATGCGATAGGGCAGAAAACCTGGCTTCGTTGAGGGTTTTATAGACGAGCCAAGAGTCCATCTTTTCCAGCGGCTGTGTGTTGTTACCCCTCCCCGCACACCTTGGCTCATTGTTATCCTGTACAAAGTCGATCCCTTCCGCCAAGAGGTTTGATTTTTCGTTATTTGTTGACCGATTCAATGACAAAACTACCAAGACAAATGCATTGTGCGTTCCTTTGTGCCAGTTTAGGTTAACAAAGCAAGGCTGGCTTTTAGCAAGGCTGCTAACGCATAGAGATTGCCATCTTGGCCCAAACCGTATTCGGGTCGTATTATTAGCGCTCAGGAATGCGGCCCGCGCTACGCTGTTGACATGGAACCTATGTGCCTACCGTATAGCTCCAAAATACATTCGCCGCCACACCAGAGACGCATGCATCTACCTACATGTGATCGACCGCTGTGTTTATTAAACATTATTATCATGCCCATTGCCTACGACGTACTTCCCCATATTTCCTGTTGCCCAAAAACTTACCTTTAATAGATAGCGGTGGCTTGCTGTGGTTCGCTGGGTGCCGGAACACGCGACTGATTCCCCGGGTATAACTAGGGTTTAGACTAGGCCAATACTTCTAGCCCCAATCTTGAACTACCAAGCGTCATGGATCGATATCTCGATCATCTGTGTTGTGTGGGTAAGGTTGCCTTGGCTGTGTATCCGTAGGCCAGAGATTTCGAATGAGAGAGAGGAAAAAACCGCCACCGAGTGCAAAAAGAAATCTCAGATCATTGAACAATCGCGCTAATTACCCCAAGGCAGCCAAACGAGCGCGTTGCGGGGAGGAAAAAAAGGTCAGAGAAAACAAAAAGGTCAGAGAAAACAAAAAAGGTCAGGGGTAAATGGGGGTGGGATAACGGGGGCGGCTGGGGAAAAGATAGGCGTCGAATAGGGCGCAGCCTTTCCCGCTAGCATGAAAACAAAGTAGGATGGTTGCGAAAAGATCAGAGCAGGTTTTCACCCCCCCCCCCCCCTTCTCAGCCCCTGGGGTCTTGGTGAAACGTCATTGAAAGAGAAGTAAAAGTTGGGCAGGAGCTACGAGCCGTGTCAACCATGTTCGGTTGAAAAGAAAGAAAAAACACATAAAAATATTCTGTCTCGTTGTCCCAAGTTTTCGCCGACCAGACCCTGATTTGACGACCGCAATGTTCACTGTCAAATCCAACCCAACATGATATCGTATTCATTCATTGACAGCCAGGAGGTGAATGCTTTTAATACAAACTTTGCGGACAAGACCAGGACAAGCCGCCGGTCGATTAAATCCTGCGGGGAATGCAGGAGAAGGAAGCAAAAGGTATGCCATCTAGTCTAAACTACCAGAAACGACATATTCCCTCAAAAAACCGCCCATCCAAATCATTCCCTTCCGGCATATCCGACCCTGACAAGCCAGCTAACAATCATCTTAGTGCGACCAAGAGCAGCCGTGTAACAATTGCAGGCGAAGGTTCCCAGAGCCAGTATGCGACTATGGGTCCTGCAGATCAGCCGCCCCCGCGTTTGCAATAACTCCGAAGGCTGAGGCTCTTTTGACGCCCAGTCCGTCGTCGGGCAGCCTGGTTGCATCGCGGAAGCAAGCACCCTGGGTGCCGATTGAACATTTTGGCATCGCTTCCAAAGTATTGGGTCGCGAGAAGTACACGTTGACCCTGAACCCATCATCTCAAGGACAGGCCAGGGGATCTGCTCGATCGCAGGACGACCAGGATGTGTCGGCATCAAAGAAGGTTTTGGTTGCTATGCAGCTTGACGGTGTCGTGTATCAATGCCACCTAACCGGGCCCGTTCAGAACATACTTCATCTGCCTGTTCCGCCGACGACGCAAAATGCAATGCTCATTTGTAAATGTGAGCAGACCGAAAAACCGCTGGTGGTCGCCATGTTTTAGTGACAAGGACGCTGATTTTGGTACTTAGTCTCCGAAATACTCGCCCCGTGCAAAGGCTCGTTTGATGGAGACTCGGACCCGGACAACCCTTTCGTCCTTCACTACCTGCCTTGGTCTGTTCAATCGCCACTACTGGCGCTATCATCGCTCCATACCTCGGCCAGAGCCTTGACTCACAATGGGCTTGTTGACCAACGCTCAGTAATGTTAGCCAAGGGTTCAGCAATCTCCAAGCTGAACGAGTATCTTCGCTCGGATGATGACTGGGCGAAGGAAGAGGTTCTCGGTGCTGTTTTGCAGTTCCTTGTGGTGGAATTTATATATGGCGAATTGGAGGTTGCGCGAGCTCACGTCAAAGGATTCAGGGAAATTGTTCGACTTCGAGGAGGGTTTCCCTCCCATGGCGTCGGTGCCCTGGTCACCAAGTCTGCTTTGATGTAAGCTATATATATATGCTCCCCGTGCAATTGACTGCGAGGCTTTGTTGACCCGATTGAATCCAGAAACGATAGCTCGATTGCCCTTTGGGCAGAGGAGGCGGCCATGATGGAAAGATCATCCAAATTCGGTTTCTCCTTCGACCCGCCTGGTGTAGGTCGCTTCAAAGTAAGATATAATTGTCCTCTGGGACCCTCATCGGTGACATTCAGATCCTGCGAGGATGTGCTCGGGATACATCCAGCGACTGCGTCCATCTTGGACGATATTAGGTTCCTCATCGACCTCGCTCTCGTTGCACCCCTGAATCCGAGCCCAGCACAAGCACGCAAACTCGCAGCAACAGCCACGTGGATTCTAGATCGCATTAGGAAACTCGACCCCAAGTCCCCAGAAGGGCCAGCGAGCCCTAATCAAGGCTGTAATGCCGACCTTGGCTGCCAGTCGACCGACGACTCCGCTTGTAAAGAAGTGAAGCCGCACTCTCTTATTTCGAGTTACCCATCATACATTTCCATTGCGCAGGAAGCAAAGTCCCCAGACGCTGCTAGCGACGACGAAGAACTGTCAAGTCGGGCATCGGAAGATTCTTCACCTGCGGATTCCACAACCTGGGTCCATTGCGACGGAACAAAATGTGATGCAGCGGGTGGAGCTTCCAAGGAAGATGCACTATACATCAGTGTGCGCCTGGCAGCACTCATATATGCCAAAGCAATCGCAAAGAGGAAGCCCTTGAGCTCAGTGTGCCCGCCATCGGATGCGTTGGCGCTGCTTTCTACCACTTGGAAGATTCCCCTTTCGCGGTGGCGCGGAGCGATTGGCGTCTTTGTCTTTTTGATGTTGTCGATTTTCCCAACCTGTAGATGGATAGAGTCTCCCCCAGAGAACGGCGACGAAAACGACCGGCGTTTGGGCAATAAAACCAGGAGGAGTCAGAGCCGGTCACCCAGTGTCGAGGCGGAGGAGACGAATGAGAATGGGGAAAGCGAAGAAGCGAGAAGCTTGGGGCAGGATGCTAAAGAAATGGCTGCCGAGGAATCATTGAGGCCTCATGTCAGCTTTGTGAAATCCATCGTCCAGGCCGGCTTGACACAGATGGGAATAGAGGATTGGTCGCTATGCGCCGATATTCTGAGACGGGCTTTGAGCTTGCAAAAGTGGCTTGGACGGCAAAAGATGTGAAGTGAAGTCGAGGGAAAATAATTCGAAGCACCCTAAGTGAAAAAGACAAACAGTTTATTGTTCAAACTGATGGTTAGTTACCTAGTGACTACCTTGTGTTTTGTGCCAAGCTACGTGCACTGGGGTTGGATGCTACCTTGAACAGGTGAAAAGTGTGAAAGAGAAAGAAAACTGCCCAGAAAGGCGAATACCCGAGGATCGGCATTGAGCGTGATTCATCACCTGCAGTTTAGGGAAGGTGTCGCCCATGGAGCACCAATTTTCCCCAGCGGCTTCGGCAACCTTAGGTCCGCCCTTATTCCCGGAAGGAGACCCTTGGTGGAAACTCTGGTACTGCCCGGGGCGTCGCTGCCTTATCGGCACTGCATCGGAGTAATGGATCAGAAAAGCGATCAAATTCACAATGGCACCAGGGATCTGTCAGAATATTATCCCTCATCCTTACCAAGTCCATAATCATTATACTCAGATGCAGACCCAGACTGGTTGCGCAAACAGATCAGATTACTGCCATCTATTCAATTTGCCATTCGGTGATGTACCACAATGGACAAAAATAGCGGCCCCGATAATAGGGTGCAAAGCAGTTCGTCACAAGATTCAGAACCAGAAAAGCCTAGGGATGAAAGCATCACTCAGAATAAAGACGATGATGAACAGACGATGGAAAATGCTGCTACCATCTCAACATCACAGGCAAGCAAGCCGCAAACAAAAGGAGACGCCGAACACGATGCTTCTTCGATTTCCAGGCCCAATGCTGCCGTTCCAGAGGCTGCCTCCATAACCACTCACAAGAGCGACGTGGAGTCGGGGAAAACCTCCATACTTCAGCGAGCATGGCTTGCATTGTCTTGGGGCCCAGAGGCAACGCGTCACAACCCTGACAAGCCACTCAAGTTTTCGCTTGGCCTCAATGTCCTGTTTGCAATTGTATGTCAATTTGGGACCACTTCCCCTCTTGCTCAAGGGAGTATTAGCTAGCTTACCAACATATCTTATCCAGGCAACGACTGTAACCGTTGCCAACATTTACTACAATCAACCGATTTTGAACAAAATGGCCGAGACATTCAACGTCAGCTTCGAGAGGGCAGCATCAGTGGCAACGCTGATGCAAGCTGGCTACGCAGGCGGGCTCCTCTTTCTGTGTCCGCTAGGTGACGTTCTTGAGAGGAGGCCGTTTATTCTTGGGCTGGTAATGCTCACGATATTGTTTGTGAGACGAAAAGTTCCCATCATCTTGAGAGCCTGCCTACTCATCTAACCTCGAATCACTCAACAGTGGCTGGGACTGTGCATCACGCAATCGTTCGAGGTCTTCCAGGCCATGTCATTTCTCTGCGGCTTCACTACGGTCACGCCGCAACTCATGCTGCCTCTGGTCGGTGACTTGGCTCCCCCGAACCGGAGGGCAAGTTCTCTGTCCATTGCCGTTGCCGGTCTGTCGTTGGGTATGATGGTGGCCCGGGTTCTTTCTGGGATCGTGTCCAACTTTACGGAATGGCGCAACATTTACTGGGTTGCACTCGGACTTCAATTGGCACTGCTGGCTGCCTTGTGGTTCTACCTGCCAGACTACCCATCCAAAAACCCTGGTGGTCTTAACTACTTTGGCATGCTGCTCAACATCTTCACCCTCATGGCCAGGGAAGCTGTGCTTTTGCAGGCGTGTCTGATATCGTTTTGCATAAGCGCAGTCTTTACATCGTACTGGACCACGCTTTCCTTTCTCCTCTCGTCAGCCCCATATCACTTTGGACCACTCCAGATTGGGTTGTTCGGGCTGATAGGATTCTTTGTTGTATTTTGGGGCCCAGCATTTGGCAGACTTGTGCTCGACAAAATGGTTGCACTAGTGCCGGCAATTTGCGGGATCCTGATTAATCTCGTTGGCGTCACCATTGGCACCTTTACTGGCACCTTCACAATAGCCGGGCCGATATTGCAGGCCATATTCATCGACGTCTCCAACCAGACTTGCAACACCGCCTTGAGAATGGCCATATTCAACATTGATCCAAAAGCGAGAAACAGAGTCAACGTCGCCTATATGATAGCTGCGTTTTGCGGACAGCTCACCGGTACGGCCGTAGGGAACCGACTCTATGCCCAGGGAGGCTGGAGGTGGAGTGGCAGCTGTAGTAGTAAGTACAGTTTTATGCGACAAGTTCCTCATTGTTGTGATCTAACCAATCTCGCCCATGTTTAGTGGGCTTCCTTGGCTTTGCAATACTGGTCTGCTTGGCTAGAGGTCCTCGTGAGACGGGCTGGGTGGGCTGGACCGGTGGTTGGTATCCCCGGGTTGAGAGACGAGACAAGGCGTTAGCGATACCAAACCAGCAACAGGCTTCGCAAGAACTCTCCGAGAGCCCTGAAAACAAAGTATAAACACGAGAGAGTGGCGCCAAGGAAATATGTCAAGATTTGGTTGTTTTCATTCAAAACCGTAATCATGAGACTAGGACATCATAAGCAGTCTCGAAGCTGTTCCGGGGACGCTACGACTGGATAGTCCTGTCGTCCACTATTAGAGTGTTCGCTATATAACACTAGTTGGGGATGATAATAGGCCACTTTTGGTAGTCTATCCGGGCGTTCCCGACATCAGACGGTGGGGCAACAACTACCTTTGTAGCAGCCCAAACGCTCTCCTGCTCGCCCCTCCACAAAATCATAACAAGCTCGTGAAACCCACACAAAACACAAAATACCGAGTCGACATCCTTTTCAGACCCTTAATATCCCGGCTGCTGCCTGTCTGAGGAGGCTGGCGGGGCCACCTCCCCCGAGAAGACTGGCGACCGCACCGATGCCACCAGGCTTAGCGCCGCCGCCGCCGCCGCCGACGCCACCACCCATCTTTCCGAAGAACCCCGAGCTCGCAGCCTTCGTTATGGCACCCGTGGAGCCGCCGGCAATGACGCTGGCCACCCCACCGGCGTCCTTGACCACGTTGAGGACGGAGCCGCCGTTTTTCTTGGTGAAGCCGACGGCGCCCTTGGCAAACCTGGCCACGCCCTTGAACTTGCGGCCGAGCTTGCTGAAGAAGCCGGGCTTGGGCTCGGGCGATCTGCTCTGGACGACCGCGGCGGCCGGTTGGTTCAGGACGTCGGCGGCGTCGGGCACGCTGCTCCTGCGCCTTATCATCATGCCCTGGCCGTTGGCGTCGTCGATGGGCGCGGCAAAGTTGACGGGGGCTGCGATGGCCGAGGCGACGAAGACAGTGACGAGAGCGGCGAAACGCATTTTTCTTTTCTTTTACTTTTACTTTGGGCTTTTGGGACTGCTGTTATTACTTTATGTGCTAGAGGTTGACCCGCAGTGTAAGAAAAGGAACTATAGAAAAGAAACAAGCAAGAAGAAAGAATAGAAGATGTGTGAAATGTGTGTGTAGCTGTTATAAAAGAGGGTATCAAAACGAAACGAATCGGCTTGTAAGAGCTAAGAGAATGTTGAGCTACCAAAAGGTAAGACTGAAAATGAATGTTGAATGAAAGGGGTGGCTTTCAAAGTAGATTTCCAACATGTAGAGCATGGCCCGGTGGGATTATATAGATATTTCATATCGGGTTGCAAGCTATGGCATCTCGCTGAACCGGACTTCGGTCCCTGTGTGAATCGCATAGCAACAAGGATGTTACTAATCCCACAAAGCTGCAACCTGCAGTCGACCATATTGCCCTTGGAAGCCAGTCGCGGGGGTTTTTTTTGGTGGCATGCATGCCCACTTGTGGCGGGAATAAATAGCACCAGAGGGAGGCTGCAAACGTTTGATGATCAACAGTGGGTGGATGGTCACTGCTCTGTTCCTGCTAATCCCATCCCAAAAAGAATAAGAAGAGCAAAGAAGCTGACTCGGGCTGACAGCACCTTAAAACATACTAATATGGGGAACCCTAATTATACAACGTCGGTTTCTCATGCGGGCTGGGGATACGAAAGAACAATTTCCCCGTGCAATTTTTTTTTTTTTGGTGAAGTCGGTGCAAGAAAGGAACAAAGAGAATTTTTTTTTTTTTTTTTTTTTGGCAGATCAAAAGCTTGATGGTTGTTGAGACTTGGCGTGAACCGGTTAGCGCGGAAAAGGTACCGACCGCCAAGCTTTGTCATTCGAGTTTCCTTTCTTCGATATCCGCAACTATAAACAAGGTAAACCATGTCTGGTTGGGTCTTGCAAAGCGATTCAAAAGGACATGTGATTAAGGTTTGCTGCCTTGACTCTGGTCAGGTCTGCATGGAAGAACCATGGAGGTATCCATATTTTGGTTCGTATAGTCGTTCGTAATGCCAAGAACTCGACATTTGGCCCGAAAAAAGCTTGCATGAAAGACAATTTGGCAGCAACACATACGATATGGAGATGACGGACGTTCAAGTCTCAAAATAGCGAATATCAAGATGGGCTTGCTGCTCCACTTGACCATCCGTCTTTCAATATACTCAAGACTTGTTAACACTGTTGATCAAAAACCATAGAGCCCAGGTTGAACTGCAGGCTTGCGCTACCAAAACAAAAGAGCACGATGAACCTCCCACTTTTCCCATACTTAGGTGATGTAGCGGAAGCTGGGATGCCTGTAGCCGAGATGCAGCGTCTCGTCCTCAGTGAGACCTTCGAGACGGTGGTCCCTCTTGCCGGCGGCACGCAGCTTGTTTTCGCGAAGGCAGTACAAGATGCCAAAGATGGCAAGGAAGAAGACTCCGATTTGACCAGCCTGTTTTTTTTTTCAGAGGGTGTTAGTTGGAAAATGTGGCGCCAAAATTTATACTCGAATGGGCTAAACGTACCAAGTTGACCGTGTGTCCGTTGGGATAACGCGGGCCATCCTCCTTGATGTACGTCCATCTGCGTTGACAAAATGGTCAGCATAAAAAAAGAAAACAAATGCGGAATTAGGAGAAATGGATTTCAGATGTTGACTTACGTCGAAACGATACCACCAATGGTACCCAGAGTAACCACGTAGGCGCTGGAAACAGCACGAACCGAAGGCCCAGCGGAGTCTGTGAAACAAGATCGTCAGCTAATCATCCTTTTGAACCCACCCCTGAGATTCCTAGTCAAAAAGAGGAAGAAAAAAAAAAAATAGCCGCCACTCACTGTTGATCGCCCAGGCCAAAAACGCCGGACCTCCCGGGAAAGCTCCAATGGTGACAAAGTAAATGGCCATGTACTTGATGTCGGAATCCTGGTGCCAGCGCAGGATGGCAAAGCCAATCATTGCAATGACGGCAAAGATTGCCAGGTACAGACCGCGCTGCTTGGTCTTGTCGCTCAGGTAGGCGATGGCGATGGCGCCGAGGCAGGCGCAGACGTAGGGCGGCACGCTCATGAGCTGGGCCTTGATGGGGTCGTAGTTGAAGTCGGCCAGGATGGTGGGCATAAACACCGACAGGCCCTGGACCGTGATGTTGATGAGGAAGAAGCCCAGGGCGCATGTGTAGTTGTGGATGCACAGCATGGCGCGCTTGACGTGCGCCCAGCTGACGCGCTCGTCCGGGTGGCTCTTGTGCTCGCGGGCCAGCCGCTCCGCCGCGATGCGCCGCTCGCGCTCGTTGAGAAAGTAGGCCGTCGCCGGGTCCGTCGGCATCCAGATGGGCGCCAGCAGCCCGATGATGACCGTCAGCAGCCCCTCGAAGAAGAAGATGTTGCGCCACGCGTAGATGCGCATCGACGCGATGCCCCACTCGGGGATCTGCGCCAGGCCGGCCGCCAGCAGCCCGCCAAAGGCACCGGCCATGGACGCGGCCGAGACGTAGATGCCGATGCGGAAGAGCAGCTCGCCGCGCTTGTAGAAGCAGCTGAGGAAAAAGGCCATGCCCGGCATGGCGCCGCCCTCAAAGACGCCGAGGAAGGCGCGCGCGGCCAAGAGGCCCTCGTACGAGTGCACAAACGCCGTGCACATGGACACGAAGCCGAAGCCGACCACGAGGAAAGGCAGGTAGAAGCGCGGCCCGACCTTTTTGAGTATGATGTTGCTGGGAACCTCGACAAAGAGGTAGATGATGTAAAAGATGGACAGCACCCAGTTGAAGCGCACGCCCCGGTTGAGGTCAAGCTCGGTGGCCAGACCTTGGATTCGCGCGTTTCCAATGTTGATACGGTCGAGGAAGCAGAGCAGGTAGAGGACGGTGACGATGGGCACACAGTGCCAGTCGATCTTGTGCCGGAGCTTGTCTTCTTCCTCCTTTGTCCAGCTCAGCCCATCGACGCCGTCCGAATCGGACCTGGAAAGGTCTCCTTGCCTATCCACATATTGTGCTGGATTTTGAGAAATGTCAGAGTGCCCGAAACTTTTCCTGTAAAGCCCCCAAGAGTTTGAAAAGTAGCAAAACCCACCTTCTGTTTTCTCCGACTGCTCCATTGCGGCGGTTGGTCTTTCCATAGCGCCTGCCTTGGTAAATCTCCGGGGGTCGAATAAAAAGTCCCACCGACAGAATGCAGGACAAAACAAACAACCTTGTAGCTTGATCAAAGAAGCCAATGTCGTCAAATCAGCAAAAAGAGTAAAAGGAGGAAGCCACACCCCATGCGACAGAACAACCCTGAACAAGAAAGCTCGAGTTGGAGAAAGGGTACCTGAAGTCTTTTAAGACGGTGAACCATTCCCCCTTAAAGAGGCGACAGAACAAAAAAAAAAAAAAAATACTCGTTAGAATCCACACATCTACCCAGCCCTCATTTCTCCAGTTTCTGGGCGCTGCATCCAAACCCCTGTCCAATAATACCACTAACATGTCTTTGCGCCGCCTGGGCATCTACGGTAGACCTCAGCAGAAACAGGGTGGGTGGATTTCTTTTTTTTTTTTTTTTTTTTTTTCCCTTTCCTCCCCTCCATTTGTGCCGTCGCTGCCAATCGCTCTTTGGCAGCTTTTAGCCTTGGCCCCAAGAAAACCGGAACAAAGTTCGGCACATCTCTTTTGTCTCTCTTTGTTCTCTTTCCCCCCTTCAGCAAGCTGTCTTGGCTTGCTTGGTGTTGCCAAACAAGAACCCCAAAAGAATTGGCCAAGAACAGGCTAAGATCCACCATTAAAAATCTCCCCCAACGCGGGGTACTCCGTATGGAGGTGCTCGCCGGGGTAGCTGCCCCCTCCCCCAGTTTTTGCCAGTCTTGTCAGTAAAGGACAGTATAATAGTTACGCTATTACATTAACCAAAACTCCATTTTTTTTTGTGGCCATTCTTTCCAGTCTTGGAAGCCTGTTCGGAGTGGCATCTGCTGCTGATTTTTGTCCGAGTTGCTTTCTTGGCAAGTGGTTCTGCGACCTTGCCAATGCTGTCATGTTTTCTACCGAGGGCTTTATGCTTTTGCTTCGCCTCCCATGGCAATTTAAATCGGCATCAAAAATCCCAAGCCAGGCCAAGATCGTGCTGATTGCGCAAAAAGGTAAAAGAACGCAGAATGGTCAAGGCGGGACCATGTCATCGAATTATCTTTTCAGTGGGGTGTGTAAGTGAACGATGAAAGAAGCATGCACTTTAATGTAAGACGGGCGGATTACAGCAGAATAGTTGGCAAGGACCCTGGATTATACCATGCAACTCGATAATCTCAATTAAATTGGCTCGCACAGTTGGAAGGCAGGGGCTTGCAAGTATACCTACCGTACCGCACCTTGCACACGTACCGGACGGACAGACAGACAAGACAATGTAACCACCCATCTGCACGAGGACACAAAGCGAACGAGGAAGGTATGCAAACAAAAGAAAACCATGGGGAAAAGGTTGTCTGTCTACCTCGAAACCCGCTTTTTTTTATCTTTCTGTTACTCCCAGCTCCGTACTTTGTTTGTTTGACAAAAAAAACGGCTGGGCGTGTAAACCACGTGGGTTGAAAGAGGCAAGAAAAGGCTAGCCGGGAATGGCCTAGGTTGTATGCCTGTCAGGTTCGGCTAGTTTGAGCCGTTGGAAACTCTGCTGCCGTTGGCGTACTTTTTTTCCCCCCCGCGTCCCACCGTGCGTGATATATGTACGTATATTACCTTGATGGCTTGAGGTGCCTTGTTTGGCTTTATACCGTGCAGATACCGCGGGTCATGACTCCGTCGAATGATTGACATTGAAGTTTAAGCAGCTACCTTGATTTTTATGGCTCAGCAAAAGCTCAAGTGCACAACTTATAGATTGAACATGCAGTTATCAAAATGTCGCTTGAAAAAAGCAACCATTACTGTACACCTAAACGGCATGCCCTTTACCCGACCTGTTTTGCCTATCAGCTCCCGAACCAGGCAGACCGCCATGCCCAGAACCCAAACCGATAAACACAATTGGTTCAACACTTTCCGTTCGAACCGAAACAAGATCCTTGCTTTTTGTTTCTTGCTCCCTTGCGCCGCAATATTTCTTTTCTCTCTCTCTCTTACCCTGCCCATTATTCTCGTACGTTGTACGTACATTTGGAACCCCCAAATCTGCCGTTTTTTTTCGAACTGCCGGGCTTCCCCAAGAAGCAACCATCACTGTCCAAAGGAGCTACTGTAGGTCAGTCAGGTGGGTAGGTGGGTGGCCTTGGGGGAGGCCGGCCCTCGCGCAATCGCTCCTCCTTTGAAGTGCGACCCGTAGCGATGCGCCGACACAACACCGCCTCCCAGCGACCGCGGGTCCGCCCCGAGCTTCCGTCCAATCTGCCCTGTTCATCCTAGACCTTTGATTGATTCCATGGGGGAGTTCGTGCCTCGGATGAGGTAGTAGATGGCAACGCCAAAAGAAAAGAAAAAAAAAAAGCTCTCAAGCAGACTGGGCCACCCATGCATGTGCCGATCGTGATAATCCAGTTGAATACTTTTGACCAAAAAAACTGCCAAATCTCGATGCCTACCTAGGTAAAGGTAGGAATGGTATGACAACGAGATCTCGATAATATTGCCTTGCTTGCCTACCTAGGTACCTTGCCTACCTTGCCTACCAGCCTACTAGCCTACTAGCCTACCTAGTACCTACCTTGTCCAGTTGTTCGGCCCATCTCCACACCCCGCACGGCGAGCTGAAAACGCCAGAGATCTTGGCACAAGTCAGCAAAACCTGGGGAAACACGGCAGATGCACAAGTGCGTACGCTTTAGGATGAAAGTTATTGTTTTTCTGGCTGACTACTCTAGTCTACTCTTCATGTCTATGGTTTGATACGCTTGATAATCATCATCCCGTTCAGAAAAATAACCGTACTGCGCCAAAAAGTGTCAACGTTAAACGTCATCCCCATGTTTGCCTCTCATCAAACTTGTCGTTACTTCGCTTTGCCTTTGCCTTTACACTGATCCTGGGCAACACCTGCGCCACTCTACGCTTTGTCCAGCCAATGCTCCCCTGGGACCAGCGTTCGAGCGTCTACGCCATCCGAGGCCTTTCTCCACGTGTCGGTCCGCCAGAGGTAGACGATCCAGTTGCCCGACTTCAACTCCGCCACCACGTCGTCGCGCATCCAAAGCTCCGCCATCTTCTTGCGAGCGTCAAACGTAAAGGTAGTGATGATGTGAACACCGCCCCCTCTGATACCGAGGCCCAGGGGCGAATCCACGCAGCCGTCGTCGGGGGTCAACAGAAAGCTGTAGAGGGAGCCCTCCACCTCCTGAACACCCGTGGCCTTCGCGTTCAGAAAGACCAACATGTAATGCTTTGACTTTCGCGAAAAGTTAACTATCGTCCCCGTGAAAAGAGTTGGAAAGGCGACGGAGCAATGACAAATCTCCTTTAGGCCTGGCAGACCTCGATCCGGCCCCGATCTTGGGATGAGTATACCGAACGGTAGTAGTGGCCGCCAGATCCCAAGGAGGGTAGTGAATTCAGCGCGCCAAGGCACAAGACTGATTCGTTTCGATGGATGCATGGTCTCCACCTCCTCAGGCAAAGCCGTGAGGCTCCGTGGTTCCCGTGCTGTCGTGTCTATCACACTAAAGCATACCGACGTTAGAGCATCTGAAATCCATTTTGATGAATAGCCGACCTGTACGACCATGTGTTCAACGAACCGAAGAATCGCCGTGAGATTTAGGGGAGAATCCACCTGCCACCGGCCCGGGGTGGGCCAGTAGCTCGAATTTGGCCGTGGATACGGTAGAACGATCTTGAGCAGATATGAGAAGAACGTATGCAGGAATACCGCACGTGGCAGACGTTCTTGGTAATGAGGGGACTTGGGATCAGTGAGCATATGCGTCCTGCCCAACCACATGTAATTGTCGTACCTCGAGTCGGGCCGCCCTGGACACCACGAATCGTCATAATTGTTGACCAGGCTGTCAATGTCACTGATGCTGCTACTGTCGCTGTTACGTTCGCTGTTGTAGTTGTTGTTGTCACTGTTATCATTGCTGTCGCTGTCATTGTCGTAATGGGACATTGGCTTATGACCAGGTATACACACTGGGTCGAGGCGCTCGAGACCGAAATGTCCACGCAGGGTATCTTCTCCTGTCATTGCGAGGTATTCTGCCATATAAGATTCGTAAGATTTGAATAGAGGATAGTTGAGGGAAATCCTGAACCTGAGCATCGATTGAGTGGACTGGTCGTCGTCGTGTTTCCTCAACAGGGGCCCTGCATAGTACGCGACAGAAAACATGCCTCCCGTGTAGTCTCTAGCCGTCGCCAGCTGCGTCAGCAGAAGAACCTTCTAGACAGCCCAAATAGACGAGCATACGTTAGAAAGTTGAAGACTGGAGTCGACTAGACTTACGGGAGACTGCCCATATGGATTCCATCGTAGACCTTGGGAAAATTGACGGGATTGGCGTCTGGGTCGTGGACGCCTGTTGGCTGCCGATGCGACAGAGCATCGTACCGAATGCGCTCCATGACGTCTGTCACCTCGCCAACGATAGCCTCGACCAAAACTTGACCAGAAAGCCTTTTGCGTGCCACGTCGACCCGCGTCAGGACTTGGATGAGCGCATCAAAGAAGCATTCGCCTGATGGGGACTCGAACGTCTCTGGCGGTGCAACTTTGATAAATGTTCCCAAGACTTCGGTTGGATCAAAGTGACATTGATGAGGAGACGGCCCTGACCAGTTTGGCCAAACAAGGGGCCTCAAGTTGACTGAAAAAGACCGTTTCACGCTCGTCAATTCAAAATCTACCAGAGTCGGGTTGAGCCGCCAGTGCATGTCCAAATATCCACGCATATTCTGACTGGTGTGGTCGTTCTCATACATGCAGGAATACGTCCTGACGGCTTCAATGAAGCTCGGGTCTGGAAATTGACTGGCGTGTTCTTCTCTCCAGGGAACAAGTGCCCCCAGCTGCTTGAACACGTCCCGTTGGAAGAGTATTCTACCGCGAGGAACATGTAACGGTTTGTCAAGTCGGCTCTCTCTTTGAGCCAGGATACGGCAAGTCAAGGATCCAGCAGGTGACGGCCCCTCTGTCTGGATTTTCCATCGCTTGAGTAGAACGTATACCTGATAGCGGGTAGCGAAGGGTAGGTAAACAAGTCCACAGAATGTCGTTTTCCCAAGCGCTATCTCTCCGATGAGATCGTCCAGGGCGAGACCAAGAAATTTTATAGCCGTGATAGGCACGAGTGGGCTCGAGAACAAATAACACAGCATTATAGCAAAACGAGGAGAGAGCGTGTGTGGTCCTGTGCCTGTTTTCGAATTCCGTTGGTGCAGGATCATCAGTTGAAAGATGACAAGCATACGAGCTATCGTGGTAGGGTTGATGTCAATAACCGTTATGTGTGCGTGTTGAGTTTGTATTTTGTCTTGTGGTGAGTCAAGTGCCAGCAAAGTGCTGAACAGATAGCCACTATCTCCAAGGCCGCAAATCATAATGTTGGCTCTAGTGCCGGGTCGAATTGGCGCAATCGGCGTGGGGATAAGGATCTCATGACCCAATGCGAAATATTCCCTCACGTTCCCCAGACTACCATGCACACAAATTAGAGACAAGTCATCACCTCGTCTTTCCCATCCACTCCAATCTGAGTTTTCTGCAATAGGAAAGCTTACATGTCGGCCTTGTATCTGGGAAGGCGGTCTAAGACCAGGTTCCTTTGCTTAGACTTGTCGGACATAGACGTGTGAATATCTTCCTCTTGACGCAGCCAATGGAGGAGAAGGCGGCGGTCATATGAATTAAAGTTGTCGATCTGTTGTAGCGTTTGGTGAGCTGCGAAAATATCTCGTCTGCATAGTTGATAAAAGGCAATGTTCGCATGGCCAGCGCGCTTCTTAGATTCCCAATCAGGATCCCCTTCCATCAGTCTGAGCATCTCTCGGAGCTGGAGCTCAGCGCCGACGTAGTCTCCTCTCTCGAGAAGAACACGAGACAGGCTCCATGAAGGACTGGGATCGTTTGGAACGAATGAGGCGGCTTGTATGAACAACTTCTCGGCTGAATGATATCCAAAAGTCAATCAAATCAGCCAGGCTTTTTGCTGACCGGATGATGGTGGTTTGCTGCGACCAATGACGAACCTTCGTCCAGGTTATAGCCCAGGAAAGCCTGCCGGCCCTTGTCCATGGCTTCTTGGAAAAGATGGTAATCGTCGTTCGTGGTCATGATTTCGGTTCGGATCCTCGACCGATATATCCTGGGACTGATATATAGGTATGGAGTTTGACTATTGTTTGCTGGTGTTGACTCTAACGATATCTAAGCAGGTTGAAGAGAGTCTTCCATAGGTACCTAGGTATGTGTCGCATCCTAGGCGAGTCTTTTCCATTGCTGCTGTCAAGCTGCCGCCATAAAAGACACGCTGGACTTGGTAGAAAGTGCGTTTGGGGCCTTCTGGAATTCGTTTTCATGTGTCCCCTGTAGGCTTGTGCCTTGCACTAGACACGGCCTATTCCTGGGAAGGCAGGTACGTCTGGCTAGTCCATCAAGGAAGGCGGGAGATCTGTTGGCCTCATACCTGATGCTTGGTCAACAAGTGGATTTTGTGACTGATCGGGCAGCCATTAGGTGCCCTTTAACCCTTGCTTGTCGGCCGGTTGGCTTCGGAACCGAGCTCTGAACATTATGGCAAAGAGACCATGTTCATAAAAAAAAAGATTCGCCCATGCAGCAGCCTTGGTCTACAATCATTTATCAAAAGTGCGTCGTACTAGGCGACCTTGGCCCTCGTTACGCCAGGCGACGACCTGGAGGCCTCCAAACAGATTTTGTACGGCCTTGGACGGCTTCTCCCTGAGGAAGAGGACCTTGACGGCCCTTCTCTGCTTCAGCGTCATCCTCCGCTCCTTCAGGTATCGGTTCATCAGCCGAGGGTTGTGAAAAGACCAAGTATTGAGCTGGAAGGGAAGGATGGCCGTCTCGTGATACAGTTGCCGGCACACGCCCGACAGCAACGTCACGCCGCCCGAGGTGGCACCCGTTTTGGCGTCTTTGTCGGTAACACGGCTCCCGGATGCGCCATGTCCACGCCTTGCAGGACCCCAAGAGGTTCCTCTAACGGTATGGTGTACCGGTGGCAAGGCCCACGGATCGGCGTCGGATGCCAGAGTTCGGCAGTAGAAGCCCGGTCGTGCATTGGTATTTGGACTCCAAGCTCGGTAGTCAATGCTGATCTGGCCAACGTCGAGAAGCAGCTCGTATATACGCAGCCTGAGCTCGGCAGGAAGGCGGAGCAGGGGCGATGTCACTGTGTTATCTTGGAAACTAGACTCGAGCCGATGGGAAGTAGGGATAAACGACGTCGGTTAGTTTCCATGATGCATGCATTACTCCAGCGGGTCAGGTGGCGGGGCCAGAGTCAGGTTGGAGACTGGAGTGTAAATTGTACAATTGAAGCTCACGGCTGCCTTCTGGAGGCAATTGATCGATACTCTGGCGGACGCGCTTTCTGCGGGACTTGTTTTGCATTTCGAGGGGTTCCAGATATTTGATTTGATTTGGTACAGAAATGGCTTCTATTATGTCTGTTTCTCTGTGTGGTTTATTGGAGATGGACTCCATGCCACTTGACGCGAGTGTCGCCGCCATTTCGACGCGACCTGCAAACCTGCAAGCCGTCAAGCCATCCGGTACAGCTAAGGGTTCAGTTGGGACCTGCCCCACCTGCTCATTCTGATTCGATACAACATCTGGAAGTGGGGGGGGGGGGGTCACTGGTTCAGGGTAGGTGAAATGTGGGGTAGAAAAAGGTT
Organism: Pyricularia oryzae 70-15; assembly: GCF_000002495.2. NCBI lineage: Eukaryota > Fungi > Ascomycota > Sordariomycetes > Magnaporthales > Pyriculariaceae > Pyricularia > Pyricularia oryzae. The sequence continues at coordinate 2,905,080 of NC_017844.1, read as the reverse complement.
CAAAACTGGGAAAGAAATACAGGTGAATTTATTCCTACAAGTTACAGGGTTAGAGGTGGTGGTACCTGCACTTACCTTGATTCTCACAGATGGGCTTTCCGCTCCAGATCAAGAGCAAACACTCATCTCAGTCCCGCCCCTTGGTTTTTCAAGGATGACAATCCTGCGCCTCTGGGTTGGCAAAGACGATAATCCTGTCACCCGCAGCAGAGATCTCAAAGGTCCGAGGGCAAATCTTGACCGTCTGGACTATTTCGCCCTTGAACTCCTGCTCCGCAACACGACGGAGGTCTTGGAACGAATCGAACATCGTCGGTACTCCGCTGGCAGTCTCGTTCACGACGCCCTGGAGGACGGTGTCAAACGTTTTCGACTCGTCAGACGTGCGAAAGTCGTTCAAGGCTTCTTGCTTGAGTTCGGTAAACGCCGTGATAGCATCGATGAATGTTGAGACGGGCGTTGAAGGGTTTGTCCACTGGCTGATGTAGAGGTCGAGGATGGACCGGATTTGCCACCAGCGACACTCGTCTCGCTGCTTCTCCGGACTGTCTGGCGGGTACAGAGGTTTCTGGATTACGTCCATGCTGATCTGGATCAGCTCTATCTCTGAGGACGGCCTGCGATTTTCTGCTAGAAACTTGACACACTTACCCAGTGTGAGAAGGTCAGTCCTCATGTCACAGACTCGACGCATGTGTGGAGGATTAGGCAAGGTACCGCACAGCCCGAAATCTCCAATGACTCCCTCGACAACGCGATGTCCGTTGAGTTCCCTCGAGTTCACAAATATGTTGCGCGGGTAGAGGTCATTGTGAGTTTTGCCGCTGTGGAGAAGATTCTCAAGGCCGAATAGACAGTCTGCCACGAGCCCAGCGGCGAACGAGCTGGGTATGTACAGATCCATTCGGCTTGTGAGCTGCACAAGGTCTAGACAGCTCCCCAGGTTATAGAACTTCCAGTAGCCCACGCTGCGGTCGCCATTGTTTCGCCCGCGCTCACTGATTCCGGTCGTGAACCCGGCAGAGTTGAGCTTGGCGAGAGCCAGTTCGGGGCTGGAACATGCTTTTCGGATGTCGATTAGGGTTATGATCTCGGCCGTGACAGTATCTCTACGATTATCGGCAAAGGCTGGCTGGTGAAGAAGCTTCCTTACTTCGAGTTGGCCATTCGTGTTTCGGACTAGATCAGCTCGAGCATATGCACCCTGTCCAAGACGCTTGACCCAAAGATACTCTTTGTTGTAGGGTTCATCCTCAAAAAGGATCGCCCACTTTTCCTCAGGATTGGTGGTCATCCTGCTCAATTGGATGGGCTTTCTGTTACTCTGTAACAGAACTGTTGCGTCTTTGGTGTGCCTTGAATGAGCTGTACCTGTCAAGCTGCTGCTGCTGTTGTGGTTAGTTGGTCTATGACCAATCATTACGATCTCGTGAGAAATGGGACTTCATTGGTCTTTTTATGGACACGCCGTGTTCCGTAAACAAAGCATGAACAAAGACTTTGTTCTATCTGTACACTTGCAATAGAAGGACCGGGCACTGCCATGCTCAAAGGAAACCAGAGGGTCATCTTTGTGAGACCCATCGACCCAGGACGCATACTCACGATTGCTCTTTATCAGTGGGTATACCGACAAAATTTACATCTGGAAATCAGGAAAGTGACTACCATCGTTTATCAAAAGAGTTTTGGAAGAGACACTGATTCCTTTGCCAAGCCCTCCATAGCAACATATCTCCAGACCGAGAAGTGGCAAGCTTGAAAAACTGTCACTGGTGCCATTGTTAAAGACATAGACAAAGCGCCTTCAACTATCGAGACAAGACTTATTGTCTCAGTTGCACCAATACTTTGGCAGAACAGAACAAAGAGCACATTGTTTAATGGGACAGAGATTCTGCCCAGTCTGCAATGGAGGGTCTTTGTCTCTTTAGTTCCTATCAAGACTCGGCATAATCGGACGAGGTGTTCGCAACTGAGTGTTGCATCCCAACACCCACACATCACATCACGAGACAGCAATGGATAATACAAGTCATCATATAAACTATGTACATATGAAATGTGCCCATGATCCAGATTGGAATAGGGGCGTTTGTGCGGCCTAAATGCGCACGTCTGTCATCTCCTCACACCTTTCAGAAACTGCACAGCAGTCCACAAGGCGGAGTTCTGTTAACTCGAGCTGTGTCAATAAAACTCTGACCGCTTACAATCCCGGAGGGGGCGCAGGCTTATCCGACCACTCCTCCTCCTCACCCGGCGTGGGTGGCTGGTCAGGCGAATCGTCCCCATTCTGCCTCGTCACCTCGGCATCATTGAGCAGCTGGTGCGCATCCTCAGGGTTGGACTCCATGAGACCCATGACCGCACCGCCGATGTCATCCTCGGACCGCGAGACCAACCTCGCCGCCGCAGGCTTGGGAGCCGGCGTCGGGGCTGCAGGCATCATGCCCGCGATGCCAGACTGGGCGGCGTCGGCCTCGGCCGGGTCGTTGGACCGCAGCGCATCAAGCGCGGCCTGGATCTCGGCGGGAGTCTGCCTCTTGGTCAGGGACGGGGTCGGCTGCGGCGCCTGGCCGTTCTTGAGGGCGGCCTCGACGGCGGCGGCCTCGGCCGGGTCGTTGGCGGCGAGGCTGGCCAGCGCGGCGGCGACCTCGTCCTGCCGCTTGCTGGGGAGGTGGCCGCCGTGCGCGATGGCGTCGGCGTCGGCGGGCGCGTTCACCTCGAGGGCCTTGAGCGCGGCGTCGAGCTCCGTCATGCTCGCGGGCTTGGGCGCGGGCGCCGCCAGGGCGGCCGTGACGGCGAGGGCTAGTATGGCGGTGACGGAACGCATTTTGTTGAGGTTTTTGTGTTTTATTTTTACTTGTTTTTTTATATATATTCTCTGTTGTGAAAAAAAGAAAAGAAAAAATAAAAATAAAATTGACACAGTCAATGTAACGATCGTGGGTATTTTCGCTGTACTTATGGGTATCTCATATATCTCGTTTGCTTGATTACGAATCCAAAAGAGACGGAAACCAGAAGAAAAGGTTGTCGTCATTTATAAGAGGCGGAATGACTGATGTCAATGCAAGGACGTAGTAAGCCATCCTCGTGCAGACAATGTTCTCGTCTGCTCAAAAAAGGTGGCGAGGGCTGCATTGTCCGAGACTGTATGTTCTGAAAGAAAGTCAGTGCTGTTACTGCAGCTCAGCCCTCTAGACACCAAACGAGGGCGAATTTTGAGGTCAGGCTACAGTCGTCGCATTCAACTCGAAACAGATCTCAAATATCACAGCGGGATTGACGGGACTGGTGAACGAACAGAGCCGCTCTTCTTTTCTTTCTTCAGACCAAAACAGAGGCCCGTTCAGATGGTTTCATAGAACCCGGGGAAGAAAGGTGCGTGACGGATGAGTTTTCTTCGGATACCGCCGCTCGGTCCTCTGAAGGTTGGGAGACGAGGACCCAAACTGACGGCACCGAAAATGACATAACTTGAACTTGTGCTTCCGTTCCTGACCCAGAAAGTTCGTCTCTAGACGGGATAAGCTTTTGCTGAACTGTCTCTTTTTTTTCTCTCTCTTTCGTTGTGTATGTGCCCTTGCATTCGCCATGTCGGTATCAGGTCCAAGAGCCATCCGATAGGCTGCAAGCCCGCCTTGCCCTGTTTGCGGCAAGAAACAAAAGTCTGATTGTTGCTTCTGCTACTCGAACTTTCTGCACGTCTGCAAGAGAATTTGGCAATTTGCGTCGCGGCGAATAAAAAGCAATCAGAGATCGGGACAGGCGAGCTAGGGCGGGGAAGGAAAGAAAAATCCACGTGGTTTGACGTTGGGCGGGACAAGCCGAGGAAACGCAAGTGTGGGTTCGTTTTGTTTCCATTGCATTTAGCGTTCTTCTTTTGCAGAGCCAGTGGCGAGCCTCCCCAATGTCACGTTTTCGTGGGGATCGATCAGTGATGGTCCCCCTCCCAGAGGTTCATCAAAGATAACCGCGGCATCACATCACATCTCAAATTGACGGTTCGCTAATGTGAGCGCACAAGCGATGCTACCTTCTTTTGTCACCAATCTCTTGGGGGTTGCCCAGATCCCCCTCTTCAATCAACAAAAGCAACCTGGTGATGGAGATTCCACAACACGTGGTCGGCACGACTGGCTCCAGGTACGTCTGCAGGCTAACGATGGCCGGTCAACATATGCAATCGCCCCTGAATTATACACCCAAGCCATCATTTTCTGTGGATTTTTACCAGCAGGATGCGATGACATTCTTTAAAGTTGATATATATTCCGGCGTGTGGTGTGGAAGAGAAAGAATTGGTTTGGTGATTCACAGGTTGCCCTACTATTAAAAACCAGCTCATTTGTATATTGCATGTCAGAATGAGAGCGTCTCGTATCGATGCCGGTGTAGTGCTTTTATTAGCGGCTCCCTTACTGCAAATATTCGCTTCAGCAGAAGCAGCGTCTAAAGAAGAGCTGACCAATGAAGCACTAAAGTTCAACAAAGATGGCACATTCCATATCTCCATTTTCGGTGACCTGCATTTTGGAGAAAGTCAGTATTCTTTATCCTTGAAGTTCTTGAATGTCCGTCCCGGAGGCTGCGATATGAGATTGACAGCCAATAAAAAACAGACGCATGGGATCAATGGGGCCCTCAGCAAGATATACACTCGGTCAAGGTCATCCAAAAAGTCCTCGACTCGGACCGACCAGACCTGGTCGTTTTGAACGGGGATCTGGTCACCGGCGACAACGCGTTCCTTGAGAATGCAACATCATACGTTGACCAGATCGTCGGGCCCATGGTGGACCGTCGTTTACGCTGGGCATCCACATACGGGAACCACGACCACCAGTACAACCTGTCCGGGAGTGCCATATTGGCACACGAGCGTCGCTACCCAGGCTCGCTGACGACCAGCATGGTATCGGACCCCGAGGCCGGCACCAGCAACTACTACCTACCGGTCTATGGAGCAGACTGCAGGCCGCCGCGCCGGGGCGGCGAAACCCACGGCACCCCAGAGATGATACTCTGGTTCTTTGACAGCCGCGGCGGCTGGCGGTACCAGGAGAAGGACGAGCAAGGCGACCTGGTCGGGCTGGAGAACTGGGTGCACAAAAGCGCCGTGGAGTGGTTCCGCGCCACGCAGAACCGGCTCAGGGCGCGGTACGGCAGGGCGATACCCAGCCTCGTGTTTACGCACATACCCATCTACGCGGCCCTGGCGCTGCAGACGGAGCGCGGCAGGGCCTCGGTGGACCCGCGTCTCCAGCCGGGCATCAACGACGACTACCCCGTCTCTCCGCAGGCTCAGGGATGGTGCGCGGACGGCCGGGACGATGCGGGGTGCGCGTACGGCGGGCAGGACGTCCCGTTCATGCAGGCGGTGGTGGAGACGCCGGGGGTCATGGCCATGTTCTTTGGGCACGACCACGGCGACACGTGGTGCTACAGGTGGGACCGCCTGGTGCCGGGCATGACGGTCGCGGGCAGCGGCGTCGACCTCTGCTTTGGGCAGCATTCCGGGTATGGGGGCTACGGCAACTGGATCCGGGGTGCGCGGCAGGTGTTTGTGACGGAGGACATGCTGCGGCGGAGAGAGGTCGAGACGTGGATCAGGCTGGAGACGGGCGAGGTGGTCGGTTCTGTGATGCTTAACGCCACCTACGGGGAGGATTTGTATCCTGTCACGCCCAACGACATGACGTATTGCCCAACTTGTGAGTATGGTTTTCGGAAAGCAGGGAGACTGTTCACGATTGACAAAATAGTCAGTACACGCGAGAACTGACATGTATATAGGTTGAATACAAGCAAATACCTATACTAAGGTATTGTCGATTTTTCTTCTTTTGCTTTTGAGAACAACGCAAAAAAAGACTAGACCCTAGTACCTAACCAAGTTGTGGTTGCATCCATTGAGCACTTTGGCTGTTGTACAAATGGCCAAGTCCACAAACAGCATCAGCGGCGCGCCATGGCGGCACAGGCCCATGCCCTTGGTCACAAATCCACGTGTCCATCCCTTCAACCGCCTAGGCCCCAGTGGACAATCCAGGGTGGAAAACTGCCTACCCATTTTTGGCCTGATTAGGCTGAGCTCCAAGTCAGGGACGGCTACAATTTGCGCGAAAAAAAAGAGCGCTGCAATAGCAAATCCATTGGCGTGTAGATGTTAGTGCACAAATGCGCAGGGACCCGGCCCAACCAGCCGGACTGCGTCTGGCGTAAATGCTTACTAGCGTCGTTCTGTAGGGCTCCATCACTCGGTCCCGATTGAGCCAATACTCTCCAGGCTTGCGGAAGTAGTGGGGGCCTATAGGTGGGTGCTTTCAAGGGAAGATGGCGCCAGGCAACAGGCTTTTGGGCACCTATAAGGGAAGGTACCTACCTAGGCACCTAGGTATGAAAGGAACGACGCCAAAAAATCGTCTGGATCGAACCTTCAGTCGAGCAGGCTTGTGCTATTGTGTCTTTTCTTACTCTTCCCATGCATTGGTGTGTCCTTATATGTCGAAATGGATGATTCCAACTCTGGTTTATCGACAGCGGACAGCGAGGAGGAACGCTTGAGAGAACGCAGGCTGCGCAACAGGGAATGGGAGCGATACAGGGCCCAAAGACGCCGAGCCAAACTACGAAATGAAGAACTTCTACTTCGACTCGCGGACACAGACGAAGAGGATGAGTTCGACTCTGATACAGTTCAAAGTCAGATCCAAGGTCAATACCGCGCCTACTGTATTGTCAAGGCAAGGTGCAGGCTATGCCAGATTGGCGTGAAAGAGGGGGATTTGCTCGTGGCATGTAAGTAGCTCATTTATTAGCTTTTTTGCTCACCCATATGCACTTTGGATCGGCTCGCAATATCCAACCGAGTCAATTATGTGAGGGTCTTATTGCTAATTAACCTCGATTCAGATCTTGGAAATGGTTTCACGTCGCCGTGGTTCACCTTTGTGAATGGCGGAGACTGCCACGACGATGCCAGCCAGATCACCCTGCACATGACCTTGGCCGATCAGCCATTCGGCGACTTTACTGTCGACAATGCTCGCATCGCAACCAAACCTCGAGCAATATGCTTCCACCTCGACTGCCATCAAACCAGTGGTTTTTGGAACCATGAAAAAGGGCCCCTTTTGGCCGCTACGAGATATTTCTTCCGGCCCAGTCTGTCCGCAGAGCGCCGCCGCCTCGAGGACAATCAGGTTACGCTGGCAAAAGGCTTGCAGGTTTCTTTCCGTAAACATGGGCAGCACCGACCCTTGCCAGAGCTCCCTCTTGAGATATGCCTCAATATTGCCAGCTTCTTGGACCGCCTTTTCGCCATGGTGGCGAGCGCAATCCCTTGGAAGCAGAACTCGGATACGACAGTCAACTTGGCTTTGCCTCTGTACGCGTCATACGTCAAGATGGAAGGGCGACATTATGTTCGGGAGCTTTGCAACGAACCAGATGAAACCACTGGCGATCAAGCCAATGGGGCTCAAAGGCTTGTTGTACCTCCCAACCGGGGAGGCACAGATCAGTCAAACAATGGAGACATTCTGATTGCCGTGGATCATCTTGGTGTCCGGCAAGTATTTTTCGTTCCTCCTGGACGGCGGTCTGATTGGCGACAAAAGCATCCTCAAGTCCCTGGTGCTTGGTGGATGCATATTCCAAGACCTATCGGGGATGCCAATTGGAGTAGCCGCAGCGATGTAAGTACATCATCCCGCGTAAATCTAGTCGGCTTTGGACAATAAAAGCTCGCTTTTTTTTCGTCTGGCTCATTAACACGCCATTGTCATCTTTGGAAAGGGACTCAAAGTCCGGAAGCTGAAACCTCCTAGGGGTGGCTCTGAGCAGAGAGTTCCAGCAGTCTACTGGAAAGACGCAATTCTTTCAACCCCGCCCATGATCAATCTGCCCTCGCGCCAGACATGGTCCCCGGAGAACTTTTCTCCCTCTATTGTTCACATGAGACATTGTGATCTGAACTGGCCCGACACTCTGGGGCTCTGCGTGGCGATACGCAGGGGCGACCACACAATCCCTCGGGCCCCCACCTGCATCCTTGATTGCATTGTTTCCCACCGTGAACGCCCCGGAAGCGGTTCGCCTGATGAATTGGATCTCGCGTTGATGGATGACCTGTCTCTTTCAAATCCCTATTACTGGATCTACATGCCCATGAGCAGGGGCGAACGCGTGTCTGAGATGTGGGTTCGATACAAGCTAGCCCCCGGGGGATCGATCGTTGATGGTCAGAGGGCCTTTGGATTGGAGGAAGTATTGCAAGGAGTCGTGGTGAGTCAAGTCGTCCCTTCCATAACCACCTCGCAGGAAAACAACTGACTAGCAAGCCGCAGTTCTTCACTAATCATGGACGATGCCGCGTCTTTGGCACCTTTGCAAACGATGAGGATGTCATGTGGCGGCGCATCGCTTACATGCACCCGAACCTACCATGTCGTATATATTTCGAGCAAAGGAGTCTGAAACGACACAACCGCTTCTTCAAAAACATTTATGAATGTCCAAGGCTTCGGGGTGATCAACTGATCTTTGCAATCGGGGGCGAGATTGACGGCATGGGGCGTGCGATGCTTGCAGAGGATGACAGCAAACCGCCGCCGATGCCAACCCATGATTCCACCAGCCCGACCAGATATGATTGGCAACGGGACAGCTTTCTGTGTCAGTGGCTATACACCTCATGCTCTCTCGAGGGGATTGTCGAGTTGCAGCTTTGCATAGACCGCCGCACGACAGCTTCGCCGGTGCCGGTCATCATGGGCATGGTCGTCTGCTACGCCGATGGCGGTCGCGGCTGCGTGGGACAGTTTCGTCCGGATTGGGTGCAGCTCCCAGCCTTGCCGGTCAGCAGCGTGGACGAGCTGCACTTTTATCAGAAGCGAGTCCCGGGCGAAAGCCTGGGGCGGCTGTCGAGCGTTACAAATGTCCCGCCGTCGCGGGCTCACGCGAGCGAGGGCGAGCATTTGATAAATTTGCCGCAGGTTGGGACTTTGGAATGGTGGTTTAGAAAGGATCGGAACTTTTTGGTTCATGGCCATACGATATTCGAGACTGAGACGGGTGGGATGGGCTGCTGACATGAATCCTGGGTACCTTAGCCGTTGCATGGCATTTAAGAAGATCAAGTACCCCTCGTCTTATTCCCCGCCCGTAGACATCGACTCACGTCAAGTGAGTGCGCTCACTATCAATTGTCACATTGATCACACTGTGACCCAAAATGAAAGATGCTCTCATTTCGCAACCCCTTCGTCACTAGCACGAGCAAAAAGAGTGTCGAGACAAGCCGAAAGGAGCCGCATGGTTTATTCGTGCTGTACCCGACGCCAGAGGACAAGATAGACAGCAAATGTCTGGAGGCAGAGTATGCGAGAAGAAAAAAAAGCCCGACCTTGCGACGGGTTTCATTCCATGGTCGAAGCCAGGGCTGACTGTTTTGTTTAAAATGTGACAGCATCGTCGCAGTCCACGGCCTCAATGGCGACGCACGCAAAACATGGACGGACCCCGAGAGCGGAAGCTTTTGGCTGGAAGAGTTCCTGCCCGAGAGGGCCAAGACGGCCAGAATCATGACGTTTGGTTACGACTCCAAATTGGCATTCAGCAAGTCAAAGGCCGGGGTGGAGACGTTCTCCAGAGAGCTGCTGGGCAAGCTCAGGCTGGTTCGGATCAGTTACGAGGCAGGTTTGCCAGGGGCATTATAATTTTGGGTGACTGGTCTTGGAGCATGATTTGCTGATTTGTATCCCCGAGTCCCATAGGCGAGCCGCCGTCCGCTTGTATTCGTGGCACACAGTCTCGGAGGGATCGTGGTGAAAAAGGTGTTGTTCTGTTTGACCACCTATCCTGGTCTAGTGTCTCCTCAAAGTCGCTGTTGCTAACCAGTCGTGAACCAGGCTCTAATCATGGCCTACATGGAGCACGTCAACTATGGCGACATCTTGGACTCGACCATCGGCATCGTCTTTATGGGCACACCTCACCGGGGATCCGACCTGGCTTCGTGGGGACTAATGGCCACGAACCTCGTCAACGCGGCAAGCCTTGGGATGGGGATCAACAAAGAGCTGCTAAAGACTTTGAAGGCTGATTCGGAAATGCTGGCTGGCATCTCCACGCAGTTTGTGCACCGCGCGACCCCGTTGAAGATTAGGACTTTTACCGAGCAGCAGGTGGAACGCCCACTGACGACTCTGGTAAGAAAAAGCCCGAGCATAAGGAGATTTGTCTGAACGATTTTTTTATCAAGTCGACTGACGATGCGCAAATCAGGTCGTTCCCGAGAGTTCTGCCATCATCGGCCTGCCCAACGAGATTGTGCTGCCTTTAAATGCCAACCACCGCAGCATGTGCCGGTTCGCATCTTCCGATGGCCAAAATTACAAAATCGTCGAGGAGACCATCATGGAGATTTTGTCAGGTTGCAACAAGGCTGAACTTCGGTACCCCCTGCTGATGGGTCTGCTTGTGATCTTGTGGTCTGCAAGCTAATTTGGTGTTCTGGACAGACTACTCTGCATCGCTCAGCTTCATTTCGCAGCCAGATACTTTTGTGGGAAACAAAGAGGAAATGGCCTTGGCCGTGACTTCCCCAGCGAGTCAATCTTTTGCTAGAACTAGTAGGAGCATCAGCGTTGCCAGCCCCACTGGGTCTCAAACACGTGCGCCAGTCGCTCTCGGCAAAGCATCCTTTGTGGCGAGCCCTTGTTCGATAAGCCCAGATACAGCATTAGACGGAGAGTCACAAGATCGAGACCGTGAGCTTGAAAGAAGGTTCCCTGCAACGACTTTGTCTACGTCAAAACCCAACAGTGTCGTCATCCGAATCCACGGGCTCAAGAGGAAGCTTACACCAGAGACGTACGGACAAGACGAGTTCTCTCACGACTTTTGCTTCCCAGGAGATACGCTGGTTGAGAATCTTGGCAAGGAAATCTCGAAGGAAATTCCAGGTACGGCTCGTCTAATGCCAGAGTGATGCATCATCAGGTGCCATCCTCATCCCCGTGGTCGGTCTAACAATCAGGCAATTGGCTCTGTGTGAAACAGATCTCAAGGAATACCGAGATTTCATTGCCCACGGCGGCAAACGTGAATCCATCGAGCACAACTGGGTTGACAAGTTCACGAGCCGCGTCGAGGTTACCCACGGGCGACCCTGCGCCAACCCGAAAAAGGGCTTCAAGATAAACATCGATCAGCCCATAGCAGCCTTTTTCGGCAGAGCTTACCCCAGACCGCTGCAGGCTCTGAGGAAGTCTGTCTTGCCAAACGCCAGCGGTTATGGGGACTTGAAGCCCACGGTATCATCAGACAGCATCATTGAGTTTGGTCGCGACATGGACGTGCCCGATCTTGCGATATCGTTTATGCGCACCGCCCGGCTGCCGTGGTGCGATGAGACATATCAGCTACCGCCAGCCTCGGGGTCATTTCCCCTTTTTGACGTGCAAAAGTTTGCAGGCAGAATGACGGACTCGATGGCTACTCAGGGTGGCATATTCATGCCAATATATCGTAAGTTTAGGATCAGTCTTCTTTGGCTTTCCCAGAACCATCTAGACAACCTGACATGTTTTGTACAGAAATGGAAGCTATGTGGATCAACTTTGTCAAACTCGGACACGAGACATGCACAAAATTCGCCGTGCGGCCTTTTGTCGGTGGTGTCAACACCATCTCCGGCCAGGCCCTCCACTGCGCCACAATGGACGCCGTTTTGCCCAAGAAGAGGTTGCTGTCCAAAAAGCAGGATTATCTCGTGTCGCCAGACCAGAAGAGGCTGGACGGCACCTCGGTCGAGCCCGGAGTCGTGCGGCAGTTTGTAGCTACAGAGATGGTGTCGGCTTCGCGCAAGGATTACTTGGCGGCAAAGGAGGCCGAGTCTGAAGACGGGCGCCAAGACGAGCGCCAAGACAAGGAGACACCCGCAGGCGCGTCTGTCGAATGGCAAGTGACAGGAAACGACGAGTTTGGTGGATTGCAGCTCCAAATAATACCCACGCACGATGTTCAGAGCATGCATGCCGGCTCCGAGGAGAACAATCTCTTTCTGAGGGGAGAGGGCTCACGGCGATATGACGTCCTCAAGACACCTAGAGAGCACGGCTTGGTGGCTGGGAACATCATCCACATCAAGGATCTCAAGAGTGTTCTTCCCCGCAGACGAAAGACGCTGTCAGACCTTGTTGATGAGCTTCCGGCGGATGGGCCAGCAGGTAGAGACGGGATCATGACCGAGATCGAAGTTGCGGGAAACTCTGCAATTCTCGAAACGTTTGACATAAAAGAGCAGGGAGATGGGGGTAGCAAGCTCAGTCTCCAGGTGAGCAAAACCTCTAGTCTAGTGGGATTTCGGCTCAGTCGGCTGCCTTGCTGATGCTAACCCCATTGCCTTGGTCAGTTTGACACCAACGAGGAATTCCAAAAAGTCGAGGCCGTGATGATAAGCAAAATGGGGTACCAAGACAGTAATGTGCTCATCTTTTGCGTTTGGAAAAGAAGAAACAGAAAGCCCGGGATCGTCCGGGTCCAAAGTTGGGGAGACGTACGCAGCGGCACTCCTCGTATCGAGCCACAGACAGGACAGGCGTCGTCAAGGAAGATCTGGGACATTATAACTGTGAGCGGCAACAAGGCAGCTCCCAACCGCCCCTTATTTTTTCTGCTGGGCGCAAGACAACTAACTTGACCCTGTTCAGGTGCCAATCGGCTCCACGCCCGAAAGCGACTACATCCTCGAGGTCGGCATGGCACCCTGGAACAGCGCGGAGCACACAAAAGCCACGACGCCAGCTAGATTTTGCATGATTTTGAGCTCGGAAAGCACCATGGGCCACCTGCGCGGCGAGCTCCAACAGTTTCTCGGTCCTCGGGTGGACGATGCTGCTTTCAAGGTCGCCGGGCGGTTTTGGGTTTTTACCGACACTCTGGATGACGACGTGCAGCTCAAGACGGCTGAGCCTAAGGCTGGTGAGTTCGTCTGTATTTGCAGGGGCGCGTCGACCATAGGCCGCATAGACTTTCTCGCCGGCCCCGGTGTAGACAGCAGCAAGGCCTGCAGGTTGGATAGAGGTTATCGGGACGATGACCCACTCCTGGGTGATGCTGGTCAGATGGGTTTGGCGCAAAGCTTTCCCTACCAAGATGGCCATTCAGGTTTCTGTAGGCCAAAGTTCAGCGGGGCCGATTATTCGGGCCATTCAGAACTACGGCACGAACCCTATTACGCCGCTTTACCTGCCGCCTCGTATTCTCCGGGCCATCCCGCCGCACCTCATTACCACGGCGAGGTCAGCCACCGCAGCGATGATAGACGCCACAGACACCACAGCCGCCGCAGAGATGATATCCAAGTCCAGCACGAGGACATGACTTACAACATTGACGTTCCGCCACACTCTCGGGAGCAAAATGTATGGTTCGTCAAGCTTCGACTGTTCGCCTTGACCGGCATACAGCCACGCCACCAAGTGCTGCAGAGCACAGGCAGGCCTCTGGCGGACAGTAAGTTTGAAGCAATATCCTACCGAAGGGGTGAGATGCCACTCTCATGTCTACCCACCAGAACTAACCTTCATTAGCATGGCTGCTCAATCACTTTGTTGGAGGACCTACACTCAGCCTCACAACTCAGCCGCCGACATGCCCGGCAGCTTTGGGCGTCGGGGCCGGCGGCAAGATCGAACAGCACATCGAGCCCGACTACGACAACCCCCGGATCTGGGACGTGGGCAGCTCCAAGATCTTAAACGTGCAGCTGCTGGACGCCCACACCTTCAAGACGGTCACGGGTCAGGACCCGCCGCCGACGCCTCTGAGCCCGGAGAGGTACGCCGAGCTGGGCCTGGCGTTTGAGAAGGCGTGGAGGGACGAGCTAAAGGGCCCTGGCGTCTCGGGGAGGGCAGAGGATGGAACGTGGGGCGGCGTGTCGTCGCTCCAGGGGCCCATGGAGGTCGCTGCGGGGAATGCGGGCGTGCAGATCCCGGCTGCGGACGAGCTCGACAGCGGCGAGGGTTCAAGTGCTGGTCCTGGTCTTGGCGCAGTCAGTGGCGGGTTCTTTGAGACGGCTGCAGACTTTCCGGTCCTCCTCGAGGATGTGGATGACACCGTGTCGCAGTTCAAGAGTGCGATGGAGGCTGATGTCGAAGACGATTGGTCGGACTGAAGCGGGGAGGTGAAGCAAGGGATGATTAAATGCGTGGTTTGTATAGTATATCCTGTAAAACGTCTAATGCCAGTCCGTCATGAACATAAAGAGAGAAAAAAAAAGCAAGCCAATCCACCGACCAACGCCGATCTAGAGCCAGTCAAGAAACAAAATTGCAATACAAAGATTGAGAGGAGATGGTAGGAAGAAAAGACGGTCTTTTAGCTGAGCAAAATATCATAACCGTCCTTTGTGATGCGCACCTCGTCGCCGCCGAGGCCGTACTTGCGCCTGACCAGCTCGAAGATGATCAGGCCGGCACTGGTGCTGGGGACCTGCCGGAGGGTGTTCCACCAGAAGCCGCGGTAGAGCCACGACGCCATGCCCCTCCCCTCGGAGCTGGCGACGGCCGAACACTGGGCCCACGTCTCCTGGTAGGCGCGATAGTAGGCGCGCCACATGCCCCAGCGGCGCTTCTCCGGGCTGGCGCGGTGCCGCCTCGCCTCGGCGTCGAGGTCCTCGAGATGGTTGAAGTGCTCCAGCTGCAGCTGCGAGATGGGGTAGACGGCCACCTGCTGCGCGATCGAGGCCGACACGCCGGCGGCGAGGAGGAACGCGGGCTCGATGGCGTAGTGCGGCCGGATGACGGTCGGTGCGGCGGCAGCAGCGACCTGCGGCTCGGGTAGATTCTGGTAGTCCAAGCGCAGAGACGAGGGCCGTCGGCGGGACAGCACGTCCACCATGGCCTCGCTCAGGTCCCCGTAGTACCACTTTACGAATTTGTAGTAGCTCTGGGCCTTGACGTACTCAAACGTGGAGAAGAAGACGGCGTTGCCGAAGCTGTCCTTGGCTAGCGACATGCTCCAGCCGGCAAACACGCCCCGCAGGCCAATCTCGCGGAGCTTGGCGGAGCCAAAGGTCCACATGCTCGGAGGCTTGGCGGCGGTGGATGCGGCCGCGGTCTCGGCACCCACGAGCGCGCGGTGGTCGTAGCGCGCCTGGATGGCGTCGAGCGGGGCGGCGACGAAGCTCTGGATGCAGCCGGCCATGAAGCCGGCGGCAAAGGTGTCCTGGGGACAGGGGGGCGGGTAGACGCGCTTGGCGGCGCGAGACGACTCCTCGTGCAGGTGGCCGAGGATGTGCAGATAGCTCGAGTAGAGGACGGCACCAACGGCCACGTTGGCCATCAAGGGAGGCAGCACGTGCTCCGGCACGACGGACCAGCCCTGCTGGCGGATGGCGGTGGTGAGCACGCCGGGCGTGGTGCCGCGGAGCCAGAGCGCGACGTCCCTGAGCCTGGACGGCGACGAGGCGGCGGCGGCCTCCTGCAGCTGGCGCTGGCGCTCGAGGTGGATGCTGCGCGCAAAGGCGAGGTAGTCGACGCGCATGCGGAAGAAGGCCTTGGCCGGCGCGCGAAAGTAAAAGGCGACGGCCTGGGCGGTGAAGGCGCGCATGCCGGCGGCCGACGCGGCGGTCGCGGCATTGCTGCGCGAGTTGCTGTCCGGCGGGTCCACGCCGGGCGGCAGCACGGGGAGGATGCCCGTGTTGACGGGCGGGGTGGGCAGCCGAGGGCCGTTGCCGCCGAGGTCGTCAATCGAGGTCATAATCCGACGCAGGGGTGCTGCATTGTCTCTCCCTCTGCCTCTGCCGTGACTTTTTGAGCGGCTTGAAGCGGGTCCACGCTTGGATTGAAGCCGAGTGTGAAAAAAAAAATCCGGTACGGACCAGTCTGTTGGGATTGATTGAAAAGAGTGGTTTTGTCCTCTCCCAAATCCCGAATCCAGACGAGATGGGTGCTTGGGCAGGCAGTCAAGTCGAAACTTTGGACTTCCCAGAAACGAACTGTCTACTGTGCTGCCTGTTCCGTCAGTCAGCTGTATCTAGCGAATGCGTCCAGCCGGCTCAATGTGCTGTGCACCTGACAGCGACACTGGGACGAAGCGTCGCGAATTTTCCTGGGCGTCGGCCGAATGACCTGTGTGGGTCCGTTTCTGGTGTCCGGTCCGTTTAGCTGCAGCAGTTTCGGGTGGTTGGGATATCCCTGTTCATATGCACGTGATTTGCCGTAGCTCGCACCTGGGGGCTACCCCCACTTGCCTGAGGAGATCACACGGGCCCTCCTTGCCGAGTGCAAGAGTGAACAGCATCTGGGCAGGGACAGGCACGATTGTAACCGGCACCCCGGCCGTGAGGAAGGGAATCCTATTCTTGATTATGATCTGGGCCGCCATCTGCTCCCAGATGTCTGGCAACGCCTTTGTCAGTCACTACCTCAGCCCCGAGGAGATTTCTAACATGTTCGAGGGTCCTCTAGTCGAGAGGTAGACGTCGAGGCCAAGAAGGAGCAGATCGAGGTCGCTCCAAAAAGCATCAAGATGGCCGTGGTTGGTTCATAGCCAAGAATAACTGACCGGATAGTATTATTTTCAAATAGAATTGACTTTGTTCACATCGGCGAGGTAATGTATCTATGCGTCAGTATAAGCTTCCCGAGCTCGTAGGGTAGAGGTGGAACAGTCACGCAATTCCACAGTCAGCCAAGCGAGCAAGTATAAGGGCTCAACCTACAAAATGTTCTTGGTGTGACTTGGGCTGGTAAATCAATCCATTAATTAAAAAAAACGTCATTACTGATAAAAATGGTATATATTGTGAATTTTCTACAAGAAAGTCCAACTGTGAGTCTGTGTCACTGTGAGCTCCTAAACCTGCTTTTGTGTTGTACCCCCAATTGGCCAGGTGAGTTACGTGCAGCAATCACGAGCAGCACTGCGTCTAAGTTATTGCTCAAGTGATGAATTCAACGCCTAAACCTTGATTCCAACAGTGTTGATAGGCCTTTCGTAGATCGATCGATCAACAAAACGTTGTTATGGGTAAAAGGTAGTGTATTCTTGTCTAACGACTATTCTGTCTACGTTCGAGCTTCTAATCGTCTTTTCCTTCTTATACCCGTGGACGAGGATTGGATGAGTCACGTGCGGGTCCTGTGGGGCACCGCACGTGAGTCATCGATTGAATTGATGAATTGAACGCGATCCCCTCTATTCCAACAAACAGTCGTATTGTTTTCACCAGTCGGCAGCGATTATACAATTCCTATTACATGCAGCCAATGCTTAGCAGCCATACTTGGCACATTGTGCAAACAAGGCGTTGGTATCGACGTGCGTAATTCTTTGTGCGCTAGACAGCCTGTGCGATTAAATTTAATTTTGAATTAGTTTCTAGTTCTAGTTTCGATTCATCAACGGCGTTTAATCGCGGCGAAAGAAGCAAAATAATCTTACTCTTGCAAAGCGTAAAAACCGAACGCGTCATGATCAGATATTTTCCTCCCTAATTTTATTATCATATGAAAAAAAAGATTAGTATAATTCAAATCCAGTTTTTGTGGTATTAAATTTCAAAAAGATGGCAGCACAACTCACTGTTACGACCAGACAGTTGGGCCGGTACCAGAGAGGCCAGGTGGGGTCACACCCCTCCTGACGACACTCGCCCGAAAGAGATACCGACCGGCAAAACAACGATTACCTAAGGACAAGGCCACGAGATCTCACGTGACCTCACGTGACGGCCAAGTAAATGGATCTCTATGATCTGTAGAATCTCAGTTGAGAATCACAGATCAAACAGATTAAAAGGGATCATATTCGGAATATAGTCTATATAAGGCACGCTCATTACCATATAGATAGATTCGATTCTAGGATTGCTTAGCAGCAATCAAACTTTAGTTAACCTCAATACTTACTTGAAAACGATCATAACTTCACCCCCAGTCGTTGAGAACCCCAATTACCCAGTCAGACGCTCAATTGCTTCAACCCACTGTATTTTACCATAAAAACAGGTTACCCGATACCTTGATCGTAACATTTTGATTGCTCCTGTTCAGTACTTTGCCTTAAAACATACCGAGCAATATCCGACAACATATCTTCCCAAACGTCTAAAAACAACACTCCCAGCACCCCGGCTACAAACAGCAAGGCGGCCCAGAAAGCCCCTGCTCGGCCCAAGGACAATAGCGACAGTAATGACGAGGAAGACCAGCTCCGTAGGCAGGTTGCTCAAACCAACCAGGAGCTCCACGAACAAACGCTCCGCGCAACCCAACTCCAAAAGGAACTCCAGGCTCTCCGAGCCAGTGCTAACGTTACCTCGACCCCTCTTAATGGGCGCGAAAAACTCAAATTTAACCCCCCAACCACATTCGATGGCACACCTGGACAACTTAAAGGGTATTTTGTACAGGTACGCACCTACCAAACATTCCATCTGGAAATTTTCCGCAGTGAAACAAAAAAGGTGGTACACGCGGCCATTTTCCTCCGAGGACGAGCCTTGTTTTGGTTCGAACCTCTATTGCAGGAATGGCTTGATATACCCCCCGAAAAACGACGCCAAAAAATTACCGACATTTTCTCAACCTTCGCAAGGTATGAACGCACCCTCCGTTCCTTGTTCCAGGAACCCGATGAGAAACGATAAACCGAACGAAATTTGGCCAACCTACGACAAACCAAGTCAGCCTCCGCTTATGCAGCCGAGTTCAGAAGGCTAGCAATAAGGCTGGACATAATTGAAAAAACCAAGATCCTCCAATTCTACCAGGGACTGAAGTTAAAAGTAAAAGACGAGGTATCCAAGCTCGACCGACCCGAGGATTTCCTCGAGTACGTCGAATTTGCCATCAAATTTGACAACCGGATTTACGAACGCCGACAGGAAAAACAAGGCGGACAGCGAGTGTTCGTCACCTCAACTCGACAAGCCAACACGGGACGCAAATACCAACACCCTCAACCCATATACCACAAAAATAATGGTGGATGGCAGCAGCCCCGTTATATGGCGCCCCAAACCTATAATACAGCTTATGGTACCCACAGTGGACCCATGGACCTCAGTGCCACATAATATAAAAAGCCCCGTAAAGACCCCAAAAGTGGCAAATGTTTCAAATGCGATAAGACAGGGCATATCGCCAGAAACTGCCCGAGAAACCAGGAAAATATCCCTGATTTTAGGGGCAAAACCGAAAAACCACGAGGACTTAATGTCACCAATCACCAGCAATTACGGCCTGACCAACACGGCACGATAAGCTGGACCACCTGTTACGATGACAATTGTATGACCCACAATAGCTCCAAGATCGACGCAGGATGGTACCCACAGAAGCCCCGAGGCACTCGAACCCTAGCAGTAGGAAACCGAGTACCCCTAGGAACAGGACAACCAACGAAATTACACCGATAAGAAACCCAATTACCCGAACTTACGGACTCGGATGCCTCCGGAAAATCGGATGAGGAACTTTTGGGACAAACCCACCACATTAGGACAACCAATCAGTCTTTAATATAAGAATTAAGCGAGGATTTAGAAAAAGAATCCAGCGAGGAAAAGATTATACCCTTGAACCAGTATAACGCAGCAAGGGAGAATAACCCCTACATATACGAAAAAAAGCACATCGACTTATACCGAGACGACCAATTAGTACAGTTTCCCGGATTGCCATTTCAGGCACAGATCCGACATCCTATAGGACCAGTCAGTGCAACTTTTGGAGACCACCCGACTTTGGACACCAAACACCCTTAATACGCAGAAATTTTTTGGGCAGAATGCTTCCGAGACAATTGTGGATTCCATTTAAACAGGAAGATAATCCACAATTTTTTCCCACGACGACGCAAAGCAACAGGCATTTACGAAATATATACCACAACCGACCTACCAAATTGGGAAATTAAAATAAGATTTAATACTGAGCCAGCCGCAATTTTCACGCCTAACGACAATTATCCCATGGCGTGTTGCAACCAGAAATAGTTCCCATGGTATAAGTGCACCCGAAGCGTATGCAAAGTATATATGCTAGCCAAAGCACAGGCCTGGCACGAACAGAAATTACGGCAACCAGAACCTGCACCAATGACCAGAATTGTGTGGAACCCCAACGTACGAAACAACGAAATAACCACGAACGCACGCAAGATACCCGTGCCAGCGAAACACCCACTTGACCTAGTCGAAACAAGAAATAGCCGCACACCCAGGGACAAGAAAAACAAGGACCCACGACGCGAGTCCAGCAAGTCAAAAAACTAAGACAGCCAGACGGCACAGGGCACCGAACGGCGACAACAGGAACGGAACCAAGAACCCTGAACGCTACACAGGATACGATAGCAACACATGAACACATGTTTCTCGACATACGACTCGATGGCAGGCCCATACGAGCACTCCTCGACAGTGGAGCACAAGGCAACTACATTTCACCAAGGGTCGTAACGAAACGACGGATACCTTGGCAGCAAAAGAAAGAACCATACCAGTTGCAGACCGTGGAAGGAGAGGTAGTTTTATACGGGAACGGCACCATCGAAACAAAAACCGTACACCTCTGGATGGAGAGCTATGGACGAAAGGAACAAATCACCTTAAACATCACGGAAATAGGGGACAAAAACGTAATATTAGGAATCCCCTGGTTCAGAAGAAGCAACCCCCGGATAAATTGGACAACCGGCCAAGTCCAATGGGAAAAGCCGTTAACCTCTGAAAGAAAATCCGAGAAACGGACTTCACGCAACGAACGTAGGGCACAGGAGCGAAATTAACAAAAAATTATGGCGCTATTGAGGAAAAGCGAGCCACGCCTGGAGCCAACATCGGAAGGATCGCGACTATCCATAAGCGAAGAACGATCGAACCTTACTACATTAATCGACAATATCCCGGCCGAATACCGGATATATGGACGACTATTCAGCCCCGAACTCGAAACAGGATTACCTAAACATAGTCCGTTCGACCACGAAATACCATTGAAAGAAGGAACACAGCCCAAATTCCACAAGATATACGGCTTAAACCCAACACAGATGGAGGCATTAGATGAGTACCTCGCAGAGAACCTTAAGAAAGGTTATATTAGACCATTAATATCACCAGCAGGATACCCAATCCTCTTCGTACCAAAGAAGAACGGAAAATTACAATTATGCGTGGACTACAGACAATTAAACGACATCACCATAAAAAATTACTACCCACTCCCACTAATAGGAGAACTCCGAAACATGCTCTACCAAACACAATGGTTTACAACATTAAACCTCAAAGGAGCATACAACTTGATCCGCATAAAGGAAGGCGAAGAGTGGAAAACAGCGTTTCGCACCCGACAAGGACATTATAAATACCTAATAATGCCTTTCGGTCTTACCAACGCCCCAGCAACCTTCCAAACCATAATCAACCACGTTCTCAGGGAATGCCTAGACATTTTCGTCGTTGTTTATCTGGACGATATCCTTGTTTTTTCCAAGACGTTGGAAAAACACAAGCAACACGTTCACACCGTCCTACAAAAGCTACAAGACGCTAAACTCTTAGTTGAGCCCGAGAAATGTTTCTTTCACAGCAAACAAATCAATTTCCTGGGATACACTATCGCTCCTGGAGAAATTAGGATGGAGGAATCGAAAATCCAAACAGTAAAGGAATGGCCTCAACCACAGAACGTAAAAGACGTTCGAACATTCCTCGGATTCGTGAACTTTTACAGAAAGTTCATTAAAAGATACGGCGCGATTGCCACCCCATTGACCAATATAACCAAAAAGGACCTAGAATTCCAGTGGACGGAACAAACACAACAGGCCTTTGAACAGCTACGAGACGCAATAGCCAAAGAACCAATCCTCAAAATACCAGACCCAACGAAACCTTTTAAAGTCGAAACCGACGCATCGGACTATGCAATCGGAGGACAACTTAATTAGCGAAACGAAGAAGGACGGTTGCATCCTTGCGCCTTCTTTTCACAAAAACTACATGGACCAGAACTCAACTACCAGATTTACGACAAAAAGCTTATGGCCATCATTCGAACATTTGAAGAATGGAAACCACAATTATCCGGAACTAAATACGAAATGTTAGTTTATACGGACCACAAGAACCTAACCCACTTCACCACCAATAAAATATTGAACAAACGGCAAATCAAATGGTCAAAATTCCTGTCAGAATTCCATTTCAGGATTATCTACCGAAAAGGGACGGAAAACGGCAGGGCCGACGCCCTTAACCGAAGACCAGATCACGAAAACACAGTACCAGAGGAAACACGGGTTATCCTTACCACAGACGGAAACGGAAACCTTTTACCAGCATACCGGAGCCTTATAACAACAAATACGGTAACCACACCAGAAAAGATACGGAAAATCCACGAAAGCAAAGCTTACGGACACCAAGGAATTTCCAAGACATGGAAACGGCTAAAGCAACACCATAATTTCCGAGGAACGCGACAAAAAGTACGAAAAGCTATCAAGGATTGCGAATTTTGTACCAAAAGCAAGTCCGCAAGACATAGGCCTTACGGACTCCTACAACCCTTACCAGCCCCCAGCAAGGCATGGCAGACCATCACAATGGACTTCATCGTCAAATTACCTCCTTCGGAAGAACCATTCACTAAAACCAAGTACGACAGCATACTGGTTATAGTGGACAAGCTCACCAAATACGCCTACTTCCTACCATATAAAGAAAGCAGCAACGCCGAAAAAATCGCCTACACATTCCTACAAGTGATTGTCAGCAATCACGGACTTCCAAAAAGCATCATCACAGACAGAGACAAACTTTTCACATTAAAATTCTGGAAATCCCTAATGGAACAGCTAGGAACAGACCACAAGCTATCCACAACATTCCACCCACAGACGGACGGACAAACAGAGCGAGCCAACCAAACATTGGAACAATACCTAAAATGCTATGTGAACTACAAGCAAGACAATTGGGTACGGTTGTTACCCACAGCACAGTTCGCTTACAACAGCTCAGAAAACGAAAGTACCAAGACAACCCCGTTTTACGCCAACTATGAATTCAACCCTACAGCGTACGGAGAACCAAGAACTACGATTACGGCACCGCGAGCCGATAAATAAGCGAGCGAGTTACGACAATTATACAAAGAACTCCAGCAGGAACTAGAGTTCGTACGAGAAAGAATGATGAAATACGCCAATTAGCATCGGATGAAGGGACCATCCTTTAAAGAGGGAAATAGCGTTTATCTCATTCGACGCAATATTAAAATACAACGACCCAACAGCAAGCTTGATTTTAAGAAGTTTGGACCTTTTAAAATCAGCAAAAAAATCAGCGACACCAACTACAGACTGTCATTACCAAACACCATGAAAATTCACCCCACATTTCACGTATCATTACTGGAACCGGCACCACACGGCACCAGCATACAAGAAACGATCGAGATCGACGCAGAACAAACCTACGACGTTAAACAAATATTCGACCACAGACGAAACCACGGCAAAACAGAGTACCTTGTTAAATGGGAAAACTATGGGTATAAAGAAAATATTTGGGAACCCCTTAACCACCTCCAGGATTACCAGGAACCGCTCCGCCAATATTATCAGGAGTTGGATCTGCGAGCAAGTCAGCCAAAAAAAAGAGGACGACCTAAGAAAGCACCACCTACCATTCCCAGAAATTAAGGGCCGACCAGGATTCGAAACCATACCACCAGACGAACCTACAAAAAAACGATTAGTATGCAACACAAAACAAAAACACCAGAAAAACGACGTACCAACGGAATGTTGCGCAAAAACATTCATCTTATCCAACAACGAAGGATTTAAAGGACCCATCGGGAAAGTCGAATCCCAGACAAAATTGGAATCCGGAAAAAACGACTCCAAGGACATTTCAGGCAGGACCTCGGCTGATCGTCGACGCTCCTCCTGTTCCGCCTCCTTACGCTCCACCCGATCCAATTCCTCCAAATCATCAATTCCGCGAGACACAGCTCGCATCATTTTCTCAAACCACAATTTCTTTTGTTTCCGCAAACGAAGCAGTTTCAGTTGCTTCTCCTAAATCCTCTGCTGCTCCGCCAAAATATCCTCCTCCAGAGCCTCGACCTCCGCATCCAGCTTCGAATGCTGCCGACCGATGTTGCGCAATTGGGCGTTGGACACCCCCAATACGTCGCAACCAGACCGATTGACACGAAGGCATTTAATGCAACGAGAAGAGTCTTGCGGCGAGACAGCGCAACGCACCATGCCGCGCGACTCACAATAAGAACAAGAAGGCATGTCCACGGAACAAGGAAGGAGAGACGCAAGCAAAGCGTGGCGACGTTCCGTCGACGAGCGACCAGATTTTAATTTAGCGACGCGACTAGACATGGCGCAAGAGAGTTAGCCAGGAAGGAAGGAAAACCAGAACAGGGATCAAGGGAGTACGGACTACTTAAAGGCCAAAGGGACTTGGCCAAAGGAGAGGAGACCTGATGTTACGACCAGACAGTTGGGCCGGTACCAGAGAGGCCAGGTGGGGTTACACCCCTCCTGACGACACTCGCCCGAAAGAAATACCGACCGGCAGAACAACGATTACCTAAGGACAAGGCCACGAGATCTCACGTAACCTCACGTGACGGCCAAGTAAATGGATCTCTATAATCTGTAGAATCTCAGTTGAGAATCACAAATCAAACAAATCAAGAGGGATCACATTCGGAACATAACGTTGCGTACCCCCTGTTCGGCACCCCCCCTGTTCGGCACCCAAAAATAACAACACTTTTATTTTTATCCTCCAACTTCTATTATAAATATCTCGATGAATCTGTCACTTTTGGATTTACTTTTTTCTGATTTTAATTCTCCATTTTCCAATGAAGCAATATACTGAAAAACAGCTTATATCTGCAATTAACGACGTCAATAATGGCAATCCAATTGCAAAAACCTCCCGAAAATGGGGAATACCTAGGTCTACACTTCAAAGTCGACTTAAAGGTTCTCAACCTTATAAAAAAGCACAAAGCCCTTTTCAAAGGCTTTCCACGGAACAGGAAAAGCATTTGGCTGATTGGGTACTTACCCAAACAGCTTTAGGGCTTCCGCCAACGCATCAAGAATTACGCTTTTTTGCCGAACGAATTCTTCAAGCCGCCGGAGAGACAAAAGGCCTTGGAAAACGTTGGATAACTCGTTTTTTGGCTCGTTATCCAATCCTTAAAACCCAAAGGCCCCGTCGAATAGATAACGCCCGGGTTAATGGCGCTACTACGGAGGTAATTAAATCTTGGTGGCTTTATATTACGAACCCGGTTATTAACGCTATTAAACCGGAAAACCGTTGGAATATGGACGAAACCGGTATAATGGAAGGCAAAGGATCTAATGGCCTAGTATTAGGGCTTAACGGGATCCGGCCGTTGCAACGAAAAGAGCCCGGAACGCGTGGTTGGACGACTATAATCGAATGTATATCGGCTACGGGCGTTGCCCTCCCTCCCCTCGTTATATTTAAGGGAAAAAACGTACAACAACAATGGTTTCCCACGGATTTAAGCCCTTTCGATAATTGGCAATTTCATGCAACCGAAAACGGGTGGACAAATAACCAAACGGCTATCGAATGGTTAAAAAAGGTGTTTATTCCGTATACCCAACCTTTAACCCCTGAAAAGCGGTTATTAGTTTTGGATGGCCATGGATCACATATAACGGACGAATTTATGCTTCTTTGCTTGCAAAATAATATTCAACTCCTATATTTACCCCCTCATTCGTCACACGTTCTTCAACCATTGGATCTATCGGTTTTTGGGCCGTTAAAAGAAGCTTATCGACGTCAACTTGGATTTGTTAGCCAATTTTGCTGTTCAACAGTTATTGGAAAACGAAATTTCCTACTTTGTTATCGAAAAGCCAGATTAAAAGCATTTATAGCAAAAACCATTCAATCTGGTTGGCGTACAACGGGGTTATGGCCGGTAAACTTGGTTAAACCACTTTTAAGCCCTTTTTTGTTAGAAAATAGCAACGCCAACGTTATAAAAGATAGAAACAACGGTTTGCAAAGGGATAAAACACCGGAAAGCCCAGCCCAAAAAATTAACGACCCGTCTTTACTTATTTGGAAAACCCCTAAAACGACCCGAGATATCCGACTTCAACTGCAAAAACTTTCCCAATCCAACAAAACCAACGCTACTTCACGTCTTTTATTTGCAAAAGTCCAAAAAAGCTTCGAAGCCAAAGATACCCTTTTGGCTAGCGCCCAGCAAAAAATCAGCTTATTGGAAGCACAACTGGAGGCAATACGGCCGGTTAAAAGGAGGAGGGTGGTTCCGGATCCAAACGAGCTTTTGGTTAACAAACAGAACATTATTGGATTGCAGGAAAATGATATAGAAAATTTGGAACCTTTAGCTGATGAAGAAGAGGTTAATGAACCGGAGAAGCGTGAAAACGATTGTATTTTTGTCCGTTGATAATTTTATATTTAAATCAGTTTATAAAAGTAGGCATTTCGTTGTTAGATTTTCAGGGTGCCGAACAGGGGGGGGTGCCGAACAGGGGGTACGCAACGTTAATTCAATTGCTCAACTTTGCTTAGACCAGAGCATATCATGCCCGAAAATATATCGTCAAATTCCGGCCCGCCGCCTTTATATTCACAGCCAATGCTTTTTTGGCTGGTAAATATTATCTTTTCTAAAGTTATAAAAGGGAATTCTTTATTGCAAGAAATTTTGCAAATTATGCCTCAAAAGGGCCGAAACCACCGAATCATACCGTTTGCGGATAATATAAAAAACCATCCAATTTTTCCCATATGGACGAAAACTGGTCCTGAACACAATGCGAAAAGCTCAAATAGCGTATTACAGCATATTTCAAATTGGGCAAAGCGTGCAGGATTTGTAAATGGTATTGGCGGCCTTCATAACGCACGAAGGGAAGCCCTTATTAAAGCCAACGGTAAAAGAATAACGTTTTATTATTTCCACAATATGCTGATTTTAATACAGGGGACAATGGTCAATCGGTCGAGCAGCTCCAACTTTTTGCGGACCATAAAAACTCATCAGTTTTTCAAAGGTACTATTTGGGCGCAATAAATATAATCGATGGCGCGGCAAACTATTTGGGCATGGATACCAAACGTAATCTTACTGAGGATTTCCGATCAGCAACAATGGAATGGGAAAGCGACCTAATTTGGCAATTTCCGGCACGGGAATTCGATCAGCTGAAACGAGATGAGAACTATGTACGACTAACGGAACAAATCTTTACATATACCACTCTTATCAGCCGCGGGGGCTCCACAAAGGAACTCGAACAACATACAGCCTACCGCAAACAAGCTTATAACGATCGTCGAAAGTTCATGCGACGAAAATTGCAGGAATACCAACGATTTGCAACTGATCAGAGCGATTGGCGCTGGGATCACCTTCCTCGCATAATTCACATGATGCCCGAACGCCAACGGCTACTTCAGAACCTAGGTCGAAAAGAAACTCTCCGAAGTCCAACAGGCCTTTCAGCGCTGGAAGATCTCATTTCTCTTCGGACAGGCGATTGGCGGGTCGCATACCAGTCTCAGCTGAGGCCTAAAAACGGCATTTGTCCTGTGAAATCCTGCAATCAGAAAATTGAAAGGTAATTGCAAAACGTAGTGTGCCAATAGCAAACACAGCTATCCCAGAACACGTTGCTAATTTCTCATATTAATTTATAGCCTCCATATCTCGCAAAGGTGGCAGCATATATATTGCTATTATAAAAAGCATTTAAAAGCCAACCATAATTTCGCCAAATTTTGTTTCCTGTGCAACCACTGGGTTACGGATAAACAGGAATGGGAACACCATTGCCAGAAACACATTAACGACGAGGACACACCATTTCGGTGTGATCCCATTATTTTCCGTCACGCCTATGCGTATGTTGGATACTGTCCTGTTCATCTAGGCAGGACAGATTTTCCTGCAAGCGAGCGGATAAAAATATACATAGATTTAAAAGTCTGGCGACTGCATATTTCGGAATGCGTCACTAATTATGTAAAAATTGGACCCAATTCTAACAGTTTCCAATGCCCACATCCAAACTGTTCTGCTTTGGTGGATTCGACGGAAAACCTTTGGTATTACCTCAAGGACATCCACAGCGTCGACAGTGCTCCATTAAAAAAACGTACGTTCAACTTTGAAGGGAGCAAACATAACCGAGCTGGATCGATCCGCTTTGCCAAAAAACGCAAAACAACAGCAGCTTCAAATCCAGCAATCGCTGCGGCACCAATATCCGAACAGACAGCTGCTACTATGTTTATTATCCTGTACCTTTACAATCCTAAACGTTCCTGTTCTAACATAATTTGACAGGACTCCATTTACGTTTATTACGTCGCCTAACTCCAGCGCCGGTGAATCTACTTGGTCCAGTCAGGTCGAACGATGCTCGACCTCCTCGACGGTTCCGAGCTCTCTAAAGGATTCCTGTATTTTCCAGAACAACAATAGTCTACCTGAATACGCTCCAGTCTTCGAGGATTTAGGATGTCCAGGGTTATGGAAATCACAGTCTACCCTACCTAATGCCCCCAGTACAGGTTTTGACGGCAGACCTCCAGAGCTAACAGACCCTGCGCTTGCCGAAACACCCGTCGCAATCTTCAAATTTGAGCCCCTTAATGACCCCGACTCTCTCAACAAAGGTAAGAACAAAGTAACGGTCCCATCGTCACAGGAAATACTTATCAAAGCTTCCCCAAATCAATTGGACAGAAAACCAGTTGCACTCGATCCAACAAGAGATATATGGGAAGTTGAAAAACTTCTCGCAAAATGGGGTCCAAAAAGGAAATCTAAATACCTTGTTAAATGGAAGGGGTTCCCAGATGAAGATAACACGTGGGAACCACAAGTATACATCAGCGAAGATCTCATAAAAAACTTCGAATCAACATTCGAGGGAAACCATGCAGGAGTGCAGCTATTTGATAAAAGAAAATTGGGTGGAAACGTTAAGTATTTGGTAGAATGGAAGGGTCGACCAAAATGCGAGACGTCATGGGAAAAGGCCAAGACGTTGAGTAGCGCACGGGTTCGGGAGTACGAAGCAGGGGCAAGAGATTTATGAGCAGTTAACAAACCAATAAACTAAGTAGCCAATTAGGGTTTCCTGGTAGATCAGTCCTGGAATTTCATATGCACCAAGCTGCGTGGAGGTAATGCCAACAAGCCGCAAGACCGAGTCACCAAAGCTGATGCACGGCGGTGTGCATGTACGGTACCGCGATAGGGTGTAAAACTGCCTATTAATACGTTCTAAATTGGGTGCCAAACGCACCAGAAACGGAACTTGTTAAGGTACAGAAGGTTTTCTACCGAATCACGTGTAAAAGTGTCAATGTCAAGGCCAGGGTAAATATAGCACGGAAACTAGTCTATTGGCACCTATCGACGAAGATTCTACTGAGGAGAGGAAAGGAAACAAACTAGACTTAGTTGCTGAACTTGAGGGCGGAGATCTAAAATCTACCAATAAATCTGCAGGTATTCTTATTCATGGCAATAGCTTTCCTGATCCCCGGCGCCATCATTTCAACGCCGTGTGGAAGCCCCGAGTAATGGTGGAACTCGACGTCAACGCCGGCGGTGACCATTGCGAAAGGCTTGGAGAAATTGAAACTTACTATTGGTTTGTTCACGCCGTGCTGATGGCAGGGCTGTGCGCTCCAAGATGTCAACTGGTGTTAAAGTTGTCCGCGAGATATATATTTTTTTGGGAGAAATACGGCTCCATACTGGCGGGCAGAAAGTTCTGCTGAAGTCCATCGGGCTGGGACATAGTTCCCCAACTCGAAGAGCTGCCAATGAAAGAACTTTGATTAAACTAAGTACAAGCCTGACAACGGCTGCTATGAGGAAAAAGCGGTTGGGATAGTATAGATTGAATGGCAGTAATTAGATGCCTGGGATCTTAAATACCTTTTGTCATCTCCAACCGGCAACGCATCCATGTATTTTCCAATTGAATATCGTTCCAAGAACCAGGCAACCAAAAAATGGCTGCTTTGAGTCAACCTCTCCAAAG
This sequence comes from Pyricularia oryzae 70-15, assembly GCF_000002495.2. NCBI lineage: Eukaryota > Fungi > Ascomycota > Sordariomycetes > Magnaporthales > Pyriculariaceae > Pyricularia > Pyricularia oryzae. The sequence continues at coordinate 2,874,924 of NC_017844.1, read as the reverse complement.
ACTGCGCCCAACCCGGTGGGAATGATGACTGAAAGCAGAAATTTCATTTTTGCCTCGCACTCTCTTCATAAAAGCAAACCAGAAACGGCAACGTAATCTCGGGGAGGCCAAGGAAAAACACTCGGGAACACGTCCGGCCTCCCCCTGGGATCTTTTTGGGACCAATCAGCCGCGAGAGTCAAGACCGGGTCTTAAAGCCGCTCAACCAGATTAAATCGTTGGTGGTTGCCTTTGTTTGTCATGGTTCGCCAACGCGGCTGTGCAAGGGTTGAATTTCCTGTGAAAGGTATCGCAGCGCTGGGGTATGAATTGCGTTAAAACTGGTCATACTTTTATAGCGCATTACCAAAGCAGGTTCTTTCGCCCATTTACTTAATGCAGAAATGTGCCTAGAGAAAATACCCCTGAAACACTGCATGACCTGCTTTCGTCAACCTACACCGCATTCGCAAAGCAAGGAGGGCGAAGAATCTTGCCAAGTGCAGATCGAGAGCAACATATCCAAGTTGAGTGCCGGGATGCTCAGTGGAGGTGAAGGCCAATAGGAACGAGCCGGTCAAAAGGTTCCTGCAGAAAAGTCAGCATTAAATTCACCCCTGATTCTTCAACCACATTGATGATGATATCGATGATCCGTAGGGATTCCAAGACAAGGCTTCAATACGTCATATCACAGCCTCGCACCGGTCAATGAATGTGCCTTCTTTTTTGATCATGGCCGACCAATCGCTTCGACAAAAATCAAATAGGCCTGTTTCGAAGCCGATTTCAATTTCAAATGGCGTGCGCCCGACTTCTATGTGTAGTGACCGAACGCAGTAAATACTGCCGCTGCCGATTGGAATTGGATGGGGCATTCATCCATAAGAGCAACTTTCAGATCTTTGCTGATATCTGTTACAAAACGTCAGCTTTTGTAACTGTCGTAGAGCTGGAGTCCAAATACGTACCGGCGGGATAAAAATCCACTATCCATCTTTTTTGGGCATGAGAACGCAGCTGCCGAGCGGCTTCGACTCTGTGTCGGCCTCGGAAACATTCCAATTTGAAGGAGGGAGAGAATTCCAATTTTGGATACTCTCCTCGAACTGGTTTTGAGATGTTTTCCGCAGATATGCCGGCTGCATGAAGAAGTTTGTGCAGCTGATCTTTTTTTATGCAAGCAGGAATGCGGTTAGGCAGCTCTTCGGGGCGCCAGCCCTTTTCGCTAGCATAAAGCCTTTTTAGGCGTTCTACATTTTCTGGATCCAATTCCTTGGAGTCAGGAAATGATAAAACATCAATGTTAACACTAGCTGTCCCCAAATGTGTGGCTTTTTTTTCCGCCTCAATGCGCCGGGACGCGGAAATAGCCAGCGTTCGAGACATATCAGCGGGGATAATGCTGCGTGTTTCCGGGATTTAAATTGAGAGTAGAGAATCCAGCTGTGCCACGGGGTTATTTGAAACATTTAGTTTAAATGCTACGTGGTGGACGAAAATAGGACCACGGTAACCGACATTGGGACGGGATTTGGTCCTTCCCAGTTTTTGGGCAATCGTTCTAATTAAATAACGTTGGGCTCCACATCTCCGACCCCCCTAAAGTCCGGCCCCCTTGAAAAATGTAACGACGAAATACCCCTTTTATAAACCGATTTAAATGTAAACCTATCAACGCACAATAATACAATCATTGTCAGGCTCTCCCGGTTCGCTAACCTCTTCTCCATCGTTCAAAGCTTCTAAACAGTCCCTATTATTTTCCTGTGCTTCATAAACGTTTTTTTTGCTGACCAAAAGCTCGTTGGGATCCGGAATCACCCTTTTCCTTTTGACCGGCCGTACCGCCTCCAATTTTGCTTTTAACAAACTGATTTTTTGCTGAGCTTCAGCCAATAAGATATCCTTGGTTTCGAAGCTTTTTTGGACTTTTGCAAACAAAAGCCGTGAAGTGGCGTTACTTTTTTCGGACCGGGAAATTTCCTGTAGTTGAAGTCGAATATCTCGGGTCGTTTTAGGGGTTTTCCAAATAAGTAAAGACTGGTCGTTAATTTTTTGGGTTGGATTTTCCGGTGTTTTATCCCTTTGGAAGCCGTTATTTTTACCTTTTTCGACGTTGTAGTTGTAGTAGTAGTAGTATTATTTAACGCCGGGCTCGGCCCGGCTCATTAGCCGGCCGTTAGCAACCTCCCGAGGGGTATCTCGGCGCGCTTTCTATTTTCTCTATTTACACAGCGGAAAACAAGGGCATAGAAGCGAATCGAGCCTGACCGGGTTCGTGCCCGGTCCTGCTTACAGGTTTGTTCACTGACGCGACCCCGTGCCTTCAGGCGCACGGAGGATTCGTCTGACGGCAGTTGACGGCTCTTCATCGAGAGGGGCCTGTGTCCAAACAGCGGAGCTGTCGGTCGTTTGTAGCCATGGAGACGAAGTTCCCAACAAGTGTGGGCTCGACGGCACAGGCGGGTGGTTGTTGTCGATAGCCAGCCGGGTTATCCTTGCCACGGGTAAGCGGGGAGGAGGTGGAGGGAGCAGGATTCGAACCTACGTTACTCAAGTAACAGCCATGGCGCTTAACCACTGCGCCATTCCCCCCTTTTCGACGTTGGCGTTGCTATTTTCTAATAAAAAAGGGTTTAAAAGTGGTTTTGCCAAGTTCACCGGCCATAACCCCGTCGTACGCCAACCAGATTGAATGGTTTTTGCTATAAATGCTTTTGATCTGGCTTTTCGATAGCAAAGTAGAAAGTTTCGTTTCCCAACAACCGTTGAACAGCAAAACTGGTTTACAAATCCCAGGTGACGTCGATAAGCTTCCTTTAACGGCCCAAAAACCGATAAATCCAACGGTTGAAGAACGTGTGACGAATGAGGGGGTAAATATAGGAGTTGAATATTGTTTTGCAAGCAAAGAAGCATAAATTCGTCCGTTATATGTGATCCATGGCCATCCAGAACTAATAACCGCTTTTCAGGGGTTAAAGGTTGGGTATACGGAATAAACACCTTTTTTAACCATTCGATACCTGTTTCATTATTTGTCCACCCGTTTTCGGTTGCATGAAATTGCCAGGTATCGAAAGGACTTAAATCAGCTGGAAACCATTGTTGCTGTACGTTTTTCCCCTTAAATATAACGAGGGGAGGTATAACAGCCCCCGTAGCTGATACACATTCGATTATGCTCGTCCAACCCCGCGTTCCAGGCTCTTTTCGCTGTAATGGCCGGATTTTATTACGCCCTAACACCAGGCCATTAGATCCTTTGCCTTCCATTATACCTGTTTCGTCCATATTCCAACGGTTGGCCGGTTTTATAGTATCGACAACGGGATTTTTCAAATAGGACCACCAAGATTTAATTACCTCGGTTGTAGCCCCATTAACCCGGGCATTTTCTATTCGCCGGGGTCTTTGGGTTTTCAAAATTGGATATCGGGCTATAAAACGGCTAACCCAATGTTTCCCAAGGCTTTTTCTTTCTCCGGCGGCCTGAAGAATTCGTTCCGCAAAATAGCGTAGTTCTTGATGCGTTGGCGGAAGGCCTAACGCGGCCTGCGCAAGTACCCAATCTGCCAAATAGGTTTCCTGCTCCTGTGAAAGCCTTTGACAAAATCTTTTCGCTTGTTGAATTGACTGGGCCCCCTTTAAACGATCGTGAAGGGTACTCCGAGGAATACCCCATTTTTGCGAGGTTTTGTGAACTGATTTGCCATTTCTTATGTCAGAAATGGCAGCAAGAAGCTGATTTTCAGTGTACTGTTTCATTGGAAGGTTTGGAGCAAGAATCTTCAAAAATCAAGTTCTAAAGTGAAAAATTCGTCTAGATATTTATAAAATAAAACAAAGGGTTGACGTGGCTGAGTAGATATTTTTAGGGGCCGGACTTTAGGGGGGTCGGAGATGTGGAGCTCAACGTTAAATTCTTAACCATTCTTAAAGGAACGGGCTGCAAATCGCGACACGAAAAGGGTTACCTAGCTTGGTAGACAACACTTTGGAATTTACTGCACTACTTGTAAGCCGGAAACAATTATGAGCGATGAAATTATCGATCTTTACACGCAGAAACGCCAAACAATATTTCCTGGAAGTAGCGGAAGTTTTGGAGGCCAACTTTTGCCGGAACTTCTGCCGGCGGCTGAAATCCAAAGAAAATTTCCGCGTGAATTACCTGTAACGAGGACTAAAAATGGTGTAACGAAAAATCGGAAAATACCCGCGCTGGGCATACATTCTGATCTTTTCAAAAGATGGGCTGAGGCCATCGACGAAAAGCCACCTAACAGTCCTGTCAGCAAAAATGGTACTGCCGGTAAACCGTCTAAGCATGACAGCACCGCATCGCTTCTTCCAACCGGTCAACCTGGAGAAACTTTATCTCAATCTTACGGGGATAAATACCGGGATGTTTTCGAACTGCAATATGGATGCGGTAATTATATTACGGTAGCGCAAAAGATTAACCCCATACGCGACGAACCCACATTAGTCGCCGTTAAAAAGCTAGGAGGGGATAGCGCTGAAGCACAACTAAAGTCCATTAAGAAAATCAGACACGAAAGCTTTCTTGCCTGCCATGACGTTTTTCGAGTGTAGGACTTTTATATTGTTACGTTCGAGTTTCTGCAGTTGTCACTGGCGGAAATTGTGGGAAACCCGCGTTTGGATGAATTAAAACTGGCTTCAATCTTGGGTCAAGTATGACAATTACACATATTAACGTATCCATAACCAAAGCTAAACTTTCTAAAAAAACAGCTTGTCAAGGGCCTGTCGTACCTGGAGGCGGAAGGCCTGGAACACGGGCAGCTTAGCTGTTCCGAAATCCTGGTAGACACGTCTGGCCAAGTCAAAATATGTAAGTACTTTAACGACTCCAGGTAACAATGTACTCTAAAAGTGCTTTAGGGTCATACGAGAATTGCCAGCCCGTGGTACAAGACTGTGCGGATATGAGGTCGTTGAGCAAAATAACTATGGAATTAATGCAGGGCTATTGTAAGGAAAACGGACGGGTAGGAGTAGACGATCTTGTTCGCTGGCCAGCCGACTCCCGGGCCGTCGACTTCCTTTCGGTAACGGCGGATACCAGTGACTTAGGTTTGCTTTCAAATGTGAGAGCTCGCCCGCTTTGCTTTTTCATGGATATATACTAAGCTCAACAGCATCCGTTACTTAAACTACCATGGAACCCAAGATTGTTAGAGGACATTGTAAACCTGACGATGATCTCTGCACGCCGAATATATGCGACAATTTAAAGGCATATTAAAATATAGCCAACCGCCAAATAAATTTCCGTACTAACTAAGCATATTTTCAAAAGGGGTTCGGAAACTGCACTGTGGCTACATTGTAGGTAAAACGGGCAAATATTGTTCAGCTTAGGTATTTGTTTAGATTTGACGGAATTCCATACCTGCCTAATTTTGACCACAAATTAGAGAACGTAATCCGAACCAAGCTTTTAGTGTTGCCAACGTGATACGGAATTTTGCTGCCGAGTCTGCCGGGCAAAAACGGAACCCAAGTGATGTGTCATCACAGTGTGGCCCGAATTTGGGCTCAGCCGGAGGCCAAATATGGGCTTGACCGAAAGCCCAAATTTGGGACCAACCAGCCAGTTCTTTATTAAACCAAATTTTAACAAAGTTCTTTGGGTAATTTTTATTAGCTAACTACGTAAAGATTAATGTTGAAAATGTCGGCAGCGAGGCAAAATAATCGCAATCGGAAGGAGGGAAGAGATAAATGCCGCCAGGCACTCTCTGAACATATTTGTGGGGGTTTTATTATTTTATTCTCCCCACCCGTTTTGATACGTCCATTAAAAACGAGGTCTGCTGATTGAAGTGTGGTGTAATCGTTGTCGCAAATCTGTAGTAACGTGGGCGGTACGGAAAAAGAGTTGATGGGCGGAAGCTCCAGGGCCGATGAAGCTGCTGCCGGCACCTGACAGAATTTGGACGTCAGTCCTTTGTCCCCACAAAGCTGGTTGCTGCTCTGGTAAAAGGCCGGCGTGTGGTCCTCCCCCCCTCGACTGTTACAAGCCTTAATTGGCCATGAGTTTTGTTGGATAACGTTGGGTACCCCCTGATGGCCACCCCCCCTGTTGGCCACACCGAAAAACCTAACAACGAAAAGCCTACTTTTATAAACTGATTTAAATATAAAATTATCAACGCACAAAAATACAATCGTTTTCAGGCTTTTCCGGCTCATTAACCTCTTCTTCATCAGCTAAAGGTTCCAAATTTTCTATATCATTTTCCTGCAATCTAATAATGTTCTGTTTATTAACCAAAAGCTCGTTTGGATCCGGAACCACCCTCCTCCTTTTAACCGGCCGTATTACCTCCAATTGTGCTTCCAATAAGCTGATTTTTTGCTGGGCGCTAGCCAAAAGGGTATCTTTGGCTTCGAAACTTTTTTGGACTTTTGGAAACAAAAGCCGTGAAGTGGCGTTACTTTTTTCGGACCGGGAAATTTCCTGTAATTGAAGTCGAATATCTCGGGTCGTTTTAGGGGTTTTCCAAATAAGTAAAGACTGGTCGTTAATTTTTTGGGTTGAATTTTCCGGTGTTTTATCCCTTTGTAAACCGTTATTTGTATCTTTTATAACGTTGGCGTTGCTATTTTCTAATAAAAAGGGCTTAAAAGTGGTTTAACCAAATTCACCGGCCATAACCCCGTTGTACGCCACCCAGATTGGATAATTTTTACTGTAAATGCTTTCGATCTGGCTATTTTATAACAAAAAAGGAAATTTCGTTTTCCAATAACCGTTGAACAGCAAAATTGGCTAACAAATCCAAGTTGACGTCGATAAGCCTCTTTTAACGGCCCAAAAACCGATAAATCCAATGGTTGGAGAACATGTGACGAATGAGGGGGTAAATTGTTACGATCAAGGTATCGGGGTAACCTGTTCTTAGGGTAAAGTACAGTGGGTTGAAGCAACTGAGCGTCTGACTGGGTAACTGGGGTTCTCAATGACTGGGGGGTGAAGTTATGATCGTTCTCAAGTAAGTCTTGAGGTTAACTAGAGTTTGATTGCTGCTAAGCAATCCTAGAATCGAATCTATTTACATGGTAATGAGCGTGCCTTATATAGACTATGTTCCGAATGTGATCTCTCTTGATCTGTTTGATCTGTGATTCTCAACTGAGATTCTACAGATCATAGAGATCCATTCCCTTGGACGTTACGTGAGGTTACGTGAGATCTCGTGGCCTTGCCCTTAGGTAATCGTTGTTCTGCCGGTCGGTATTCCTTCTGGGCGAGTGTCGTCGAGAGGGGTGTGACCCCACCTGGCCTCTCTGGTACCGGCCCAACTGCCTGGTCGTAACATAAATATAGGAGTTGAATATTATTTTGCAGGCAAAAAAGCATAAATTCGTCCGTAACGTGTGATCCGTGGCCGTCGAGGATTAATAACCGCTTTTCAAAAGTACCGGGTTGGGTATACGGAATAAACACCTTTTTTAACCATTCGATAGCCGTTTCGTTATTTGTCCACCCGTTTTCGGTTGCATGAAATTGCCAATTATCGAAAGGGTTTAAATCCGTGGGAAACCATTGTTGTTGTACGTTTTTTCCCTTAAATATAACGAGGGGAGGGAGGGCAACGCCCGTAGCCGATATACATTCGATTATAGTCGTCCAACCACGCGTTCCGGGCTCTTTTCGTTGCAACGGCCGGATCCCGTTAAGCCCTAATATCAGGCCGTTAGATCCTTTACCTTCCATTATACCGGTTTCGTCCATATTCCAGCGATTTTCCGGTTTAATAGCGTTAATAACCGGGTTGGTAATATAAAGCCACCAAGATTTAATTACCTCCGTAGTAGCAAACATCCTCCACCATTCATGGGTCAGACCCACCTTTGTTAGCGATTCACCCAAACACACCAATAAACTTAACAGCTGAAGAATTTTCGCCCTCCGGGCGCCGGTCGTCATGGCCTCACCAAAGGTCTCAAACCGCCGCGCGCGCCCGCAGAGCACGCCGCAGGCTTTGCCGCAGGGCCAGGCCGAGTCGGGACACGTATTTTTCGACACGCGCACCGCTAACGCGCCTCAGCCGGCTGGCCGCGGAAGGTACTCCAACCTCCCGGCCCTGGCCATCAAAACACTGCAGCAGGAGTTGGAAAACGTGGAAATAATCGGCAATTGGCTCGAAAAGGTCTTTGCAGCCAAGCTCGAAAATTTACAGGCCCCGGAGGACGCCGCGCTTAGGAGAATTGTTTTTGAATTTGACGACGTGATCAGCGGTTGGTTCCTCAGTCGCACCCTCCCTGAAAAAAAGCGTTCGCGTTCCCCGTCGCGTTCGCCGACCAGTTCCAGCGAAAGGCGCAGCATTTTAATTACGAGGACGGGCACGGCGTCGTCGGCCTTTAAAAGCAGAGGCACGTCCATTAACAAATCGGTCACATGGGCCGAGCGAGCCGCCACGCCACCAGCGGCGGCCCCAACGCAAATTTTAACCCCGGCCACGCGCTCGTACCCGATACGTACGACGCCCGGCAATGCACCTGACAGCTCCGCAATTCCCTCCCAATCGGGCCGGGACCGCTCCCAAACCCCGAAACGTTTGACAGAACAGTCGTCCAACCGCATCCTAATCCGCGTAAATGACAAATTGCGGATGGTGACGAGGGAGCCATACGCGGTAACGACCAAATTGGCCGAATTGGTCTCGGTGCCACACAATGAAATCCCAAACGCCAAACGTACCCCCACGGGCTGGGGTGTTACGGTGGCCTTTGAGGAAATACGGCAAAAACTCCTCAACCCCAACGCGGTTAAAGCCATTATGGACGCATTGGACGCGCGGGAAGTTATTATCCCGACAACCTGGCACATATACGCCGTCTCTGAAATGCCCCGAACGTTTAATTACCTGGACGGAAAAAAGGACGTATATGAGGTAATCCAGGAGGAAATTACCGTGGCAGCAGGCCAGCAACCAGTCAACTGGCATATTTCCAAACATGGTTACGACCCATATACGGCTGAAGGCACGTGGATAATGTCCTTCCTTCAACCCGTAAAGCCCTTTCAGCTTTTTGGAATGTCGAAACGTGCGCGGAAGGTTAAAAAACCACGCAAAATTACACACCACTACGATGGCTGCCAGGGATATTGCGAGATACGTCGCTGCGTACGGCAAACGCGTTGCGGTATATATGGTGAAGCAAAACATACGACAGAGGAAAAGCCGTGCAAGGCAGCCCCCAAATGCGTTAATTGCCACGGCCATTTCCCATCCGGATATAAAAATTGCCCTGCCCGACCTTTGGTGGTAAATGGGAAATTTGAACGACTTTTACAGCGTAAATTAAAGGGGATTCGCAGAATCGGACGTGCCAACCGTGCCGCGATTATCAACGACCGGGCTAAGGCGGCCCGCCGAAAACCAGCACCTGCAATCCCGGTTTTAAACACCTTATCGCAACATTCGCAAACCTCGAACTCCCGATCGAACATTTTAAACAAAAAAACGCGGCCATGCGAGGCGGCAGGGGCGGACATCCGCAACTTCCTGCAGGCTAAACAGGAACGTGTGCACGACGAAATCGTTTGGGCAACCGAAATGGAGGAAAACGCAGCGGCTGCCGAAATTTGCCCCGCTAATGTGATAGATTTGGAAGCAACCCATCGATCGATATAACGAAATATTCGTTCGGCAATATGCAGCGGGAATGCCTCGACGTAATTTGGGCCAACGTAGGTAAAAAAATGGGTGTGCATTTAAGCTTATTGGAGTTGTACCACCAGAAAAAAATGGACCTGGTTAACGTTTAAAAGCCATGGTGCGGGCTAAATACGACTACACAAACGCACCCGGGCTATAATATTTTTGCGCCAGTGGACGAATGGCACGCCAACATTTACGAAGCTATAACTGGGCTCCGGCCCCGGGTGCTTACCTACGTCAAAAAGGGGGCAGCCCTAGGGGCCGCACAACGACGGTTACCGCAGGGCCAAAATACGCGGGATATACTCTGGCTCGAAATTAACGGAATATTGTTTGTTAACGTATATAGGGCTCCGGGCATTAAGGCCGCGCTGGAAATAATATGCAATACCGTGCCAAATGGACCCACGGTGCTAGGCGGCGATTTTAACGTAGCGGTTGCTGTATACCAGCCAGGCCGCGCAAACGCACGCGGAGGGGATCAATTGACGGCATGGGCGCAAACCCAGGGGATGAGTTTTACAGGAAATATCGGCGTGCCCACCCACCGCGACGGGGGTTTACTGGATATGGTCTTTTCCAACCTCCCCAGCACAATAACTGTGGTTAACAGCAGTTTTTACACAGGCTCCGACCACAAATCCTTTTATACCACGTTGCGGACGCGCGGCGCCCCCCGCCCGGAGGCGGTTAACGTTTCGGTTAGGGACGACCGGCTACCAAAATTCGCGGAGCTACTTGCTTTTGGTATGCAAGATATGCCGGACCCGGGATCCGCGGCCGATGGCTACGCATTGGACGCGTGGGTAACTGAATTTACAATTTTATAGGAGCAAATAACGTGGGTCGTAGGTACGCCGGCGGGAAAAAGGGACAGCTCGGCTCCCTGGTGGACCGAAAACTGCCAGCGGCTCTGGTCCGAATTCCAGCGGGTTAAACGGAGCGCTATAAATAGGGCAAACGCCTCTGCCGAGGAAAAAACCTATACGAAAGGGGTGCGGGCCGCGAAGCGGGAATATTGGAGGCACCGGATCGACCAACTGCGCGACAATAAGGATTTGTGGAATATAATGGGCTGGCTGGGAGCCGGACCACGCCTCCGGTCCCCGCCGCTGGTTATTAACGGCGAGCAAATAAGCGAACCTTTAGCAAAAGCGGAAACACTGCAACGGGAGGTGTTTGGCCGATTTTCGGCGGAGGATAACCTGCAGGGAGACCCCTTGGAGGCCTGGTCGGCGGACGAGGTTAAAATCCCTTGGGACACCCAGGTTAATGCGGAAAAGGCGGAACGCTCCTGCATTGGGGTTACGAGCACGTCCCCGGGCATCGACGGAATAACCGTCCGGCTACTAAAAGCCGGATGGGTTTCGTTGGCCGAACCGGTGCGCAGGCTTTACCAACGTTGCCTGGAACTCGGACATTTCCCAGCGCCTTGGAAAAAGGCCGAAATCGCGATGCTACCGAAAACGGGGAAAAAAGACCGGAGCAGCGTTCGATCCTGGCGGCCTATAACCCTCCTCTCCTGCATCGGAAAAGGCCTCGAAAGGCTCGTTGCACGCCGGATAACTTGGGCCATATACGACAACGGGCTCCTTAGCTGCACCCACGGCGGTACCCTACCCAAACGATCGGCGACGGATCTGGTTTGTGCCCTCGCCCACAATATCGAACAGGCTTTAACTCGCGGGGAGGAAGTCACCCTTGTCGCATGCGACGTCCAAGGCGCCTTCGACGCCCTCCTCCATGGGCGATTGATACGGAAAATGCGGAACCTCGGGTTTAGTAAAATGCTCCTCAGGTTCGTGATTAACTTTTTAAGCGGCCGCCAGGCCCGAGTCCGGCTGGAGGGTACGACCACGGGCTTTAGGCGGTTTGGGTGCGGCACCCCGCAAAGGTCTCCCCTTTCCCCGATCCTATATATATTATATTTGGCGTATTTCGTTAAAAACGGTACGAAGTGGCGGTTGGCATACGCAGACGACGTATTTACATGGAAATCGTTACCCTTGTTGGAGGAAAACGTACGTTGGTTGGAAAATAAATTCCGGGATATGCACGAAATTGCGGCGGAAAAGAAAATCCATTTTGCAGCGGAAAAGACAGAGGCGATCCATATTATTAAAAAAAGGCACGGTCGCAACCCGGAAATCCGGATTAATGGTAGAACGGTTACCCCGGTTCAACTACCGGGCGGTCGACGCGGACAAAACGCCTCCGGGGCCGAACGCTACCCGGGCATGCGTTGGCTTGGTTTTTGGTTCAGCCGACGGTTAGACGGGCGCCGCCACGTGGCCGAAAGGGCTGCCAAAGCAATGGCGGTCGCTGTTCACCTTAAAGGTTTTGGGGCAGTAAAATACGGACCGCCTGCGGCTGCACTTCGCAAGGCAGCGGTGGTATGCGTGGGTTCCTCGGCCACCTACGCAGCCGAGGCATGGTACAACCCAGCGCACAAATAAAGAAAACTCCTCAAAGCATTGAACAAACCGCTGGTTTTAGCGGCACGGGCAATCCTCCCGGCGTATAAAACCACCCCCTCGTCCATTGTTTTCAGGGACGCAAGATTACCCTCGGCCCGCGTCGCGCTGGCCTACACCCGCCTGAAATACGGCGCCCGACTAAGGTTCGCGGACAAGGGGCACCCCCTTGTTAACCGCCTGCGTAAAACACCTCGTGCCCGCAATTCGGGCCATTCGGCCACGACCCTGCAAACGGTTGCACAACTTCTCCCGCGGATCCGGAAATTAGAGTTGCGCGCACCTCGCAATGCCCCGGATTCTCGCACTAACCCCACCGGAGAAGTCCCGAAAAAAGAAGCGGCCCGCCGCTTTATCGAATGGTTGGATATAGTATTACCTAACGATATCGTGGTATATACGGATGGTTCGGAAAAACACGAAAACAACTGCGTCCAAATAGGGTACGGATGGGCCGCTTTTAGGGCGGGCCTGGAATTTGCCGCAGGCTCCGCATTTATTACGCCGGAAAGCCACGTTTTCGACGCCGAGGCGATTGGCGCCCTAAAAGGGCTACAGGCGGCAGCCAAGGCCCAACCAGGCGCCCGGATCTGGATTTGTGTGGACAGCACCTCGGTTATTTGGGGTTTTAGAGGCGACGCGCCGCGTTCGTCCCAATGGGCCTTTTTGGAGTTCCATAACCTTGTCGATTTACTCCGAAAATAAAGTACCGAGGTTCGGGTCCGTTGGTGCCCTGGGCACCAGGGAATCCCGGGAAACGACCGGGCTAACGAACTGGCCAAGGCCGGCTTTGCCGGACCGCCGGACCCAGACCCGAGGGCTTAGCAAACCACGTATAACGGTACCGGCACGGTCCTCAAAACCATTTTTTCGAATATAGAAAAGGACTGGTGGCGTAAAGAACTTTGTGAACGGTCCCCCGCATATAGGGAATGGAAATTCCAATATATACCGAAAAAGGAGCCCGAGGAACTGCGTTTGCCAAAACCCCTACTGGGCCATTACTTGGCCATGAGGACCGGCCACGGCGATTTCAAAGCCTACCATAACCGTTTAAACCACCAGGATGCAAACACCTCGTATACCTGGTGCTGGAAACGGACCTCCCCTGAACACCCGGTGCACTGCCGCTTTTCGCGGGCGGTGTGGAGAAACTGGCCGTGGCCTGACAACGACCGGCCGGTCGGGCCGCCAAACCGCGCCCAACGCCGCAAATTCTTCCAAACAAGCCTCGGGCAACCGAAAAACTTTGAGGCGTTTTCGATAGCCACCAATTATTTTAACGCCCGCCCCAGAGCGGCCCGCCAGCGCCCCGCGCGCCACGAACGCACTTTACGCCTAGGGACACCGATCGTAAACGACTCGAACTTTAACGAAAAATAGACTTACTGCCTTTTCACCCACATTTCACGGCACAAACCGTCAGACGAACCCTCCGTGCACCTTAGGCACGGGGTCGCGTCAGTGAACTAACCCCCTAAGCAGGACCGGGCCCGAACCCGGTCAGGCACGATCCGCCTCTGCCCTCCTTGTTTTCCCCCTGTGTAAATAAAGAAAATAAAACGCGCGCCGAGATACCCCTCGGGAGGTTGCTAACGGCCGGCTAACAAGCCGGGCCGAGCCCGGCGTTAATTAATACTACTACTACTACTACTACTTGTTCTGCGTCGATTTCGATTATTTCTTGTGTGCTGGTGCCGTGTGGTGCCGGCTCCAGTAGTAATACGTGAAATGTGGGGTAAATTCTCATGGTGTCTGGTAATGACAGTCTGTAATTGGTGTCGCTAATTTTCTTACTGATTTTAAAAGGTCCAAACTTCTTAAAATTAAATTTGCTGTTTGGTCGTTGTGTTTTAATATTGCGTCGAATGAGGTAAACGCTATCTCCCTCCTTGAAAAATGGTCCCTTTATCCGATGCTGATTGGCGTATTTCATCATTCTTTCTCGTACGAACTCTAATTCCTGCTGGAGTTCTTGGTGTAATTGTCGTAGCTCGCTTGCTTGTTTCTCGGCTCGCGGTGCCGTAGTCGTGGTTCTTGGTTCTCCGTATACCCTGGGGTTGAATCCATAGTTGGCATAGAACGGGGTTGTCTTGGTGCTCTCGTTCTCTGAGCTGTTGTAAGCGAATTGTGCCGTGGGTAATAGCCGTACCCAATCGTCTTGTTTGTGGTTTACATAGCATTTCAAATACTGTTCTAATGTCTGATTGGCTCGTTCTGTTTGTCCGTCCGTCTGGGGATGGAACGCTGTTAACAGCTTGTGGTCTGTTCCGAGTTGTTCCATCAGAGATTTCCAAAATCTTAATGTAAAAAGTTTGTCTCTGTCCGTGACGATATTTTCTGGAAGTCCGTAATTGCTAACAATTACTCGTAGGAATATATAAGCGATTTCTTCGGCGTTGCTGCTTTCTTTATATGGTAGGAAATAGGCGTATTTGGTGAGCTTGTCCACTATAACCAATATGCTGTCGTATTTGGTTCTCGTAAGTGGTTCTTCTGAAGGTGGTAATTTGACGATGAAGTCCATTGTAATAGTTTGCCAGGCCTTGCCGGGGGCTGGTAAGGGTTGCAATAGCCCGTAAGGTTTGTGTCTTGCGGACTTGCTTTTGGCACAGAGTTCGCAATCCTTAATGGCTTCTCGTACCTCTTGTCGTGTTCCTTGGAAGTTGTGGTGTTGTTTTAGCCGTTTCCATGTTTTGGAGATTCTTTGGTGTCCGTGGGCTCTGTTTCCGTGGATCTTCCGTATTTCTTCTGGCGTAGTCACCGTGTTTGTTGTTATCAGGCTTCGGTGCGCTGGTAGAAGGTTTCCGTTTCCGTCTGTGGTGAGGATAACCCGTGTTTCCTTTGGTACTGTGTTTTCGTGGTCTGGTCTCCGGCTGAGGGCGTCGGCCCTGCCGTTTTCTGTTCTTTTTCGGTAGATAATCCTAAAATGGAATTCTGACAGGAATTCTGACCATCTGATTTGTCGTTTGTTTAACATTTTGCTAGTGGTGAAATGGGTCAGGTTCTTGTGGTCCGTATATACTAACACCTCGTATTTAGTTCCGGATAACTGTGGTTTCCATTCTTCGAATGCTCGAATGATGGCCATAAATTCTTTGTCATGGATTTGGTAATTCAGTTCTGGTCCGTGCAATTTCTGGGAAAAAAAGGCGCAAGGGTGTAAGCGTCCTTTTTCGTCTCGTTGTCCGAGTTGTCCTCCGATCGCATAATCCGATACGTTAGTCTCGATTTCGAAAGGTTTCGTTAGATCTGGTATTTTGAGAATTGGTTTTCGTGCTACTGCGTCTCGTAGCTGTTCGAAGGCTTGTTGTAATTGTTCCGTCCACTGGAATTCCAGGTCCTTTTTGGTTATGTTGGTCAATGGGGTGGCGATCGCGCCATATCCTTTGATAAATTTTCTGTAAAAATTCACGAATCCGAGGAAGGCTCGGACGTCCTTTACGTTCTGTGGTTGAGGCCATTCCTTTACTGCTTGGATTTTCGATTCTTCCATCCTGATTTCTCCAGGAACGATAATATATCCTAGGAAATTGACTTAACGTGGTTCATCAGGACCCCGGACATATCAGGACCCCGGACATTTTTCAACCCAGTTTCATCCTTTATTTTCCACACGTGTTCTTTCCCCCAACAGTAATGGAATCATCAAATTGCGAAGCGCGAATCATTCTTGCTCTAAATGAGCTCCGATCAAGCAAAAAGAAAAGCATACGAAAGGTTGCATTAATATATAATGTCCCAAAATCGACACTACACGACAGAATAAACGGCATCGCTTCTTTGGCCAATCGTCGGCCAGGCAACCAAAAGCTAACGGAAAGGGAAGAGGAAGTAATTGTCCAGTATATACTGGACCTGGATTCCCGAGGGTTTCCAGCCCAGATCGCTGATGTGGCCGCAATGGCCGATCATCTTCTCGCTGCGCGGGACGCGCGACCGGTCGGCAAGCAATGGGCTTATCGCTTCGTACAACGACGCACAGAATTAAAAACGCGTTTTTCTCGCGCTTACGATTTCCAAAGAGCTCTTTGCGAAGATCCTGACGCGTTAAACGCGTGGTTTCAATTGGTGGCCAATATGAGGGCCAAATATGGCATCCAAGACTGCGACATGTACAACTTCGACGAAACCGGCTTTATGATGGGCCAGATTTGCGCTGGAATGGTCGTAACTGGGTCCGAAAGACGCGGAAGAAGGAAAAAAGTACAGCCTGGCAATCGAGAATGGGCGACTGCAATTTGTTGCATCAGTGGCGACGGTTACGATATACCCCCGTATATCATCGTCAAAGGCTTTTACCATTTGTCCAATTGGTATACAGAAGGCGGTCTTCCGGACACGTGGCGCCTCAAACCCACCGTTAATGGATGGACCGACAACGAGACTGGCCTCGACTGGGTTCAGCATTTCGACAACCATACAAAATCGCGGACAAAAGGCGTATATCGGATGTTAGTGCTCGATGGGCACGGCAGTCATCGATCCCCTGAATTCGAGGGCTATTGCAAAGATCACAATATTATTCCACTTTACCTGCCTGCTCATTCATCTCATTTAACCCAGCCACTTGATGTCGGAGTGTTTAACGTCCTTAAGCGGGCGTACGGTCAAAAAATTAACGACTTTATCCGGGCCCACATCACTAACATCAGCAAAGTCGACTTCTTTTTGGCTTTTGCAGCGGCTTACAAAAAGTCAATGACAAAAGAAAATATGGCCGGGGGTTTTCGAGGGGCGGGAATTATCCCCCATAGCCCGGAAATGGTCATATCTAAGCTGGATGTTAGGCTACGGACGCCGTCACCTAAAGAGCTTGATTTTTCCAGCACCGAAACCTGGGTCTCTCAAACACCGCACAACCCGACAGAAGCCGTTAATCAATCTACCCTTGTTAAAAGTCGAATCAACTGTCATCAGGGAAGCTCGCCAACGCCTATTTTTAATGCTGTAAAGCAGCTAGCAAAAGGGTTGGAGTCGATTGCTCATCGAACCACACTTTTGGAAGCGGAGAACCACAGCCTTCGGAAGGCCAACGAAGCGCTTAGCAAGCGGCGCAGGGCTCAAAAAACACGTATCCGCGAAGGAGGGTCATTTACCATACAAGAGGGTCAGAATTTGCTTCAATCAAATGGTGCCGATGGTCTAATATACGAAAAGAAAGATGAAAATGGGGAGGGGAGTAGTGCGCAGCCGGCGACTAAACGACGTTGCGGCAACTGCGGTAAACCTGGACATAATGCACGCACCTGTCAGGAGGATGCAGAAATGTCTGATGTACATATATCCGATTGCATTGAGGTAAATTGAACAACGCTGGCGTTGCAATTGAAATTGGAAGTAGTATTGTGCAGGAAAAGTGTCCGGGGTCCTGATATGTCCGGGGTCCTGATGAACCACGTTACCACAATCGACCTACCAAATTGGGAAATTAAGATAAAACTTAACATTGAACCAGCCGCAATTTTCACGCCTAACGACAATTACCCCATGGCGTATTGCAACCAGAAACAGTTCCTATGGTACGAGTGCACCCGAAGCGTATGCAGAGTATATATGCTAGCCAAAGCACAGGCCTGGCACGAACAGAAATCACGGCAACCAGGACCTGCACCAATGACCAGGATTGTGTGGAACCCCAGCGTACGGGACAACGAGATAACCACGAACGTACGAAAGACACCCGTGCCAGCGAAACACCCATTTGACCTAATCGAAACAAGAAATAGCCGCGCACCCAGGGATAAGAAAAACAAGGACCCACGACGCGAGTCCAGCAAGTCAAAAAACTAGGACAGCCAGACGGCACAGGGCACCGAACGGCGATAACAAAAACGGAAAGAAGAACCTTGAACGCTATATAAGATACGATAATAGCACACGAACATATATTCCTTAATATACGACTCGATGGCAAACCCATACGAGCACTCCTCGACAATGGAGCACAAGGCAATTATATATCCCCAAAGATCGTGAAAGGACGACGAATACCTTGGTAATAAAAGAAAGAACCATACCAGTTGCAAACCGTGGAAGGAGAGGCAGTTCCATACGGGAACGGCACCATCGAAACAAAGACCGTACACCTTTGGATGGAAAGCTACGGACGAAAGGAACGAATCACCTTAGATATTACGGAGATAGGGGACAAAGATATGATATTAGGAATTCCCTGGCTCAGGAAGAGCAACCCCAGGATAGATTGGATAACCGGCCAAGTCCAATGGGAAGAGCCGTTAGCCTCTGAAGGAAAACCCAAAAAAAGGATTTCACGCAGCGAGCGTAGGGCACAGGAGCAAAAACAACAAAAGATTATGGCGGTACTAAAGAAGAGCGAGCCATGCCTGGAGCCAATATCGGAAAGATCGCGACTATCCACAAGCGAAGAACGACCGAATTTTATTATATCGATTAACAATATCCCGGCCGAATACCGGATATATGGACGACTATTTAGCCCAAAATTCGAAACAGGATTACCCGAATATAGTCCGTTCGACCATGAAATATTATTAAAAGAAGGAATATAGCCCAAATTCCATAAAATATACGGCTTGAACCCGATACAGATGGAGGTATTAGACGAGTACCTCGCAGAGAACCTCAAGAAAGGTTACATTAGACCATTGACATCACCAGCAGGATACCCAATCCTCTTCGTACCAAAGAAGAACGGAAAGTTACGACTATGCGTGGACTACAGACAATTAAACGACATTACCATAAAGAATTGCTACCCACTCCCGTTTATAAAAGAACTCCGAAACATGTTTTACCAAGCACAATGGTTTACGACATTAGACCTCAAGGGAGTATACAATTTGATCCGCATAAAGGAAGGCGAAAAATGGAAAACAGCGTTTCGCACCAGGCGAGGATATTACGAGTACCTGGTAATGCCCTTCGGTCTCACCAACGCCCCAGCAACCTTCCAAACTATAATTAACCACGTTTTTAGGGAATGCCTAAACATTTTTGTCGTTATCTACCTGGACGACATCCTTGTCTTTTCCAAGACGTTGGAAAAATACAAGTAATACGTTCACACAATTTTACAAAAGCTACAGGACGTTAAGCTCTTAGTTGAGCCAGAAAAGTGTTTTTTTCACAGCAAGTAACGTGGTTCATCAGGACCCCGGACATATCAGGACCCCGGACACTTTTCCTGCACAATACTACTTCCAATTTCAATTGCAACGCCAGCGTTGTTCAATTTACCTCAATGCAATCGGATATATGTACATCAGACATTTCTGCATCCTCCTGACAGGTGCGTGCATTATGTCCAGGTTTACCGCAGTTGCCGCAACGTCGTTTAGTCGCCGGCTGCGCACTACTCCCCTCCCCATTTTCATCTTTCTTTTCGTATATTAGACCATCGGCACCATTTGATTGAAGCAAATTCTGACCCTCTTGTATGGTAAATGACCCTCCTTCGCGGATACGTGTTTTTTGAGCCCTGCGCCGCTTGCTAAGCGCTTCGTTGGCCTTCCGAAGGCTGTGGTTCTCCGCTTCCAAAAGTGTGGTTCGATGAGCAATCGACTCCAACCCTTTTGCTAGCTGCTTTACAGCATTAAAAATAGGCGTTGGCGAGCTTCCCTGATGACAGTTGATTCGACTTTTAACAAGGGTAGATTGATTAACGGCTTCTGTCGGGTTGTGCGGTGTTTGAGAGACCCAGGTTTCGGTGCTGGAAAAATCAAGCTCTTTAGGTGACGGCGTCCGTAGCCTAACATCCAGCTTAGATATGACCATTTCCGGGCTATGGGGGATAATTCCCGCCCCTCGAAAACCCCCGGCCATATTTTCTTTTGTCATTGACTTTTTGTAAGCCGCTGCAAAAGCCAAAAAGAAGTCGACTTTGCTGATGTTAGTGATGTGGGCCCGGATAAAGTCGTTAATTTTTTGACCGTACGCCCGCTTAAGGACGTTAAACACTCCGACATCAAGTGGCTGGGTTAAATGAGATGAATGAGCAGGCAGGTAAAGTGGAATAATATTGTGATCTTTGCAATAGCCCTCGAATTCAGGGGATCGATGACTGCCGTGCCCATCGAGCACTAACATCCGATATACGCCTTTTGTCCGCGATTTTGTATGGTTGTCGAAATGCTGAACCCAGTCGAGGCCAGTCTCGTTGTCGGTCCATCCATTAACGGTGGGTTTGAGGCGCCACGTGTCCGGAAGACCGCCTTCTGTATACCAATTGGACAAATGGTAAAAGCCTTTGACGATGATATACGGGGGTATATCGTAACCGTCGCCACTGATGCAACAAATTGCAGTCGCCCATTCTCGATTGCCAGGCTGTACTTTTTTCCTTCTTCCGCGTCTTTCGGACCCAGTTACGACCATTCCAGCGCAAATCTGGCCCATCATAAAGCCGGTTTCGTCGAAGTTGTACATGTCGCAGTCTTGGATGCCATATTTGGCCCTCATATTGGCCACCAATTGAAACCACGCGTTTAACGCGTCAGGATCTTCGCAAAGAGCTCTTTGGAAATCGTAAGCGCGAGAAAAACGCGTTTTTAATTCTGTGCGTCGTTGTACGAAGCGATAAGCCCATTGCTTGCCGACCGGTCGCGCGTCCCGCGCAGCGAGAAGATGATCGGCCATTGCGGCCACATCAGCGATCTGGGCTGGAAACCCTCGGGAATCCAGGTCCAGTATATACTGGACAATTACTTCCTCTTCCCTTTCCGTTAGCTTTTGGTTGCCTGGCCGACGATTGGCCAAAGAAGCGATGCCGTTTATTCTGTCGTGTAGTGTCGATTTTGGGACATTATATATTAATGCAACCTTTCGTATGCTTTTCTTTTTGCTTGATCGGAGCTCATTTAGAGCAAGAATGATTCGCGCTTCGCAATTTGATGATTCCATTACTGTTGGGGGAAAGAACACGTGTGGAAAATAAAGGATGAAACTGGGTTGAAAAATGTCCGGGGTCCTGATATGTCCGGGGTCCTGATGAACCACGTTATATATTTCGTAAATGCCTGTGATTTTGCGTCGTCGAGGGAAGAAGTTGTGAATTATTTTCCTGCTCAGATGGAGTCCGCAATTGTCTCGGAAGCATTTTGCCCAAAAGATTTCTGCATATTGGGGATGCTTGGTGTCCAAGGTCGGGTGGTCTCCAAAAATTGCACTAACTGGTCCTGTAGGATGTCGGATCTGTGCCTGAAATGGCAACCCGGGAAACTGTACTGATTGGTCGTCTCGGTATAAATCGATATGTTTTTTCTCGTATATGTAGGGGTTGTTTTCCCTTGCTGCGTTGTACTGGTTCGAAGGTATGGTCTTTTCCTCGCTGGATTCTTTTTCTAAATCCTCGTTTAATTTTTGTGTTAAGGACTGATTGGTTGTCCTGATGTGGTGGGTTTGTCCCAAAAGTTCCTCATCCGATTTTCCGGAGGCATCCGAATCCGTGAGTTCGGGTAATTGGGTCTTTTGTCGGTGTAACTTCGTTGGTTGTCCTGTCCCTAGGGGTACTCGGTTTTCTACTGCTAGGGTTCGAGTGCCTCGGGGTTTCTGTGGGTACCATCCTGCGTCGATCTTGGAACTGTTGTGGGTCGTGCAGTTGTCGTCGTAACAGGTGGTCCAGCTCATCATGCTGTGTTGGTCGGGCTGTGTTTGGTTGTGGTTGGTGGCATTAAGTCCTCGTGGTTTCTCGGGTTTGCCCCTGAAATCAGTGGTAAATCCCGGGGTGCTGTTGTGTGCCTCGGGACAGTTTCGCGCGATGTGTCCTGGTTTGTTGCACTTGAAACACTTGCCACTTTTGGGGTCTTTGCGAGGCTGTCGGTGCTGAGTTGCGTTTAGGTCCATGGGTCCGCTGTGTGTGCCGTACGCGGTACTGTGTTGGCGAGGCGGCTTGGGGTGTTGGTATTTGCGTCCTGTGTTGGCTTGTCGCAAGGCTGGGCCCCATGCGCTGCGTCCTTCGCGTCGTTCCAGTTTTCGCTCGTATAGTCGGTTGTCGATCTTGACCGCTAGCTCCACATACTCTGCTAGTGTGTCGGGTCGTTCTTCTTTAACCAGCTCGTCTTTGACCTCTTCCTTAAGTCCCGCGTAGAAGCGTGCCATCAGGGCCTCCTTGCCCCATGGTAGCTTGGCGGTGATTTGTCGAAATTCACTGGCATATTTGGATGCCGACTTGGTCTGGGTGAGGCGCACCAGCTTACGCTCAGCCGTGCGTTCCTCGTCTGGGTTGCCGAATGCTCCCCTAAGGCATTCTTCGAAATTGTCGTAATCGTCGAAAATGCGGTTGGTCTCAACTTTACGGTTCTCTTCCTCATCATGGTCCAAATAGTTTCGCAGGGTTGGTTCGAACCAGGCGAGCGCGTCGCCTTTCAAAAACGAGGCTGCGTAGGTAACCTTGTCCGCGTCGCTATCGAAGTTGTCCTCGTTAAAGTGAAGGTATGCCCGAGTTCCTGTAAGGAATCCCTGCAGGGTACCTGTGGTGCCATCGTATGGTAATGGTAAAGGGTATTTGATATGGTTCCTATTAGCTCGATTAGCTTGTTCGGTCACTCGTTCCTGGAGTTGTCGATTTTCGGCTTAAAGCGTCGCGACCATCTGACGCAAGGCGTCAGCGCTGGCCGGAACGTTGGTAATAGAGGGGGTCTGAGGGGTGGTTCTGTTGGAAGACATTGTTTCGGCGGTACTGCTCGGTATGCTTTAAGGCAAGGTACTGAACAGGAGCAATCAAAATGTTACGATTAAGGTATCGGGTAACCTGTTCTTATGGTAAAATACAGTGGGTTAAAGCAACTGAGCGTCTAACTGGGTAACTGGGGTTCTCAATGACTGGGGGTGAAGTTATAATCGTTTTCAAGTAAATATTGAGGTTAACTAAAGTTTGATTGCTGCTAAGCAATCCTAAAATCAAATCTATCTACACGGTAATAAGCGTGCTTTATATAGTCCGTTGTCCCTGGCAGTGATATGTTTGCTATATCGGATATATTGGTGAACGGTCATATCACTCCTATCACTTGCTATGGGTGCTATGTGATTCTTGGCACTTATCAGTCATAGCACCCTCCTCTGGTCACGTGCGGTCACGTGACCCTTTCCTTATGTAATCCTCTTTCTGTCGGTCGGTACCATCCTTGGTTGATTGTCGTCAGGAGGGGTGTGACCCCACCTGGCCTCCTTGGTGCTGGCCCGACTTGTTTGGTCGTAACATAGAGATTAAGCGGAAATAAGCCCACCAAACCCCTGAGACACTGCATGGACGTTTGCAGAGTGACATTTCTATATTTTTTCGCATCCTTTGCATAATAAGGAAGCGAAATTTGAATACAGGCATACCGTTCCCCTTTTCGATACAGAACACAACTCTCTCCCGTACACAAAATTTTCAGTATGGGCGCACGGACCATGCTGTTAACGTTTGCGCGGGACTTCCGCCTGTAGCCCTAACAGGCGCGCACACACGAAAAACTCTTCAACCTGTCGCCCTAAGCACCGTCACTACACGGAACGCCTTTCCTCGCAACACCCATGTATAATCGACAGATCTCCCCTTTGACGAGTTTTCCATTGATCGCG
This sequence comes from Pyricularia oryzae 70-15, assembly GCF_000002495.2. Taxonomy (NCBI): domain Eukaryota; kingdom Fungi; phylum Ascomycota; class Sordariomycetes; order Magnaporthales; family Pyriculariaceae; genus Pyricularia; species Pyricularia oryzae. The sequence goes on along the minus strand of NC_017844.1, from coordinate 2,851,214 downwards.
GTGAAGGAAGAGTCCGATCGGCGGCTCGGCGCGCCACCCGCATAGAGGCGCACAAGACAAGGCCCAATCTCGCGATGCGAGCCAGCGTGGCAAAACAGGAAAAAACTTTGCCAGCCGGAAAGGCAGGCGTCCTTCCCCGGAAGGCTAGACAATACGGTTTAAAAGAAAGGGAAATTAGGCTGAGAACCACCCGACGGTTCTTCAAATCGACAGGGCACCCTCTCACCCCCTCACACCTTCTGGGATTGCCTGCAGCGAGGAGGTAATGCCGTTACGGGGGTTGGTTAGTTGTACGTGGACCGGAAGCACTGTGCCGGCGCGGCAGTCTCCAAAGGGTCCCGACAGCTATCCCGAAATGTGACCAGTGTGCTCAAACCTGTTTACAATAGTTTCGCGTAGTCCTATGTAGGCCTCGGTGCTACGATGAAGATATCGGGGTAATCTGTTCCTAAGGGTAAGGGTACGATTGCTAAAAGCAAATGAGCGTTAATATTGTAACTGGAGGTTTTCGATAATTGGGGTAGAGTTATAATCGGTCTTAAGTACAGTAAGTATCGAGGTTAATCCTAAAAGTAAATTTATTTATACGGTAGTAAGTTTGTTTATTTAGCCTGTGGCCCAAGTGTGATTTCTTTTGACGTAACTTGCTTTTGGCGTTAGTCCTAATTTCAAAACTATTCGATATTATGCTTTGGCAATCACGTATGGTTACCCAATTCCATCCTTATAGAGTCCTGGGTTTTGTCGGCAAACTTCTACCTTCTTTCCCTGGTACCGTCCCGGTTATAACATTAGGGGTGTTTTCGGGCCCTTTTGCCCGCTGTTGTTTAGCGTAAATCCGGGTAAGCAAAGAATCAATTATTAGAACCCATTCTGGCTTTCAGAGTGGTTTATGGCGATATTGAAAAAAAATTAGGACAGGCGACATTAGGCAAGTTATAAAGTATATAAACTTTGAAATTGGGGCGAAAAGGTGGCCAGGCAATTGAAATTGGAACCTATTACTGGACCCCACAAGCCCAAAAACAGTTTGCTGTTAACTTGGACTTTTGTCGACAAAATCGTCAAATATCGGGATGCCTGGAATATTGGAAGTTCTAAAACTAGGATTCCAAAGAAATGAACTTGGAACACGGAAAGGCCGAAATTGGGCCAAGCCCTACCCAGTTTCTGGACATGCCCGTTTCTGGTTGGGCAACTTTAACCGAAGGCCCAAAAATGGGACTTGGCGACTGCGCCAGAAGCTCAGGCAACATTTACCCTTCAGTTATTTGACAATGGCAGCCTAGAATTATACAGCAAAAGAATTCATGAGGGAAATTTACAGTATATTGCTAAAAAACGACCTGGGCGATAAATTAAAACTTTTGATTAGTTGCGTATCCTGTCACTACCTAGGTCGGTGTACAATTAAAACCAAAAAGTTCACGATTAAAATTACGCGATTACGATTTAAAACATATCGCAAGCGTGAATGAGGAATGGTGATGAGGTGTAACAGTTTTAGCCCAGTAATCTGCCTTTTCGTCTCAGTTTTGTTGCTTTGCATCACTGTACGCTGAAAGAAATGTTCAAGAATTCCGAAAATGGACCACCACAAATGTGGCACAGGGCTAATGACCCAAAGTAGGACAATAACAGTTCAGTGCAGTTCGGTGCAGTTCGGTGCGGCTCAATGCAGTTTAGTGCGGCTCAGGGTAAGCTCAGGGCGGCTCAGTGCAATTCAGTGCAGTTCAGGGTAAATTCAGGCCAGTTCAGGGCGGCTCAGTGCAATTCAATGCAATTCAGGGTAAGCTCAGGGCGGCTCAGTGCAGTTCAGGGTAGACTCAGGCCAGTTCAGGGCGGCTCAGTGCAGATTCAGGGGCGCATCCAAAAAAGGAAATTTTGCGTGTCGAGATTCGGCGCAGATATTGTCCTGTTAGCAACCACAATAATAACAGGTGCTTGTAGGTAATACATTGGAAAATATTAATAAAAGTTCTAAATTAAAAACGAAAATATTTTATAATACGCTGGGAAACGCATGATAGTCCAGGTAAAATGAGTTTGCATAACTTTCAACTTCACATAAATATGTTTGCATTGCAATTAAAATATAAGCATGATGTAATATACAGTATGTTATGCCAAGTACATTATATATAGCTGTTGATTCATGCGCAGACATACGAGTAGGTAGATTACATAACAGAATCTTCAATCGGATTATACGAGCGTGTAAATAGTTATAGAGAGGGATAGAGAAAAGAATACCGTTTTTATTTTTCTTACGTTATTTTACTGACCGCAGCGATCAGACGATCCCTGTTCACAACAGTGGCTTGTAATATTACATTAATTTATTAAACCTGTTTTTTTTCAATGCTTTGTATATAATCCTGTTTTATCACAGTAAAAATAAAACCTATTGCTAAATATAGAACATTTTACATAATAATGGGGTGTAAAACACATGTTAGATTATTTTTATAAAACTACGGAAAACCTATATAAATGGAGCTCAACACCGCATTATAACAATATTATTTTGCTTTCAAACCATCAACTTTTACATTCGCACTCGCTTGCAACTTCCTACACTTCACCTATAACATTCAAATTTGCCAATTTCTAACAGATTTTTTATTTTCCTAATTATTTGTTTTTATCCACCATTCAAAATGTATTCGAAAATTTTCGCTATCGCTTTCGCGGCGGCCTATCTCCCAACTGCTTTTGCTGCCGATTGCACACTTGGTTGTAAATACCTCGAAAACAACAGATGGGTTTCTGTGAGCAAAAGCGCCAATATCGGCGACACATTATACATCATGGGTCACAGTACAAAGATCGGAAGAGGATGCAAGCCCGAAACGACCGAATGGAGCGACGCAGAAATCTATTCTTGGTAAACTGTCAAAAGCAATGTTTGGCAGGCGGTGTTTTGACGAAGTTTGGAAAAAAATATAAAATACTAGCCCTTATCTTATTTTGCATGGTTTAAGCCTGGTAAAATTAAGGGTTTCTTTCTGGCTTTTTAAAAATATTTTGATTATAAATTATATAGATATTATGTTTCAATACCAAAAAGTTAACCAGAAAATGTTACAGCCGGGGACCAGGGTAAATGTAGCACCAAAATGTTACAATCAAGGTATCGGGTAACCTGTTCTTATGGTAAAGTACAGTGGGTTAAAACAATTAAGCGTCTCGACTGGGTAACTGGGGTTCTCAATAACTGGGGTGAAATTATAATCGGTCTCAAATAAATATTGAGGTTAACTAGAGTTTGATTGCTGCTAAGCAATCCTAGAATCGAATCTATCTACATGGTAATGAGCGTGCCTTATATAAACTATGTTCCCGAATGTGATCTCTGTGAGGATCAGGCCCCTAGACCTACCCTCAGAATCACGACTCGGCTCCACACCGAGCCAGGGATCGGACAAGAATCCACTACCTCCGGATTTAAACGCGTCTCTTGAGCGCGTCGTCGATTGTAATTTCTCTCTTCTCTTCAGTTTAGAATCTTCGTTAATAGCGCCTAATATATTGAGGTTCTCCAATATATGCCTGGCCGTGACATAATTCTAAACTCGCTATAATTTGCTGGTGAAACAATTAAAATATATCGTTCAATCCCTTTATTCAATCGTTCACCACGTCGGCTGTGCGCGACGGTAAACTAGGCCACAGAAACAGAGGACACCATTTACGAAATCAATGTCGCCGCGTAAAAATTACGGCCCACCGATTCGCCAATCCCAACGCGTAACAAACGCATACTCAGTAAAGCCAGATAATTTGGCTTTAGGCACTGCTATTCCCAACACCGAAGGTTCGGATCAAAACGGAGAGATTACAATTGCCCCAGTGAGCCCAGAGCCAGTAAAGCCCGCTCCTACCAGCGCCAACACAGAGCCTGAAAAGCCCGTTGAGCCCCAATCCGACACAGAGCAAGATCAGCCAGTCGACAGCATCGAAGTTGACGGATCGTACGAGTACGAGTCAGTTTCTGAGCACCCAGGAGAGGCGCGAAACCCTCCCCACCAACCTTCTGCCAAAACGTTAGACGGCAGGAACGAAATTCCGAAATTTCCAAGCAGAGCGCCCTCGCCTGTCGTCCAAATGAGAAGCGAAATGGCAGACGAAAGCGAAAACACTGCCGGCCAGGCTACAATCACTTAATCACAGCTGCAAGATCTTTTGGCCACCATTGCCCAACTTAAAGACCAGCTCGCCACCCGGAGTAACAATGCCACCCGTCAAACCCGCGGTATTACGCCTTTGAACAGCGCCTTTGGAGGGGCTGAGTTTAAGCCCCATGGTATCGCTGCCCGGACAGCATTTAAACTTTACGGAAGTAACCAAAATGCTAAAAACCCTGCCTACGACAGGACGGCACGTAAAGCCGGCATCGACCCCGGCATGTTTAATGGTGATAAGGATCGTTTTGATAAATGGATCACCAAAATCGCAGATAAATTTGTAGAGGACGACGAAACTTACAAAACAGAAAGAAGCCGCATGGCGGTAATCAATTCCCTCACTGAAGGGCTTGCCAACGACCTTATCCAAGGCCGCTATAAATCCACCATTATGCCTTTCAGCAGCGCGGCCGAAATGGTCGCGACCCTAGCCGCTGTTTACCACGATGACAATCAAACCTCCAAAACCCGTGAGGAGCTTCGTCACCTGAAGTTTAGTCTGTCGGACAAGTTAACAGACATCCACCAGTTTATTGGCAAGGTTAACAGCCTAGCCGATAAAGCCAACATTGCCAAAACGGAACGCAAATTGGTTCTCTATAAGCACATTCCTGCCAACCTGAACCCCCAGCTTCTCAGCCTATCCAAAGACCCAAATATCTCGTACGAGACCTTTGCCGGAGAAGTTGCGAACTCGGCGCTGGCCCAACAACGCGCTTGGGAGGAGCTCCGCGAGAACCGCAAAAAGAGGGAAGAGCGCCGTGAGCGTTCAGCCAGCGCCGAACGCAAACAGCGTCGACGCGAGAATCGCCGGCACAGCCAGGAAGCCAAGAACCAAGCCCGCACACAGACCGTTGACGCACCGAAGTCGCCCAGCAGAGAAAACGCCAAATTGGTCATTGAGGGTAAATGTTTCCTTTGCAAAGAAGCCGGGCACCTGGCACGCAATTGCCCCCAAAAGGCCGCTCACATCGCCGCCGTTCTCGCCCTTCAACACGAAGGCGATCGAGAAGCTGGTAAACGATCCGGCCACAGCTTATCTTCGTCGGATTCGGAAAACTGCTAAGGCTGCCGGAAGTCTCCTCGGCAGTCTGCGTGCCTCAAATAGCTAAAATCGATAAATCACCTAAATCAAACACCTTTCTTGCTCCCATTCGATTGCAAGACAAAGGTCGTGGTCTTAACGCCCAAACTCTCTGTGACACCGGAGCAGATATATATTTATCCATCCGACCGAGCCTCGCGAAAAAGGTCGCCCAACGTTTAGAGCTACCTATTAAAAAGCTCCCCAAGCCTTTGGACTTTGGAGATTTTAACAGGAAGGTCACCGCAAGAGCCACCGAATACCTTCGGCTCACTTTGCAAATCGACGGACGACAATTCCCACGGCAGAAATTTATCCTCCTCGAGACGGCACACGATGTGTTTATCGGACAAGAATGGTGGACGAAGTATCGAGTAGGCTTATTCCCAGCTACCCGCAGCTTCGTTTGGCCCAACGACCTGCCCGCCATGGCCCAATACTCACCGGCAATCGTTGTACAACGTTCAAATCCGCCTCTGGACCTCGAGGCCCAAACTGACGCAGTCCGCCGGGACCGCAAGATGGAACAAGAAAACCGTCGCATCCAGGTCCGCAAAATACTTCAAGGCCCTAAACGCCAACACGGAAACCAGGCTCAGATCGCAGAAATTAGCGCCTTTCCGACTATCCCAAAGACCGTTTCCAACAAAGCCCTGCCAGCCAATATTTGTGCCCTTCTTAACGACCCACGTCAAAATCAATGGAAGCGATCCCCGTTACCCACGGAGCCTATACCGCTGGTACCAGTAAACGATACGCCTACGACCAGCCTCAATGCGGTATTAGCCCTGCAGTGGAACAAGACTCACGATGGACGTCCCATTCCATTCCCTGCAGACGAAGACCCGGAGCATATCGCGCAAGTACGAGCCAAGTTACCCAAAGCACTTGCCCACCTTGAGGGTTTCTTTTCCAAAAAGGCGTCGACGATTCTCCCGCCTAGCCGACCCGGCTTCGACGTGGTTTTGGAACTCGAGAAACCTTTGGAGGGGAGGCCAGCGCGCTACTCGACCCCTTTCGCGATAATGGAGTTGGAAAAGGAAACCATCGACGAACTTCTGAGGATCGATTTTATTGAACGGACAATGGAGGAGACCGCAGCTTCGACTTTGTTCGTTCCTAAACCGCAATCGAAGGAGCAACGTTTTTGTGTGGATTACCGATGGGTAAACAAATTTATCAAAGGACGACAAGTATTTGCCCCCGACGTGGCCGGGACGTTGAGCAAGTGTGGAAAAGCCCGGAGGATAACCAAGATCGACATTATTCGAGCTTTTAACAAATTGCTAATGGATCCGAAGTCACGGTATTTAACGGCGTTCAAAACGCGACAAGGCACATTTTAGTGGAAGGTCCTACCCTTTGGACTGAAGGTCGGACCCGCCTGGTTCCAAGCTTTTATCAACGCTCAGTTTAATAAACTGCTGGACGCTTTCGCGAGCGCCTACGCAGACGACGTGTTGATTTATACCGAGGATAAATCGGAGCAAGTCCACTTTGAGCAAACCGAGGAGGTTATTTACAGGTTGCAGAAAGCCGGACTCCAAGGCGATATTAAAAAGTCAAGTTTCGGCGTTTTCGAAATCGAGTACCTGGGTTTACTTCTAGAGATCGGTAAAGGTATCCGCATCGACCCCAAAAAGGTCGAAGCCATCACCAGCTGGCAATGGGACAATATCACCTCCGTTTCCGCAGTACGATCCTTCCTAGGCTTATGCAATTTCGTTCGGACGTTCTGCCATCACGCCAGCGAACAAGCAGAACCTCTGACCCGATTATTGAAAAAGGGAGTCCCGTTCGAAAGAGGCCCCGAGCAGAAATCTGCCTTTGAAGCGCTGAAACAACTGGTGGTCACCGCCCCCGTAATGAGTTTCTTCAAACCCGGTATGCCTGTCAGGATGGACACCGACGCCAGTGGCAGGGCCACCGCCGGTGTCGTGTGGCAGCAACAGGACGATGGCAGCTGGAAACCAATCGGCTATTCGTCCAAAACCATGTCCCCTGCTGAACAAAACTATCCGATTTAGGACCAGAAGCTATTAGCTGTGATTAATACGCTAAAGGACTTCGAACCAGCCCTGTTGGGTACCAAGTTCTGTGTTTTTACCAATCACCAGGCCCTAATTTATTGGTCGACCAAGAAACTTTTGTCCGCTCGCCAGATACGATGGGCTAACTACCTGGCCAACTTCGACATTATTTTTAAATACCGTCCCGGCAAGGATAATGTGGCAGCCGATGCCCTTTCGCGCAAAACCATCGACAACCCTACGGTCAAGGCCCGAGCTGTGTTAGACCGCACCATTGCACTAATCCCTCCAGAAAAGATCGACTCCCGACCCGGCGAACCTTTTCCAACCATTAGCAATTTGGAACCCTCCGCACCGCAGGGAGCTGACCTGGTGGCCCTTATCCTGGAAGAAAACCTGAAACAGAACCTAGGTCACCACGACAATTTGTTAACGGTACCCGAGACTACCCAGGATGGCAAGATCTTCTTAAGAACGGCTCTCATCCGCGAAACTTATAAGCCCAAGATCTTCGGCCATGGAGGCCAAAATAAAACCCTTAGCCGCCTGAAAAAGGACTATTGGTGGCCCGACAGAAATCGAGACGTTAAACGCTATATTAAAAATTGTCGCGAATGTTAACGCAATAAGGTACGACATGATAAGACGCCTGGGCTGCTGCACCCACTGGAGATCCCTAGACGGTGTTGGCAGCACGTAATGGTAGACGGCAAAAATATGCCCAAGGATAAAGAAGGCTACGATTACGTCTGGGTCTTCATCTGCCGATTGACCAAACTTTTGGCCACCCTACCGGGAAAAAAGACGGACACCGCGGAGACCTTGGCCATGCGGTATTATCAGACCGTGTACCGTTGGAAAGGCGTCCCCGATTTATGGCTTTCCGATAACGCCGGACCGTTTATATCCGAGTTCTTAAATACTCTAAACGAGTTGACAGGAACAAAGCATAAACATGGAAGCGCCCGCCACCCTCAAAGTCAGGGCAGCGTCGAAATTACCAACGCTGAATTGGATTAGAAAATGCGCTTTTATATAAACAAATACCAAACGAATTGGCGACGGCATATCCCCGCTTTCGACTTCGGCCACAACTCGTCCGTCCACGCCTCTATTGGCATGGCACCGATCGAAGCAGAAACCGGAGCTCGCCCTAGAGACCCGCTCTCTTTACCTTTACCCGAAGAAGACCTGGAGACCGGTCAGCAACAAAAGGCGCTGGAAATGGTCCGCCAAGCCCGGCAAGCTCAGGAACTGGCCCGCAACAACGGACTCGGAGCGCAAATAGAACAACAGAGGCAGGCTAATAAGAAGCGGCGACCGGTCGATTTTACGGTGGGAGATGCGGTTTACGTTAGCAAAAAGGGTTTTTCCACCGAAGCTCCTACGACCAAGTTGGACTCGCAAAATGCAGGACCATGGACGATTCTCGAGGAAAAGGGCCACAGCTTCATTCTCGACACCCCTGCCTGGTATAAAGGTAGTAAGCTGTTCCACGCCAGCCGATTGCGCAAAGCAGCAACGGATCCATTACCTCAGCAGTATCAAAAGCCGGAACCACCGGTCGAAATTAACGGAGAACCGGAGTGGGAGGTGGAGCAAATGTTGGCCTCACGTTTATTCGGACGAAAGAAAACGTTGCAATATCAGGTATCGTGGGTCGGACTCGACCCTGATGAGACATGGTATGAGGCCCGCGATTTGAAAAATTCACCAGTACTGCTGGATACCTTTCACAGGGAGTACCCGGACGCAGCAGGACCTCCGGTAAATCTGCAACAGTGGATCAGGAGCGCAGCAGAGGATGTTTTTGCGGAGGACGGACCCGAGGACAATGTTGCCGAACACGATGCGAAAAAGACACGAGAGCGGAGGAAGGCCCCGAGGAAATACACGTGACAAACTCAAGATTCTGACCGCCTACGTCGATCAGGCCTTAGAGGGGGGTAATGTGAGGATCAGGCCCCTAGACCTACCCTCAGAATCACGACTCGGCTCCACACCGAGCCAGGGATTGGACAAGGATCCACTACCTCCGGATTTAAGCGCGTCTCTTGAGCGCGTCGACGATTGTAATTTCTCTCTTCTCTTCAGTTTAGAATTTTCGTCGATAGCGCCTAATACACTGAGGTTCTCCAATGTATGCCTGGCCGTGACAGACGCTTTCACCCAAAAAGCCTACTTTTCCCACCACCGAGTTTTGGGTTTCTCAAACGCCGCATAACCCGACAGAAGCTATTTGTTAATTAACGTTTGTTAAATTTCGAATTAATTGTCATCAAAGCAGCTTTCCCACTCCAATTTTTGAAACAGTAAAGCGATTGGCAAAAGGTATGGACGGAATGGCGCACCAAATTACGCTTTTATCAGCAGAGGTCCGCAGCCTTCGGAAGGCCAACGAAGCGCTTAATAAGCGACGGAGGGCCAAAAAAACACTTATTCGCGAAAGAGGGTCATTATTATATAGGAGGTTCAAAATTTGTTACAATTAAAAAATGCGGATAGTCCGGTACAGGAGGAAGATGTTACGATCAAGGTATCGGGGTAACCTGTTCTTAGGGTAAAGTACAGTGGGTTGAAGCAACTGAGCGTCTGACTGGGTAACTGGGGTTCTCAATAACTGGGGGTGAAGTTATGATCGTTCTCAAGTAAGTATTGAGGTTAACTAGAGTTTGATTGCTGCTAAGCAATCCTAGAATCGAATCTATCTACATGGTAATGAGCGTGCCTTATATAGACTATATTCCGAATGTGATCTCTCCTGATCTGTCACAGATCGCAGAGATCACTTCCCTTGATCTGTTGTAATCCCTTAATAATCACTGAGATCACTCTCTTGGCAATCACGTGAGGTCACGTGATTCCTTCTTATATAATCCTCTTTCTGCCGGTCGGTGATTTCTCTGGGCGGGTGTCGTCAGGAGGGGTGTAACCCCACCTGGCCTCCCTGGTACCGGCCCAACTGTCTGGTCGTAACAGAAGAAGATACAAATGGGGAGGGGAAGAGTGCGCGACCGGTGACTAAACGACGGTGTGGCAATTGCGGCAATACAGGACATAATGCGCGCATATGTCAGGAGGATGCAGAAATGTCTGATATATCTATTTCCGATTGTATTGAGGTAAAATAAATAATGCTGGCGTTGCAATTGAAGTTGGGAGTTGGACCGACCGAAAAAGTGGCCCGGGTCCTGATATGGCCCGGGTCCTGATAAACTGTCACGAAAGCGATCCCAAAGAGACAAGGCTGCAATATAGGGGCGATTCTATTCGAAGATCTAAAGCTAAGTGTAAAGGAAGAAGAAAGGCACGCAGTGCCAATCGCGTACACGCGCCTAAGCGAACCCTGGCGCCTTGTCACGTGAGGTGGAGCTAGTCACGGTTGGCAGTCGCCCAGGCACGCCACTCCGTAACACCGCCTATACGTTTACCATTTGCCACGAAAGCGATCCCAAAAAAACAAAGGTAAAATATAAAGGCGATTTTATTCAAAAAATTTAAAACTTGTGATATTTGGACCATGAGATTACCAGACCCTGACCCTGACCCCTGACCAACGACCCACCAGGGTGATATTTTTATCGACGTCGCGTCAAACTCAGAATTTTGTTTGTTTCCTTTCCTCTCCTCAAAGTAAAATCTTCGTTAATAAATGCCAATAAACTAGCTTCCGTGCTATATTTACCCTGGCCGTAACACCAACCAACAGTTTAACTTTGCAATTAACTGTTTTGAAAATCACCGAAAAATTTGAAGATTTCGTCCTTTCCGCCAAATATGGATTAATACGTTCGGCAGTGGTAATAATCCGACAAATGGTTCAAGCTCAAGATTAGAATGGAAATGTTAATTATATTAGGTTTAAAGGAATATTGCAAAAATTTAGCCACAATGGTTTGTAAATATCCTAACAATACGTTGTTTCCCATATTCCCTCCCTGACCTAGGGAAGGGGGGTTAATAAATATTAATAAAAAACAATAGGCCCGGGTGCGGCTGTGCCAATATATACCCATTCCCAGAACGCGGGCGTTCTTATTTATAAGAGCAAAGATTTTATCTCTATTAAGTCTTTTGAACTTTTTCCCCTAAACTCCGCCGATATTTTCCTGGACCTGCAATAGCGATGAACCTAAAAGCCTTTTGTAATAAAAAGTTCCGGACCTGTTTCGCTGCGCTTTTGTATAAATTTTGTCATTAAAAAACCTCCCGACATTTGTCCTTTTGTGAAAAAAACCGGCCAGTTTCACGAAGAGCCACAAAATACGCTAAATCCTATATACGTAACCGAGTTTATATCTGCCTTTTTGGGGCCTGTCGCCAAGCAAGTTTAAAATGCGCCAGGGGTATGGAAGAACATACGCAGCGAAATAATGTGTAATAATAGTTTCATGCCCTGGCGCAGGTCGCCGTTATGGTTTCAAACATATATTAGCAAATATAACTTGCTGCGTTCGCCAAAAAAAAAATTGCAAAATATATAACATTAAATATTCCCCGATGTTTACCGACCTGTGTATAAATTTAAATGTGGCCTTTGTTTGCAAAAGCTTTTATATTTAACAGTTTATAATTCGTTAAAAACGGATAAAGCAAAAAAACCAAAGACAAGCGCCAAAAGAATGGAAAACCCCAAAAGGGAGCGAAAAACAAAAAAGCCCAATAAGACCAATGGAAATCCCACAAAATGGAAACGAATTAAAACGCAAAAAACCACAATAAAGCAAAACTGTTTAAAAATTGAATCCCGCAGCATGCCAAAAGCCGGGCTAGTAAATTTTTTCATGTTGCAGCCTGTGACATTTGGACCATAAGATCACCAGACCCTAACCCTGACCCCTGACCAACGACCCACCAGGGTGATACCTTTATCGACGTCGCGTCAAGCTTAGAACTTTGTTTGTTTCCTTTCCTCTCCTCAGAGTAGAATCTTCGTCGATAGATGCCAATAGACTAGCTTCCGTGCTATGCTTACCCTGGCCGTGACACAATTCTACTCTCTAAAGAATCGCTGGCCTAGCGATTAACAAATAAGGCGCAACAACCTATCTTTACGCCGCTGGCGAGCGACGAAAATAAATCCGCACCCGACAGACCCGACCCGACCGGAGTTCGACAGGAACTTCAATTCCAGTCCCCGACCACGACCGATCCGACCTATGCCCAGGCTGAAGGACCATCCACCTGCGAGCAGGAAATCACAAAGATTGATTACGAACCAGACGGAGCAAACAGACCGCCCCATCGACGACCCGACCCGATCAGAAAGCGAAACAGACTCTCGCCCAGGCACCAAGTCCAGTGTCGAGGACGAAATCGAAGTTGCATCTTCTTCGCGGTCCCCGGAGCTCAACGTGAACGCACAAGAAAACAACCCCAGAATAATGGGCGACGCAAACGACCCAGCCAGCGAGATCGCTAGGCTAGAAGCGGAAATACTTAGGCTAAGAAACGCGTTGAGAAACGACACACCCAGTCCCAGGCCCTACCGAGAATTAAGGCACCGAGAGCCATCAGTGGAAAGTGCATTCGGCGGAACGAGTTTCAAAGCAAAAGGGATGGCCGCTTGGCCAGCCTTTACCGAGTTCCAAGGAACAGGCGGCATGAACCCTGCTTACAATGACAAAGCAAAAGCCAGAGCCGATTCACCCCCAAAGTTCGCAGGAGACAAGACGCAATTTGATAGCTGGCTGATAAAGGTGGCCGACAAATTCGAAGAAGATGTCGCCATTTTTAGGACTGAGAAAAGTCGGATACGTTACCTGATGAATTTGCTCGAGGACAAAGCCGAGAAAGCAATGATTACTCGTTACGTTTCAGTTACACGCCCCTTTTCATCAGCAGCCGAAATGATCCAAATCCTAGAATCCATGTACCACGACCCCAACCAGTCCATAGCTGCCAGAGAAGCCCTTAAGAAACACGAGTTTGAGCTAGGCAAGGGCCAAGATATCCACGAGTTTATTGCCACGTTTAATTCACTAGCCCAGCAAGCAAAGGTTCGGGAAGAAGACTGGAAGCAAACCTTGTGGGGATGTATACCCGCCGACCTCGATCACCGTCTGCTGCACGATAGTGAGAACATCGACATAGACTACGAGACGTTTTGCCAGTACGTTACCAAAGCCGTCTACAGCAACCAACTGGCACAAGAAAGGCGCAAAGACCGAGAGAGCACCGACAAGACCAGCACGAAGAACGAGACCCGGAGCAGGCAGAAAACAGCTTCGACGAAAGTCCGTTCGCGCTACAAGCCCAAAGATTATCAAGGGGATAGAACGGAACCAATCACGATGGCTAAGGCCGGTCGCTCACTGACTTATGAGGAGAAAAAGGCGCATTGGGATGCCAACACCTGTTTCATGTGCGGAAGGGGTGGCCATAATTCCAAAGATTGTCCCGAAAAAGAGAGAATAAGGGATGTCAAAGCAGTGAAACCGAAGCAACAAACGAGTACCTTAGATTCGGAAACCACAGACGAATCGGGAAAAGAGTGAGACCGCCGCAAGCCTCCTCGGTGGTCCAGATGTCTACGATAGCTCAGATTGGTAGTAACCCACGACCTAAATCTTTCATCATTCGAACTCAGATACAGGTTAATGGCGTAGCACTATCAGTTAAAGCTCTTTGTGACACCGGAGCAGACATTTCTCTTTTGATCAGCCCAGCAATCGCTAAACAAGCCGCAGAACGGCTAGGAGCCCGGCTTCAAAGGTTAAAAACCCCGCTACTTTTGTCGGATTACCGCAAACAGGACGCAGGACGCATTACGCACAAACTAAAAGCGACCTTGGAAATCGATGGACGCCGGTTCAGCAACCAAATGTTTTACGTGACGGAAAGTGGACATGATATGTTTATTGGGCAGGATTGGCTAGTTGAACAGGATGTTTGGATCCACCCGAAAACGCAAACGTTCGCATGGCCTGAAACGACACCGTCGCTGGCAAAATTCTCGCCAGCCATTAGACTTCCGAACATGTTGGACAAGCCCGATCCGGTTGCACAAGCCGATGCAGAGCGGCGCGACCGAGCATTCGAACGGGAAA